>NC_047056.1:49563065-49866095 GCF_000738735.6 Corvus cornix cornix
TATGTTGTTACTATGATTAAACAATGTTAATTAAAAATATTTTTAAAGTGCATAGTAAGGAGTGATAGACAGATGGAAACTGCTGGAGTTAGTATCTAGCATTAAACTGAGGGGTTCTGAGAGACTTTTAAATTGCTTGAATCATTTATTGTAAGTGGTTTATGTAGACAGCAGCAACTTGTAGCAACTTCAAGTACTCAAGCCAGCCTGGCGGGATGTAGCTTGAAGACCAGTGGCAGCTCAGCTGTGGCACTACAACACTCTGCACAGGATAATTTATCTTGTTCTTGGCTGCTTCTTTCGTTTCGTTTCGTCTTCTGTGATGGTACAGATTTTGTTTTAATGTCCTTGTGAGTCATAATTATTCACCAAATAATTTATGCAAATAAATTTCAGTTTTTAGATAGCTTTTTCTGTGCTCACTTACATGAAATAGTGTCACTCACTGAGTCACATTATTGTTTTTGTCCTCTGAGTCAATACACGACATTGCTACAAGAAAGCCTTAATAAATAATGAATAATAAGACAAAATGCAACCAATATTCATTTGTGTAAACTTTTGAATTAGTTTTGGGACTCACAACTCTTCTATGAATAAAATCCCAAGACAATGGTACCACAGTATAAATAAATGATAAATGCTGAAGAGCAAAAAAACCACTCTGTTTCAGTGGAACCTTGTCATGTTGAATGGTAAAATTCCCACTGACTTCACTGAATTCAGGCTTTTAATGTTATTCATAATATATTCACTGGGGCTTTTTTGTATCATTCTGCCAATTTATTGACATCATGATTCGTTTGATTTTCAATGTTTGGTGCTATACCACTGTCCTGGTTCTGGCCAGGAAAGGGTAAATTTTTGGCAGTAACCAGGAGGAGGCATGGCCAGGACACAGAGGTTATTCTATAACACCTCACTTCATTGCTGGGGATGGGGAAAAGGGAGTTTTTTCCAGAAAGGAGGGATTCCTGCTTGTTGAGAAAACATGGCAGAGGGAGCCATCTGATATTGTCTATTACCAGGCTGGCTTTTTTCTCTGTGGATCCTTTCTTCTCTTCTACCCTCTGTTAGTATTATTACTGTTACTGTTCTTATCTCATTGCTGTTTCCAGTAAATTGTTCTTACCTCAGCCAGTGCTCTTTATCTTTAATGCCTCCAATTCTCCTCTCCAGCCACCCTCAGGAGGGAAGGGGGAGCAAGCAGCAGCATGGGAGCACTACACTGGATAATATCATTCTAAACTGGGACAAGCACAATCACTTCAGCTGTAGTATTTTCACTAGTAATGAAAATTAAGAATATGCTAACAATATCTTTATTTTTCTAAAAATTACAATTGTTAACAATAAATAGGACTGGATCTTCTGAAAGGCAATCTGGAGTTCTGGCTTTGTGGGTTTGTTTGCTTGCTTAACTGTCTTTTATTTACTACAACGACAAAATCTCAATGTAAAGAAAGATCTAACCTGAGAGTGTTTCAAAAACCCAGCAGAGCCCTGTGAGGAATGCTCAGCTGCTTTGTTATACATTATTGAAGACATGGAATTAACACAGCTCAAGATTAATTATCAGAGATAGAAAAAAACTCTCTTCTATTTGCATCCCATTTGAATTGTAAAATCATCGGCCAAAGTGAGAACCCTTTTTTTAGCAATGTAAGATAAATAACCAAAGCACTAGGCCTTAACTTGAATTTAAGCTAAATCAAAATCCTAGGGCTTTCCTATCATCATTGAAAGGCTGAGGATGAAAAACTGTCTCCTCAACACCTAAGACTTTTTTTCCAAATTCTTTCAGGTGATGCTCTCAGTAATATGGTTTAGTTTTAGGTAGTCCTGCATGAAACAGGGACTTGCACTCAATGACCCCCAGGGGTCCCTTCCAACTCAAGATATATTCTATGGTTCTGTGACTTCAGATGCCGAAACTGGCATTCTGGCTCCTCAACTCACTGTCAGATCTGCCCCTAATGTCTAAGTTATAACACAACAGCAGGTTCTCAACCTGAGATTGCAATATGCTTAACATGCTGGCTTGACAATACGTCAAGAAGACATAACTTCTGTAAGAAGCTTGGGAAAAGAGAAGATAACTGAAAACTTCCTCAGGCAATTTGGTTGCAGCAGGACTTGTTGATTATACTTAAATAACCAAGAAATTGACTCATTATTAGCGTAATATCATAACAGATAAGCAAGGAAGTTACAAAAGGCAACAAATATTCTAAAACAAAGAGTTCTTGGAAAGTGTTTGGAAAGTCTCTGATGTTACAAATTAACTAGTCATTGCTTATTAATGTAAGTAGTTGATGCAAATTAAGTATGAAAATAATGATTTTAAATCACATTAGGAACAAAATGTGAAACTACAGACAATATTTCATTTGCAAAGCCTCCCCAGTGGATGAAAAATACTGCAGCAAGGCTTACTCGCTGTCTAAAATGCAGTTTGAGAGAAATAGACTGACAAGTATGTGAAATTAGAATCTTCTTAAGTCAGTTTGAGGCAGATCTACCAGATTAGTCTAGACCAAAGCAAGTCCTCTTCTCTCCAGCTCTGCAGACTTCACTGAAGTGAGTCTGGCTCCTGCCAAGTCTGTGGTGCAGAAATGGCACTTGCAGCTTGAAGACATTCCCTTAGTAGTTGATGCCAAAAGTGCCTTGGGAGCCACTGTGACAACCAGAGTGAAGCGTCTTGCCTGGGCACAGGTTTGACTCCACCAGCTGTGAGTCAGGTGTAACTGATTTTTAATTGTATAGCTCACATTTCAGGTACCTGAAAAATCTTGAAGACCTTGAAGATCACACTGTCCAGGTCAAACCTGTAAGTCTGGAACATTTTTTTCATCAGTCTGAACTGTTAGCAATAGTGATGGAGTAAATACTTTTCATTGGGGAAAATACCTATCAAGAGATCATTTTATTGAGGGAGTTTGAAAAGAGTATTACTGCTTTTGGGGGATGTGATCTAATCCTCTTACTAGGTTGCTAATAGACTAAGGAGAGGACAAAGAAAGTAACCAGAAAAGTTGTGATTGATTAAATGTGGTAAATGCTTTCTGCTCTGAATAGTGAACCCACACCATTTAAACTTACGGTGCTTTATAAGTTAGCCCAGTCTATTCCCATTTGAACTGCAGAATTCTTTAATACTTTATCCGTTTATCCTTTTAGTGCTTTGTGCAGCCCACTTTCCTTAACTGTACAATGATATACTATGTACCAGATATAGAGTGCTCCAGTGTAAAAAAAATGAGCTTTATCATGATGTTCAGCAGACACCTCCTTTCTTTACATGTAAGCTTCGTTTTCTCCTTTTATCGCTGAACAATTCCTCTTGTTGATGGGCTCTATGTCCTTCTATTGCCTTTATTAAATAATGCTTCCAAAGAGTTTGCACTCAGCCTTATCATTTGCCCTAACTCCTGTATCTTTGCTGTCTTTGTCTACAGCTTCTAAGTTCTTGTCATAGCAGACTTTGTAGTGTTCTCAACATCTAGAAAGCTTTTGATTTCAGCAATATAAAACCAGGATAACTTCACTAACAGTATGAGTAGTGTAAATTCTCACCCAAGAGCAGGCTAGCCTGATGCACACAACAGTCTGGAAGACTGATAGGACTGAAAAGATGCATCAGGTACTGTGCAGCTTCCTGTCTCATCCTGTTACGTGTGCTGTGAAATTTTGCAGGGGTGTTGGCATTTGCATTCACATGTTGCATGTAAAAGCCATATGATTTCTTTCCAAAGGGTGAAGATGGGCTGTAGACACATGCAAGCATGTTTTCTTGTTTGGAAATTTGCTGGCTGGATATGTAATTTGACTAGTGCTTTTGTATTACAGCAAACTTGGAAGGAGAGAAAAGTATTTGCTTGGTTTTTAGAGCAAAAACATTCACTGACTTTGTCCAGTTATATCCTGTGTTAGCCTAAGTCTTCTTTTAGCTTTTTGTACTGAAGCACATGCTTTTCTGTCTGTCTCACCCCAGAGCCCAACGATATCAGTAGAATCGTTCTGGATTTACAGCAGTATAACTGGGAACAGAACTTGGATCTGTAGCTAGCTCATTAGGACTTTCATTGTAACAAACTTTCAAGCTCATAAATAATCACTCTTATGCGAATCCTCACCACTCTGTTTATTGAGGTATTCAGAACTATACTCAAAGCAAAATTAATAGTATTACTAACTTTAAATACAGCTTAATTAATTAAATTGTGTGGAGTTATATAGAGACTTAAAATAAAGCACTGTTTAAGTACCCCAGTGAATTTGATCTCTTGACTTTGCATGTGTGTTTATTTTAAAGGAATTTTGAGTATTAATACAACTAAAGTTATTGCAAAATAAGATCCTCAACACTTCTATCTATTCTTCAGAAATATCTTCAGATATTTCTTTGTATCTTTGGCTCCAGTACCTAGCACATGAAGTCAAGCTGGAGATTTTTAGTAAGATCAGTTTCACTTCATCTGTTGATTATTCTAGATAATCTATTCACTTATGATTAACAGTGGCACATAAATCTGAAGTCATACTGCCCTCATTCATTTCTATATTAATTTCTGGTTATGATTATTAGTTGTTGGTTATGATTCTTAACAGTTATATTTCACGTTTCTCCCTCTCCTATTTGTGGCAAGTTGCTTTTTCCTTCTCAAAATTTTATTGTATTTTCTTCTTTGCACCTGTGTATTTCTAATTATTGTTCCCCTATATATTATTTATCTGTCCTTGTAATATTCACTGTGGTTGAGTGTCCACTGTAAGATTTGTTTTGCCTTATCTGCTGTCTTACCAAACTCATTTTTGTCTTATTTTTATACTAATCTTATTTTAATGTCCCCTATCAATTTCAGTCATCCTTATTTGAACATAAAAATTGCCCTACTGAGTCAGATCGATGATCCATCTATCCTAATACTCTAATGGCAGTTGGAGACGCAGCTTAGGGAGAACACCAAACCTGGTGGCTTTCAGTCACTCCCTCCCCTTCTACCCCTTACGCCAGTTGCTGTATTAGAGATGTCAGAGGGCAGAAATTTGCCTCTTCCTGATACTATTTACAGACCTGTTTTTCCATCAACATGTCTAATCCTTTCTTATATCTGCTGAAAGCCTCTGCCACCCGATTATGTGGCATCTTGTAATAAACCTTATTAACTACTTGATCTTGTAAGAAAAGAAGAAAACATACTACATCTGTGATTTACTGTTGGTCTCAATCTTGCTGATTTGTTTAAAGTCCCTACTCCACTTTAAGCAAGATCTCAAAGAGGAAGAAGTGATATTTGGTCATTATACATGAAATTTATCCTGACAACTGAGATAAATGGTGACATCAAAAATGTTTGATTTCACAAAAGCAGAAAAATAGTGAGTCTGAAGAGTGATTATGTGAGCCTGGGATTCTAAATAATACCAGCATGACTAGCCAAAGTATATTATTAAAAATAATAATTTTGCCTTGTTTCAAGACCTGCTCCAGTGTGAAGCCCTCAATCTTACTAGATTATTAACCAGTAATTGGCATATGTTTATTCCTTCTCCCCCAAAAATGATCCCACTTTTAAACTCATGTAAAGGATTCAAATAGCAAAGGGAATCTAAATTTCACAGCACCCAGAACAGGAAAAGGGAAAACTAATGTGTATGTTTCTGACATTTAACTTTACTTCTGCAGTCCTCCCAACACAGATTTTGCCATTATATGTTCATTTAATCTGGTATTGTGCCAAAACTAATCAGAATTTCATGGCAATACAATCCTGTCCCCTCTTGATATTTCATCAATGTGACTTTATTTACAAAGCCTGGCATTTAAACTTCATAAACCAGTTTTACAGGCACTCTGTGATTCCACATGCACTCTTAATCATTACTGTTACACTTTGCTTGGTGAATGTTGTAAACGTAGCAGCATATCAAGCCCTTGGTAATTGTGCAGCCTACCATTTTTTCATTTTTACTGCAAACTGACACTTGAAGTTTTCTGCCATACAGCCTTTTTAATAGGCTTGGAAATGTATCCTTATAATTTTTAATTATAACTAACATAAAATCCTTGCTCCGTGTTCTTTGGCCACTGTTTTGAGGCTAGAATTGCATTAATTTAATAACTAATTCAATACAAGGTAGAGTGTTAAAGTCAAGCAGGATAAATTCACCAAAAAAAACCCAAAAAACAGGTCATAGACAGAGGGGAGTAGCATGAATCCAAGTATTGCAGAAATTTCTATAGAAGAATTTGTACTTCCTGAGTCACAACAAACAACTGCTGTAATGAAAATGAACTGCAGAATCTTCTTCCCATATTTGAAGTAATTTATTTCTATTATTTGTTTTTTTAAGCATCCCTTCACAGTACATGATTCACACATATTCTGGCAGTCAGTCCTCAGAGTTAATAGGATGTTCCAGGATCTGAGCCTATTCAAAAAGGGACAGTTTGGTAGATGTGGTTCAAGGGTCTATCTAAGATGAACAATTCATAGGAGTGGATCATTAGATTAATCTCTTCTTTGTCTTTGAAGTACCATTATCATTAATGACACTGTGAGAGAAGTCTGAAGAGAGACAATAAATAACAAAGTTACCCACTACACGCATTTTTTGTCCAGTTTTACATCAGAGATAAATGTTTCAATGTTACACTGACAAAATGTCGCTTTTAAAGTACTTTCTGACTTCCAAGAAGAGCAGCTCCTGTCTTTCCTTCCCTGAAGTGTTTACTAAGTGTTTGGAAGGTGTGGACCAATACCCAGTTCCTAGAATAGCCAGAGCATCTTCTGTTTCCAGTTTTAGAATAAAAAGGTATGGGCAGGAGCAGTGACTCATTTCTGTGCTATTGATGGCAGAAGAGGAAAAAGACAAAGAAGTTTTAAGGAAGATAACATTATTTTCACCAGGGAGGAAGGGAGTCTGAACCTTTCACATCACAGCTCACTGATGACGGAATGGAAATGTTCAACCTTTTCGTTACTGTTGTTGATGGCAATTTTCACCTGTCTCTGTCAGTGTCACAGCAGAGAAGAGAATAATCAGAAAAGGCTGGTAACAGGCTGCAAGAGGCCCTTGCAGACACCTGCAAAGAGGCTCTAGAACTTGTCTTGGAATGCTACAGAATGTCAATAAGGCAGGAAGAAAAATGCAGCCAGCATTTAACAGACTGAAAAAACTAATTCTGGCAAAAAGACTAACATCATCCTGGAGAAAAGTGAAAATGCTGATAAAAAAATCAATTAAAAGAGGCTTATATAAATGATACTAATTTATATAAAATTGTATAACATTTATAAAAGTAGAATCTGTACAAAAGGACTTGTCAAATTATGTCTTTTAATTAGCTTTTAAGTTTTACTCATAATGTTAATGGTGTTAACACAGTAGGTTTCTGTGAAACACCAAGACTTGAATAGAACTTTTTGCTAACAATTTAGGATGATACAAAATTCATGTTTTGCATGTTAAGTACATTAAAGCTGACTAATAGGTGTGTGTTAAAACAGAGTCAGAAAATGCATACACCAAGCAAAAAAATTCTGATTCAAAAACCACATGAATTTGAAGAGCAAAAGGACCTCATGTCAAAATCATCAGAGATATGTGGCCTGGAGATTCTGCTTTTGATTATTTGCCTATAACAGTACAACAGGCACTCTTCCAGTCATGTCAGATGTATCCAAAACATAACTCTAAAACCATGCAGCTCTGCATAAGGGACGAAAAGTAGTGACCATGTTTTAATTAATGCATGTAACGAAATTGCAAAATTTCTTTATCAATTGCTGCAAAATTGTTTGCTAGAGTCCTCATGTTGCTCATCTCTGGGTTTTCCTGTTTCAGAGAAAGGAGATGCTACAGTTACTGCTTAAGATGGCAGCTAAATACATACAACAAAGATATCTGAGAATGACTTTGCCTCATAGACCTCTTGAACTTCACTGCAATAATATTACAGGCAAATGAATATAATGTATGTTTTTAAGGAGATATGATTAAATAAGTTAAAGAAATGGGACTGAAGTAAAAAATCTCCTCATAATGGTCCTTTACTGTCAGTGAGTTCAATCTACTGAAGTGCTACATTTTTCTCAAACCACAGCATAAACAGAAGGTACTCCAGAAGCCAATTTTAAGCAGTACAAGCTAGACAAGAACAAAATTGGTCTTGGAAAATTTGGAAATCATCCTTTTTCAGTAGAAGGAAAATTCTGCAACTGCCTTTGAGAAGTAACAGAAATCCTAATAAATAGTAGGAAACAGAAAAGTAAAATGAGTTTTGAGATGTCTGTGTGGCAGGGCATTGGCACAGGTGATTCAGTATTCTACCATGAGATTGACTTACATAGCATAATATCCAAAAAGATTCATGCATTACACAGCACGGAATGCAGCAAATACTGTTATTTAGCCGGTGATGGTGATGAAGCCAAAGGTAAATCAGGTCAGTTCTAAACTAGGCTTTGCATGGTGCCTGGCTTTGCTGTAAGTGTGTGTTTGTAAAGCAGTAAGATTGTTCTGGTATTAATGTTTGGCAGTTGCAGTAACTTTATGTATCACATTATGTATTTCGTTTTTCCTATCTGTGCAGTTGACTCCAGTGGTCTGACTCTCCCTTACTGTTTAGCTGAGCCAGACCCTTGCTTTAACTCACTCTTTGACAAGAGTACATTTTGAAAGTTGGGTCTGTCTTCTTTAGAAGAACTTCTAAAAAAAGAGTAAAAAAAGAAAAGAAACTTTCTTTTACTGTGTATTGTTAAATGCTTCTCTCAAAACAGCAATCCTCAGAGCACATTGCATGAATCTTCCTATTGTACTTCCCATCTGTTTTTACATGCTTTCTGTAACAAAACAGTTAAGAGTGCTGATATTTTAAAATACTATTTACATGAGGTAAGAGTCTTGCAATGAATGGGGCTGTTCACGCCTCAAACTATAGTTTCTTTTTTAATGTCTCTGCGTGTTCAGAAACTAGTCATGTTGGATACACTTGGATCACACTGGAAGTATTTAATTTGAAAACCCCAGAGGTACAAACTAAACCCTTACCTTTCCTCCAGGAAGCAAAGCAGAGCTCTGATGCCCGGTCAAGTTAGTTATATTGAGATTTCATCTGGTAGACAGGCAATGGAGGAATGCTCGGATGTAATCAGAGATGTTTACTCAACTTATAAGCTTGTATTAGGATTGCTGGTACTGGTCTTAAATAAGCAAGGTTAATTTTCAGAAATTCAGAAATCAGTTTGTTTCTCCATCAGAAAGACTTAACACTACTGACAGTATTTATAACATAGTTGCCAGACTGAACAGAAAGGTAAAACAAGTACTGGGATACACTTGCTGTTTATACTGGAAAACCTTACCTGGTAAGACTGACCCATAAAAAAGTGCAAACTTCATGTTGAAGATGTGATGTTTTAAACTAGGTAGAGTTTTTCTGAAATGTTTGTCAGAATACAGAATTTGAAACTAATACAAAGCAGAAGAAAAATGCTTCAAAAATAGAATAATACTGCACTTTTACTGAGAATTTGTTGTCCTAAGCATGTATGATTAGGCCTTCAGCTTGGAACAAATAATTAATTCTTCAGTGAAAATCTTTTTTTAAATATAAACATAAAGAAAATAAATTTTGTTTAATCCTGAATCTGTGTCTGAAGCAATATACACGACATGGAGCATCATATTAGAGCTAGTAGAATACTTTTCAAAACAACAATTAATATGTATTGCCAAAATATTATATCCTTTATCAATAACATTTTTTTTTGCAGCACTGAATCATAGAAAAAATGTATTTTGACTGTAAAAGGGTATAAGAAGAGTAAGGCAGGCTTTTTAATTAATAATCAAGCACTTGATGACCGAAAGTTTCTGGAATTTACACAGTTATTAAAAGAAGCAATAATGGTAGAATTTGGTTTTCCTCAGAGAAATAACAGTGTCTAGCATTATGATATAATGGGAGTACAGGGAAAAGGTTTAGCGGGGAGAACTGGTATTATGCAGTCAGAAAGCAGCCTTATTATTTCTCCTGTGAGACCACATGTCCAGAGTGTTGACATCTGAATAGAAAGATTCAAAACAAGAAATTAAGCAAGATAAGTAATAACTTCATGCTGCACAAGGTGCAACTTATGCTACACAAAAGCACAGTATAAAAATCAACCTATGGAAATTTTGTTTTAAAAATTGTCTGTGGCAGATTAGCAGATTAATATAATTTAAAGATGCATTAGGCCATATAAAGCAGTCCAACAACTCCTTTTATGTGCACTTCTATATATAGTTTTGTATTCTGACTAGACTCCAGGTTCATCAGTCTTTGTGCTAAGTAATATATATGTGTTCAATTTAGTTAATTAACATACAAATCACCTGGGTTAAAGTCAGAATTAAGAGTACTGTCCCACTTACATTGCGATTTCCCATATATCTGACAAAAACTAAAGTACATGAGCAAGAAAATCAGGTTTAATTGAAGATCACCTATTTTGTTTCATTTAATACGAAAATAGGAGGTATAAGGAAAACTTTTTGGTCAGAAACAGCTGTTCTAGATTAGGCCAAAGGGCCATCCATCTAAATTAGCATTTTGAAATTAGGAGACACAAAATTCTCCATCACTTGAGCCGTAGTATACATTTTGCCCAGCTAAAATCTTTTTGTTAAGAAAACAAACCTAGTAGCACATGTATCTTTGCTGCGGTGACCCAGCCCACTGCCGGGGTGGGGCAGGGGAATGTCAGTCAATTCAGGGCTCTCCCTTGGGTGGAATTCGCCACCCAGGACAGTGGCAATGAGAGAGGGCACAGAGACCTCAGCCACGTCTCCCTGGGCAGTATCCGGGTCCAGGCTGCCTCCCCCTGTTCGGGAATGTTCTCGGTTACTCGGTTGTTCATGGGTTCTTTGTTATAACTCCCGCCTCCCGGTTTCCCCCAGTGGTTCTTGCTGAACTGTGTCCTCCCCCTGGCTTGTATCTCATTGCTTGCTTTCCCCTTTCCCCGCGCTTTTTAAACCCCCTATAAAACTGAGGGAAAAGCCTCCGGGCGCGATTATGATCATTGCCATGTTCTGGTTGCTAAACTTCTGACAATAAACCTGTTAGAAGCCAGACCAGAAGCCCCTCTCTTTGCCTATGGAGCAAGGCGAGCCCAGCCCATGGGGCCCCTGCAGTGCCTCCTCCTTGGAGGAACCGGCAGGCGCACGCAGCCAGCTAAGCCGGTCCAGAAAGATGTCACAGAAATAACTCCTCATCTCCTCCGACTGGGGACACTCCAGAGCTCGTGCTAGCAAGCCAGGGACAGCGTTATTATCTTGTTCCTTCTAGTATCAAGCTGCTCACAAATTTAAACTATTAACTACCAATTTGACCAAGCCTTAAATTTACAAGCTTGTAAACCCTTCACCCCAAACCACCCCTGAAACCATTTCATTAAATAGCTGCCATGCTGGTGACCTTCCACTTTTCAGGCACCAGGCAGCTCTAAGCAGGAGGTTACACATCACCGCCTGGATCTTGTGATTTGACAAAATAAACATTAACAGTTTGTTCTGTAATCTCCTTTAATGAATTTTCAGTTTTCATCAGATGATCTGATGTGCCTACCATATAAAGGCCATGCAGCATGAGGGGTCACTCAAGCTCCTTCACAATGAACTCAGGAGCAAAAATTTACTTAAGTTTTGTTTGTTGTTTCAATGCCTTTATTTTCTTTGAGCATGTTAGGAAGCTTTACAAAAAGTAATTTTATTTTAAATGGATGTCTTTTACAAGTTGGTTTTCAAACTGCTTTTTCACTTGATCATCTCTCAGATGAATACTATATAGTTGCTCCCAAAAGTATACAGATATGGGGTCTCTTCAGCAAGTAGTATGCTTATCTAAAGCTGCTCAGGTATTTATTAACATATAGTATTTAAACATCAGTTTTATACATGCTAACAGTTTCATGCATTGTCAACAAGAGGAAATTTTTCCAGTACATATGCCCATTTATAAAACATCAGAAAATTTTAAAAAATTAATTGTGATGGTATGAAGAACAGTTATATGGCTCTTGATATTTCAGTCTCTTCAGAAAATAATGCCTGGCTGAAAAAAACCCTTAATTTATGAGGTAGAGTACTTAAATTTCAACAGATTTTCTGACTGCCCAAGGTTATTTTTTTCTGTGCAAACAGAATATTATTCAGAAATACTCTCCTAACCAGTGACCAGGCAGGATGCATCTTGTCTGACCTTGTGTCACAGCATGGTTGGGGACCAGTATGAGGCCACTAACAGTTCTCATCATCAAAAACCTGTCAGGAAGACAAGACTTCTTCCTTTTCTTGGTTGTCCTTTGTTTTGTGATTTAGGTTTTTGTTTTTGTTTTTTTAAGGTCAAGGCTGAGCTAGTTCCTCTTCCCTAGAACTTTTCCATTGTTACTTTCCCAAAGAATAAGGATGGGCCATCCATGTTTGAGGCCGTTGGCATTACCAAATAAGTTATACTTTAATCACTCTTGTGTGTAAGAAAAAAGATCAGTTTTCCTCTGTCCAAAATTCTAGTAATCTGTGGCACAGAAAGTATGTGTATATCCAAAGTATATCCAGACAATGAGACAGCATATCTGTAGGACTTTGGGACATGAGAAGCTTAGGAAGAGGAGCATCACTAATGTTCTCCCAATTTTAAGTCCCACATAAAGGCCTTTTAAATAATGCATGGCTAGGAAATATTAACCTTGCAATAGTGAAGACCAGTGCTATGTCACTTCAAAACAGGCATAAAGCATAAACGCCGTTTCTTACTCTTTGGTCTTCTCCATAGATAGAGAGCCTCCTCATTTTTCAGAACAGCACGTTACTAGAGATGTTAAACTTTTAACTGTAAGGAAGGAAATAAATATTTTCTTCCTGAAATTATAGCCTGCATATTTACGAGGGCAAAGAAGGGGGAAGAGCACTGCTATCAGCAGATGCTGTGATGGCTGCCTTCAACAGAGAGTTGACTCTGTTGGTCTTGCTCAAAGTACAAGCGTACTGCTATCCTGGGGCCTCAGTCTCAAACCAGAATCTTTATATGTTGAATGTAAAGGTGGTTTCTCAGTCACAGAGTTGCATTAGCACTGTGCTCATGACTTACTAAGAACTGCTGCATATCAGAACAACAGAAGTTTGAGTAGCATTTGTTCATCACTTCTCTCTGACCTATTGTATTTCATTAAGAAAACACATCTAATACCTATTTGAAGACTCCAGGTGGTAGATAATCTTATATGTGCCTACTTAGCTATCTATTCCATATCTAGACTGGAAAATGATTACAGATAACCACTAAACTTAATTTTCTCTCCAAACTGAATTGTAACCCAGGTAGTCTATATAGGAAAGACAGAGCTCTTTGAGCCATAACTTTGAGACCTGTAATAATTCTTGTAGAATTAGTTTGAATTATTTTCTATTTATGAGCCTTTCATTTCAGTTAAAGGCTGAAAGCCTTAGGTAACGCAAAATAAAAAGACAATCATAGAATGATTTGGGTTAGAAGGGACCTTAAAGACCATTTCTAACCCCTCTGCCATGGGCAGTGATACCTTCTGCTGGACCAGTTTGCTGAAAGCCCCTCAAAGATTTGTGCCTATTCAGTTTCATCAGGTGGTCTAGAATCTGCTCTTCCCTCCGATCCAAGAGATTAAATGCAATCTCAGAATATTTGAGTAAATTAATGCTTTGAACAATATATGATACTACAGTCACTAAAAGTAATTTGAATTCCCATTCATCCTCTGGTGCTATTGGTGAAATTGTTGAAAATTGATAAATTTGCTTTTATTTCACTTGAAGGAGTTTTTCCCCCATCTCCCCACAGATTTCAATTTAACACAGCATTTCTACTGTATTTAGGAACACGAGCCTTGTGTTCAGATATTTTGGGGCTGGTGGTAATTTTCACTTGTTTTGGCTTTGTAGCAGTATTTCATAGACAGATGGATTTCTGATTTCAGTAATTGTCTGTGGAACGTATCACTTTGTGCCTGTTTGTGGCTAACAACATAATTGCCTGAACAGAACACACATCGGTATGTCTCACCTTGTTCACTGTCTCAGATAAAGCACTGGAGTGCTGTGCCTCTTTCTCATGCTGTAAATCACAAAGACAGTAAGAGAGGTAGGGTTCATACACAAGCACCTCTGAATGGCTCCCAATAAAAGCAGTATATAAAAGCTTGATACAATGTGTGTTGGGGAAAAGAGCATAGACGCATACAAAAACAGGGATCTAAAACAGGACCATGGTAGTCAAAACACTGCAGAGCATCTCAAATGTAGGTATTATCTACGAACATCCATGAGTTCCTAGTTGAAATAGCTTTCTTTCTATAACAAAGTTGCAACTGGCACTTTTGACTTAAGAATCCATCCTTGTGTAGCTCTCTCTGAAATATTCTAGTTGTTTTTCACTAGGAGCTTTGCTGATTTAATCAAAATGGATGAAGTAGTTCTCATTGTAAAGATCAGCTTGGTTTAGCATCTGATAAATCTAATTTCTACATAAGAGCATGTCTCATCACTGTGAGCCATAACCTGATGAATTACAGGCTTACTAGGTGGCTTAGGCTGTGAGATAAAGAAAGGAAAGTTTTTCCTCATGATTTCCCTTAGAGACAGGATAAAATCACAAGGTTTGCAGCTGTATTCTATGAGCTGTGTTTGGAGTTGCTAATTACAGGGCAGGATTCTTCTGGTGCTGTGGGGATATTCACAAATGCAACTCTAAATTAAAAACACTTGTATGAAATACTCTAGTGGTGATCCAGGGGTGATTGCTGTATGTTGGGGCAGCTGATGCAATAGATATAAATGGAAGGATTTATTCACTTTGCCTTGAGGGGAGTGGGTAGGATTATTTTCCCCCCAGAGATTTTTTCAGTTCTACTGTTTGGCTTAGTTATGCATTTTAAGGATTGGCCAGCACTTAAGCAATGCCAGTCTGCCCTGCCTGGTGAGTGATATGTATGGTATTGTGTTCAGAGAGAGTGTCATAAGCAAAGGCAGCAAGCTTTCTGCTGCCACATTAGAAAAAAATGTGATTTAAATTCTCAGTTATGGTCTTCCTGCGTCATTGCAAATGACTATTTGGGTTGTTCATAGAAAGCAGGTTTCTTTCTCTGATATGTCAGTAGCTGCCATGATGGCTGTCTCAGGTATAAGGTTTATGAGAACACTGCCCTGTGCTCTCGGCTTTGCTCACCTGTGTAAGGGAGGAACTGGTTTTGCACAGGTGCATATATTAAATCTAACCAGATACATTAAAAGGAAGCAACAAAAATAAAATTTGTGGTTATCTAGTTTGTTGATTGATTTGCTTGAAGTTGTATTCCTCATATGTACTTTTTTTAATAAAGGTACCTGATTCAGGTACAAATCCCAGTGGAAAAAAAATGTGTTTCTACTTAGATTGAAAATCTTATCTTTAGCTTAGTATACAGTAAAAAAATGGAGTTTAGAGTATGTATTAATTTGCAACTCCATCTCAGAAATTTGATTGCATTTCTTGGACAAAATCAGCTGATCTAATCAGATGGGGGGTGGGGGGGAAGAAAAAAGAAAAACAAAAAAAAAAGAAAAACAAACAAAAACAAACAAAAAAAACCAGCAGGAAGGAAGGTCAGTTGTTTGTACTCCTCTTCCTGGGTCTATAGTCTGCCAAGTGTGAATCATGGTAGCCATGAAGTTGAGTGCATTGCAGTTCAAAATTAAGCTGCTGTTGGGCAAACCAAGCCCTAGCTTGGTACTAACAAACTTCTGCTAAGCATTCATTTAAGACTTAATTTAAAACTGGAAAGTCTTTCAACACGTAACAGTACAGAATGTGTAATGTACAGAGCATTTGATATGAGCTCTGCAGTCACACACAGAGAAGGGAGCAAGAAAGGACACCATTCCCCTATCTCTGTTTCTTCCCTTACAAAAAGTGCTTGGCATCTGCATCTTGCAGTTTCCCCTGGCAACTCTCTACTATCACAGAATAGAATGTCCCAAGGCTACACTCCATTACACTGCACCATCTTTTCCTTTTTTTCTTGCTCCACAAGCTTTAATAAAGCCCATCAAATTTGCACAAGTGCTCTATTTACTGTACAGAGATTACGTCAAAAGAAGTGATGTTGGCTTCCTATTAATGCTTGAAGATTGGCAAACGATCACGAAAGTCGATTGCTGTTCAGTTTGCTGAGTGATGGCATGTATTGCTGCCTTGCCTAATTACAGCAAATCAGATGTTTCCTGTGGTGGAAAACAATACTAACAAATTACTAACTCTGTGTGTTTCAAGGGGAATAGTATATCTCAAGAATCAATTGAAGCAGAGCATTGGGACATGAAATTCTGTAGATATATTATCATTGGTTTATATTAATGTGTGTTTATGGATAAGTAAGCTAGAATTCAGGAGAAATATTAAATCTTTAAAATATACATGACTGATCAACTGCAGAGTAGTAGCTTTTCTCAGCTGATTCGCAGCTGAACTGTATTCAGAGCCAAATTTTTACTGTTGGGTTTTTTCATAAGTTTTTCTCCGAAAATCTTCTGTTGAGTTACAAGAATAAAGGAACATGTGGTAAACAGTGAGATAACCATTAGTATGCAGAATAATCTACAAATAATTTTCAGGGTGCACAGAGGTTAAAGGAATTGGCATTACCACAAGAAAAACAACAGGAATTTACCTCTGAGATTTTTAGTTCTCACATTGAAGGCAGTAAGGATACATCTGGCTTTGTACATGTGCATATTCTCTCTATTTTTCAGTCAGTAGTTCCCCAGGACATGTCTTTACACTGAGGGATTATTAGAACATCATGATAACTCCTACACACAGTCTTTGCCTAACTTCTGCCTGTAATTTCAATGCCTGTAGCTTTACATCGAACAAAACCAGTTGGTGTGACAGCCTTTGCTCTTTGTAAAGGATGACACTGATTTCCTTCACTTTTCACTTAACTAGGAGGAAGGCTGGATCAATCAATCAAATTCCTGCAGTGTAATATTAAAGAAAACAATTGTTATTTAAGCCTTACTTACAGTATAGAATTCAGCCTGAAGAAATATCTCCTGGCAAAATTTTAACTAGAATACTCAGTGCTTTTTATTTTCTTGAGGCTGAGCTGAATTGAGCAAGTGAAATAAAAATCATGTTTGTGACTTCTTGCTTGAGAAATTGCCTGTTAAATCATGACATTGCCCACACAGCTCTGATTTTGCAGCTCAGAGAAGGAAAAATAATTCCACGAAGAAAGCTTCAAGGAAGTTTCTTTAAGACATATGCCAGCAGCAAATCACTGCTACATATGAATGTAGTGAATATTGTTTTCAGGATTTATCAAAACACGTATCTACTTGTGTTGGAGGTTTCCAGGCAGATGCCTCCCCTGGCCTCTCTGGAAATTTCAGTTGGATGCAGTAGCACATGGGCGGAGGAGAATCTTCGTACACTGGGTTCAGCACTGTACTGAGCTTCTGTTGGGCTCTGCTGATCAGAAACTGTCGAGGACCTGCAGGAGGAGGGAGAGCTTCAGGCTCGATTGGAATAAATGGAAAAGAATTCTTTTGTAGCCTAGGAGAAAGATCAAGTAACATTTTGTTGGAGCATTTGAAGGAAAATCCCTCTAACTGCTGAGCACCTTCATTTATAGCCAGACTGATGCAAAGGCCCTGGAAGGACTGAGTGATACAATGTTCATAACCATTCAGAGGAATTTGTAGTAACAAAATCAGATTTCTCCAGTTTATTTTGTTCCCATCAGTTTCCCCTTTTGTCATCTTGCTCATGACCAAGTTCTATGTGTTTGAATTCAAACATCTGTGCTTTACTCTAAAACCAAATTACTATGATCTTATCGTAGGTGGCTCCAGCTACTCTATGATTCTCTACAAACTTCATACATAAATAATTTCAGTGCTACCAAAATGGAAAAATTCTGAAGCATCTTCCTGGCTGCTCTTGTTTAAGGCAGTTGTGACGTAAATGACACAGACTTGCTGTCTTTTCACTCTGTTTCACATTTCCTTCCTTTGCACTCCCCTTTAACATTTTCTCCCATCTCTTTCCCTGCCCTCCGTCCAGAGAAGTAAGTGTCTCATATCCTGTTCTCTCTCTGAATGTTGTTCATTTGCCTGACCTTTACTACTCTTGATTACTGTAATGAGTGTTTTTAGTAATTATCATCATCCTGTTCTATTTTTCCACAGCAATACCAGCTTTAATGTGTTTCAGATTTATAAAACATATGTTATATTAGCAAAAGCTTAAATATTACCTCTCTTTCCCAGTAATGCTTGTACACATCTAATAAATAGTAGCTTTCTCTAGTCCTGAATAAATTTACAGTTGGCCTTATGGAAGTGTCTCAGTTGAACTAAGGGTATCAGCCAAAGCTATGTCTGTCTTGCCATCAAAGTAGTTCACACTTCCATTGAACTGATATGCAAGGAATTTTTCTGTGCCTGGCACACTTTCATGAGCACCTCTGTTTTACTTAATAGGTATTAATTAATAATTTTAGTATAATATTAGTAAATAATAAATCTTCAACAGCAAAAAAATTAATAGTGTTGAATGTGGATGCCTATCACACTTTCAAATGCTTTCTAAGTAGGAATGGTCAAAGAAATCCCTGTCCTCTTATATCACATTGCAATAAGAGAATGCAGCAAGGAAGTGCAAGAAGAAATTTCTGCTTGTTACTGGTGCTTGTGAGTCATGGACCAGGATTTTACAGTGATGGGTGCTAAGCAAACACAAGCAAAATATGTGATCCACTTTTTGAGACAGGAAACAGTTTCATATTGTTGTGTGTAGTGCTAGTGGGATATACTTTTTGAATTTAAACTACTTTTCAGTATTTTAGTACACTATAGACAAAAAATTTTATCTCAACTACAGCCATTTGCTACTACTAATACTACTGAGTGTAGTTACTGCTGGGTCCAACTGTTCTTTCTGGAATGCATTGTGAATGTGAATTCACAGCAATGTTAATGCATTGTCTGCAAGAACTTCAAACAAGCCACCAATTCCCCAGCTGAATCCTGCCTCTGGGGAACACAATGGCTACTGATGAGCTGCAGCTTGTGCCATCATTCAGAAAAACAGCCAGGGACTCTATAGGTAGCTGTGTGTTGCTGTTCAAAGTGGCTTTATGACTTACCATAATAAGGAGTAAAGTCCCATTTCAAGTGTTTCATATAGGTCTTGTCTACCTGGGCACATTTCTGTGATGCTCATGTCTGAGCTGGCTCATTCAGCAGCAGCACAAAGTATGGGCAAAGCCATCATGGGCAGCCTGAATCTGCCTGGATTGACGCTGTGTAGCACACACCACAGCATTTCCTTTCCAAACTTGTGAGCAAACTTATAAATTCCTCTAGATTTGTAGTCAGGGAGAACCAGAAAACATTGTTTCTGTTGGAGAGGGAGACAGAAAACATCATGTTTGGCAAATTTCTGATTTGCAAACCTTGCCTTTGGTTCTTCAGAGACCTTCAGAAACTGTCTGTATTTCAGATAGGGGAGGATAACTCTACTTTCAGATCCATGCAGAGACCAGAGAGAACTGACTGCTTACATTTTTCTCACAATACTTTGCTTTTTCTCCTATAATTCCTTTCTACCCAAACTCATTTCCTATTGAGCTCTGGATCTGAAGGTAGAAATGCAAAGTTGTGCAGACAAGTGCAATCAGCAGGCTCCTAAAGGCTTGTGAGATGTCCCACCATTTGTTCTACAATGCATGGGCAGCCTGGGAAAGCGCCACAGCAGTCAAAGGGAGAACCAAGCTGTGTTATGATTGGATATATCTGGCAGGAGTAGGGGAAAAGCTGCATGGCGGGATCTTCCTGCAGTCATGTAGTGGACAAATTCAAGTCCTAGGCAGAATGCAACCCAAGCCAGATTTTATATTCTCTGCTTAATACTTGCTCTTATTTCTCCTCTCCTTTGTCCATTTACTACAAGAACTTTTAACCTCCTGCAGCAGCAACTGTACAAGAGCTTCATTTTACACAGTGGAACTAAAAAGTTGGAGTACAATACATGAGCACAAGTTCGGATACAGGGATGGTGGCAAACCTCAGATGAGCCCTTTCGCTCCTCTAACTCTTTAGTGAGGTAGAGATGAATGACATGCAATAAACCTCAGAATCCAGTGTTGTTTCCCAGACACGTGCTCATTATAGTGCTGTATCAAAGTTCATCCAGGCAAGTCTTTTGGGCTTTTCATGTTTGGGCAGAAGATGCTTTCTCAGGAGATTTCTAGTGCTTCCACACCCAGTCACAGTGGAAAATCTTTCTCATAACTTTACAGTCCCAACAGACAATAAAAAAACCTGTCTGGTTTTGCTCCATGCTGTGAATAAAATGTAAGTCCCTGAGTCCAAACTTCCATTTCTTATATCAACCAATTCTTCATGTCTTCTCTAATGTCAGTGTTTCATCCAGTACCATTTCTACTCCTTAATACCAGTTCACATAATAATTGTAATTGCTTGTTGCCTCTATCCATTCTTATAGGGCAATTACAAATGTGTGTAAGACAGCAGTGAAAACAGAAGATGCAGATAAAGACATTCTCATACAAAAGCATCTTGTGTTAAAGAATTGCTCCTTCATTTGATGTCCAGTGTTTTTAAAGAAAGTTTAGTTCTTAACAAATTCTCATTAAACCTGTGCTAACTTTGCAAGATATTATCCCACTGTCCTCTGACCTTGAAATTCCAGGGATGGGATGGTGTAGATGACTGAAAGAAAGTCACAAAGTTCAGAGTCTCCTTGTGAAAGGAAACCTTCACAAAACAATGTTTCCAGAGGGTGACTAACCAAGGTAAAAAGGAATAGGTACTTTCATAAAATAGTGACCTTTCTTTGGAATACGATAAAGATCATTTGAACTTTATAATGGTAAATAATGACATTTTGTAGAAGAGTAAGAAATACATGGTTGTATGTGTTTGTGTGCCTGTGAGTATGCAGAGCTGCAATCAAAGAGGATTTTGTGTGTAGGCAGGGAAGTCTAAATTGGGATTTCAGAAATAAAAGTCACTGTTCGTGTTAAGAGATCAACCAGATTGATTAGAGCAACGTGTGTTTCACAGTCCTCATCAGGCAACGGGTATCTCAGTTTGTGAGAGTGGTCTGCAATGCTGCTGCTGTTTTAACAAGGCGTTGGCTGTCAAATCTCTCCTGATCCTCAATGTGCAGCTGAGTTAATCTCTGAGCATCACTGAGCTCAACTTGTGTGTATCAGTGCAGGCCCATGTTTGCTTTTGTCCTTAATCTGGGTCATGTTTAGCCTGTTTATGTATCTCATGGGTGTGACATTTTGCCTTTAGGATTAGAAGCTAAACACATTGGAAAGATTCAGGACCAGGTAAATATGTTTCTCTTCTCACAGTGCTTGTTGTTGATAATAATATTTTCTCTCTTGTCTGCTCATTTTTGCTCTTTAGTGGTTTCCATTTATGTCATGTTTGCCCTTATTAGAAATTTGTTTGTTTCATGGTGCTTAATGATTTTAGTTATCACAGAAAAATATCCTAGATAGAGGGCAATTGCACTTCAGTGTGAGTGGCTGGGCTTCTTTGAGCATTACAGCTGCAATTCCTAGTATTTTGATTCTGTGTTACCTCTTTACTGCACAATGACCCGGAGTTTCAGGTATGAACCAAACTGTAGAAGCACATGATATGTAGCCATACCTGGCAACTGCACAGAACAGAAACTAATTTTAATAGTCTTTATTTAGCTATAATTTTAATATTTATTGAGTTTTAGAAGATGGATTAAATCCCCTAATTTGGCTTGACCTTGATTCCTAAAAGTTACTGCTGGATATTAGTTGTAAAAGCATATTTCCATGTGTTTAGCAAACCTTGTGACTCTGAAAGTGACATTCAGACAGAAGGACCATAAAAGCTACATTTTATGTATCTTGGCATTGCAAGCATCTGGGAATGGGATTGCATATTTTAAGAGTGCAAAGCAGGGACACCAATTGCCTGGTTCATAGGCTGAATCTAGAGAGCTTACAGAGAGTCTTGCTCATGAAACAAAAGTGTGTGTGCAGGAGGAGGGTGGGTCAGATGCAGTAACAGGGATCATTAATTGAAGTCCTGCTTGATGCCATTAAAAAGTCAGCTTAAATTGCTCTAAAGGAGAAACATGGACTCCAAAATATAGGGGATCTTGGTAACTATGTCCTATCTTTAATGTAGTCAAGTGGCTGAATGCCAGAACAACTTTGTAATTACTGCTGTATAAATACAGGCCTCTGATGCAAGTAAACGGAAACACTCATATTGGCAGATCTGTGTGTAACTGTTGTAGTTGTTATTTTCCCCACCTGGGACCACATTTTTGTCCTCAAAAGTTTTTACTTAATGTATAATGAGTCCACCAAAAATATATATTTGTAATTTCTTACATTTAATGTCACTGGACTTTACTTTTCCGATGTCCTACAAGAATTACCAACTGATAACATTTCTACATTTAAAAAAATTGGAAAAGATGTTTCCTAGTATGTATAGCATTGTATAGGAAAGGAACCATCTTTTCAAATCATCATTTGCATTTGTTTACAAGTCTGGAATAGATGTATAAATAGGACAGCATAAAACATAATTAAAATCTAAGATTTAGGTAAGATAATCTACATTTTGCCTATAAATGACACATAGAAACAAGTAACCTAGGTTGACACCTTTTCAGTAACCTATGTTCTTATACAACCTGAGTTTTAAATCAACACAATATATTGATGGATGGTGTAGATGAAGTCAGACTGTCAGAGGAGATGCTTCTCCTGGAAGTCACTGTTCTCACAACAAGAGCAATTTAATTGTACATGAAGCAGCTCCAGAAAGCACATCAGTGCAGAGGAGGCATCCTCCAAGTGCTATGTAGGCTGAGGAACGTAGGGAATAATGACTTCCACCACCCAAGTTCATCTATTGCCTAGAAACCCAGTAGAAAGCCATGGTCTTGGTTAAGGTCTGTGAAGATGTGGATCAGAGATGTTTGGAATTCAAGAACTGAAAAAGAAGGAAGAAAGCAGCTGACAGAAAATCAATGGTTTGTCATCTGTCATTGCCAAGGCAAGTTGTCTCAAAATGTTACTGTATTCTGTAATTTACAAAATTACAGATGCTTGGCACAACATCAAAGCAACCTGTATTTGTCCTTAATGAGTCTGCCTTCACAAGAGGAGCTGAGCATTTACATGCTTTGTGTCTTACTAAACTACTTAGCCCGTTCATCCAGATTCTGAATATATGTGAAAATGTGAAGATTAGCATCTCTACACTGTTAACACTGAATATATTCTCCCTAAGTATATCATTATAAAGTATAGCAGGTGTAATCCGTTGAAGCAAATGGTGAAATCCCATTGACTTCATTCAAAGATTTTATGCATTATGTATCTTCGATAAATTTCCACTGTTTTCCTGACTTACCTACCTTATCTAGTGTTCACATCTTTAGCATTTGAGTGAATCCATACTAGTTTCAATTTCCTCTTTGAAAAAGTCTCTAATTATGATTCATTTAAAAGCTCAAACTGCAGAGAAAACCACTGCAAATCATCACCATTCATTGAAAGCAACCGATCTATTGCTGCATAAATGTCATTGACCGTACACTGCTACATATGCTTTAACTTCTCAGACTGTTTTACATGTATGTGATGGTAATTAGGGATGCTTTTGAATGAGATGCTAAGGAAATAAAGTTTTGACTCCAACAGTGTCCTTCTGTGGAAGTTACATTTTGGCTTGAATTTCAGACAACATAGCACGAAGAAGATTTCACTAAGAGGTAAAAAAAGATGCAAAAAATTAAGACTCAAACCTTTCAGTCTGGAAGAGATTAACTTTGAGGTCTGCTGAGAATTTGACTCTCATTTGTAAGAGAACTTGTCCCTTTTGCTTGGCTTGGGAGTGTTTTTCTCTTCCATCTGATTATACTAGTTTTATCATCGACCAATTTCAAGCAATGAAATAAAATTATGAAATACTTGAAGACTTCAGGAAGTTAAGGCTGCTACTCAATCTGTGCAGTAATCATGCTGGGGAGTGCACCAGCCAAGGCACTGTACACTTACTCTTTAACTCTCTCTGATAAGTACATAAACTAGAAAAGTAATTTGTGCTCAGTTCTGTCTATTAAAGACTAAACTCTTCATGAAATAAGTGCAAGTTTGTGGACTACACAGAATGTTTGATGAGAGCTCATTTAATCCTTGCAGATTGTTCGGGAATCTCAAAACACAGGGGTGATGCCCACTGTGGAATGAGGAGGTGAGGGGGAAGAAAAAAGGTGGACAGCTATAAAGCTGGGCAAAGCATCATTCATGTGCAAGTACTAGTTGCTGAGCAAACCCAAATTATTTCCATTTCCTTGTCTCAATGTACTTTTCATCCTCAAGACCTATACCTGCTGGATCACACTACCATGTTTCAATTCAATAGGATAAGAAAGTTAATCATTATTAGCTTCATGTGAAAACTAAAATTCTCTTTGTTAGATTAAATAATCCTTTATAGAAGATGTTGGCCTCGGCTTCATTTCAAGTAATGCCTATTTCACAGAAAATAAAATGGAAATAAGAAAAAAATCTTCAAATTCTAAAAATCTTAGTAAAATGCCTAATTAGTAAAATTAATTGAAAGTTGTAAAAATAGTTCTCCTTCACCTAAAATGTTATAGATATCAGAAAAAAAACCTCAGAAAAATCAAGAATGAAGCTCTTAGTAGTTCATACATATTGAAACGAAAACCTAGGATTTGCTTGCCATATTCCTCAGTATATTTTAAGAAAGCATCTACCCATTTGTTTATCTGTCTAAAAGAGTGATGCAGTACAAATTTTTAAATATTAAAATCAGGCTTTGAATTGGAAACTACCATATGATTATTTTTCCTATTTTTTCTTTTTTGTTGACCATAGAATATAAAATACTCAATTAAATAAACAAGGATTTTTTATCTTGCAGTACTTCTTTACTTTAACAGTTTTGCTGGTTGATACACTAACTTTTCTGGCACTGCTTGTAACCCTTTGATGCAGAATTGCATCTGGTTTGTTTTTATATTGTTTCAAATTCCTCTGTGGCATGTAAAATCATTGCTTTTGGTTTACTTCTTTTTCAACTGTTTTAAACACCCAGAGCCTCATAGAAATAATCTACTGGCTGAAAAGGAGATAAAAAAAGTTGCTTGCACAAATTAGAGCTGGATGAATTTGGAGAAATATCGGTAACTGTTATTAAAAGGATAAAGTTTTGGATTTGCTGATCTTGCTGCTCTTTATGGCTTCAAATTTTCTCTGAACATGTTTGGTTTTTAGGGGGAAATTGTACCACTCACCTATGAGCGATAGTGTGAAGACAAAAGTACTCAGCATTGGCCAAAATAAAAGCTTTTTCTCTTTCAGGTAAGGAAAAATACTTAAAATTTTCACCTTTCTGTTCTCAATTTTATGGGTTTGAAATCAAATGTCAAATATTATTGTATTGGGTCTGACAAAACAAAATGTTTTTGCATATGGTCTGATCACTAAAACAAACATGAGTCATTGACAGCAATGTTTTCTCACCCTTCTTTTTCAATGCCTGGGAAGTGTGTGTCAGCTTTTTTGTCCCATGTGGTGAAGTCCTTTGTGCCTGTATACAGCATTTGAGGTAGCTGTAGGAACTACACCTTTGCTGGGATGGCTTATGCTGACTTTGGGGGCTTTTCCACTGCTCTGCGGCCTGACTCTATGCTGTTGTCCTCTTCAATAGTAATCCAACTGACACCCTTTGGAAGTAATTTAAATGCTGCAAAACAGAAACCAGGCTATGACTAGGCCCAAATATGTTAATAACATTCATGTATGCAGTTATTTTTTTTATTAATTCAAGGGTCACATCTGCTGAAAATCAAGGTCCACACAATATTCTAGATCACTGCCTCAAGGCAATGGGCATTTGGAGCTCTCTTCCTGATCTGTTCATCATCCTATATAATGCTTGTTGAGCTCATCCAATGCTGTTTACATGAACTATCTAGTCCATAGATGAGAAATTATTTGTATTCTCTTTTGATTTAAAAAAAATCCATTATTTTAGGGATATTTCCCATCACTTAAATCTATGAATAAGTGTATAGAAGTAAGTGGAGATGTTTTCTAAAAATCCACTCATATTACAATACTCCAAATGTTCTTAGGTTAAACCAAACCAAGTCAAAGTTCTGGAAGCTTTCTCCTTTTTTCTAGATTTTAATATACTGATAATATAAATTTTACAGAACAGTAATGTAATATGTTAATCTTTTATAGACCACAGAAGTAGCCTTCTATCTAATTACTTCCTCCCTAGCCTTGATAGAAAAAATATTGCCAGGGGTACACAGATCGTTCATACCTAATTCACCTACTGTAACTTAGGGTCTTTCACGCCTACTGTGTGAATTTCCTTCTTTCTTCAGTACTTCACCTGCCTAAATCCTGAGTGTACCAGTGCATGGGCATCTATGTGCCTAGATTTTCTTTTCTTCCCTGTGAAATAGGAGGCTGTTCACACATCCACAGTGCTGACTGTCTGCCCAAATGCCCTTGGTCTTCTCCATTGCCAGGGAAATGTGTTAAAGTCCCACAAATGGCCTGGGAACCCAGTCAGAAAGCTGGGCTCAGATCACAGCTGTTGTCCACTACCACTTCCAGACTGAGATGGAGAATTGTTATGAGAGAGGGACCTTTCTCCTATACATGGATCCTTGACTTTGCACTGTCCAAGTAGAAAGAGAAAGCTCAAAGGAACAGAATGACATAAAGAAAGACTCTGTTTTTTAAACTCAGCAGTTCATGGGAAGAAGATTGGGAACTCTGATAGGGCACAGGGGACAGTTAGAGGGAAATTATTTGCCAGAAACAGCTGAATTTCTAGCTCATATAGGAAAAGATGTCTGACAATAGGTAGGTAGCATCAAGGCTGGAAAGCCAGACAGAATATTGGATGTATAATTTTGAGAAAGCTGGAGAGCGTTCCCTTTTGGTAGACATCTTTCTTGGGAGCAGTGTAATCTTCTTATGACAGCACTGGGAAGCACAGAAGTCCAAACCATGTACCAGCATGGCAGCTTTTAGGTCAAATAAATAAGGACTAAAATCATGTCAGCAACCTGTGTCCTCCTTTGGGGGGACCACCTCACTCTGAACAACATCATGCGCTTACCTCCCTCCGCACTTGTCTGAGTCACACGGCCCTGGGTCATTTCAGACAACCCTGAACAGGTATTAGCCCACAGCAGCTTCTTACAGTTCACACAGGCTCTCCGTAAACACACTAAAAACATCACACAGATCCCAGGAGAAGAAAAGAACTCTAAGGGAGTCTGTTCCACAAACCGTGCACCAAGGATGCTTCCAGCCAACTACTGTATCTACAACAAGACTAATCTGAAGGCATTGATTTGTAAATAAACAGGCACAGAACATTCACACCTAGGCATGATGAACAATTTCACATTATTCAGCCCGGAGAAATTCGCCTTTAGAAGTTTCCCAACAGCAATTACAGTGTAACATGAACTCACCTCCAAGAGTAATGTATCTGTATTTATGGGGTGGGATAAGCATAAACTTCCTTGAAACTATACTTTGACTGTGGGTGCCAACCATTTCCTTCCTTTCTTTTCATGAATCAGGCCACTGTCACTCTGCACTACTTGTCCACCTTTATTGTCCCCTGACAAAGAAAGCTGCAACAGATTTGACAAAGGACAACTTTCATCACAGAGTTTTCAATGTCCTCAGATTTACATATTTATGCCCTAAGGAAAAGTAGAAATAATTTGGGGAATCACTGTAGCATCTACAACCTTGCACTTCAGAGCAATTTTGGGGGGAGTGGAGGAAGGTGGAAAGAGAGTCAGGCATGAACTCATTCCTCAGTGGTGGCAGCTTAAAAATGATGCCTCATTTTCCACTCCTTATTCCCAGCTCCCACTCAGATGTCACTGACAGCAATACGAAGACCAATATCTGATCCAGTTCTGGAGCCCTTCCTAAAGATGGTCAGGATAGAAATAAAGCAATTGGAAGAAAGTGGAAGGTATCTTAGGAAGGAGCCATCTTTTTGGCTGTCCATGCACAGTGCATGCCATTCTATCATATGCAAACACAAATTTTACTGGCACTGAGATGAATTGAGTTTTATAAGTTTCAGGGATTATAACCGGCTATAAGGAGCGTGGTTTGGGTGAGGCCAGTTAAGCAGCCTCTCTAATATCCAACTTCCTTCCACTCCAAAGACCACAATGGAAGGATTGTAGATTTGTGAAGAGGAATGCCATTCCATGGTAAGAGAGAACATGTCTTGGTGTTCCACCTATATTGAAATAGGAGGGGAATAGCTAAAACCAAATATTAAAGCATCTCTAATGCTGAATTAGGATGGTAAAAGGAAGTCAAATAAGTTATTTCATCAAGCAGGATTGCTCAAAAAGGCAGGCTCCTATATTTGAGGGCTTCCCATATATACTCTAATGCTTATTCCAGAGAGAAGGAACCACGGTGTCTGAGTCCAGCTCAGCTCTTTTTTCAAGAACTGCGTGATTAAAATCTCCCATTATGGCCAAGTTCTGTGCTTTTGACAATCCTGCTAATTGCTAACAAAAAGAGTTATCTACTTTATCTGCCTGGATCTGCAGCAGATTCCCCAACAATGCCTATATTCTTGTCCTTTGTACTATTGCTCCAACTTTCAATGCATGTTTACTGCTGCATTCTGAACATCTCAGTGAGATACGAGGCATAATCTCCTTTACCTTTTTTTCCTCTTGTTGTTTCCTCCTCTTGCTCCTGAACAAGCTGTGCTCTTTGGCATTAGTATTCCAGTCACATACTCACATGACTGTACCCTACCAAGTTTCTGTTATGTCAATTTAGTTGTAATTTTGATCTTGCTTTAAGTGTTCTCTCTCCATTATATTTATTTAGATACAGTTTACATCAGTGTAGGCTGAGCATCAGCTGTTTTGTTTTGTCTTTTTCTTCCTCCAATGACATTTTTTTAAAGAATCAGAGTTTTCATTTTTACAGTTTTTTTGTTTAGGCCAGTATGGGTCTCATTTATCTAGACATGCACATCACCAGCCTGACAGGATATTTTAGTGTCTGTCAAATCAGATAAGCAAATCTGTGCTGGATTTTTTTCTTTGCTAGGTGGAGCCCATTTTTTCTCATCAGTCGTTCCCACTCCATCATGGAAATGCATGGTTATGCTGAGGTAACCAAGATCATTCCCACCCTTACCTGCATGTACTCATGCAGGCATTAAGATTCTTTGTCTAAGTAGAAACTGCAATCAGAAGTGCTTCCAAGACTCTCTATCCTTTCACCAAAGAAGCCTCTACATCACAAAACCCACAGTGACCACTCACTGTTGTAGGGCCACTTGGTTCCAGGAGGCTGAAGTAACCTCTAATTTACTTAGGAGAGAAACAAGACCTAAGACTTTGTGCAAAACTGGAATGTACTTGGACCCTAACTGATGAAATGCAGTGTAATGTTATGAGATTGATCCTAAAATGCAAAACGAAGAAAATAATCAGACTGATATAGAAATTTGAAAATCTACTCTTACATCTATACTCCACAGTAGGATCACTTATATCAAAACTGTTCATGAACGAGTTGACTAACAGTACTTTTAAAAATAGCCAGTAACAAGACACTGCAGACTATCATAGCCCATCTATTCCAGTACTTCACTCTTCTACCTTTACTTTTTCCTAAGTAAAACAACATTTCCTCTGCTGCAGTTTACTTGTTCTAACCAAAATTCATATGGAGAAAAATTTAATCCCTCCTTCTTTGCAAATTGTCTGGATCTATTCTAGTAAAATAAACAGAGCCAGAACACATCTCAAAACAGTGGACCTTGATTATCTACTATGTCATGTTTCTAGAACAGACCTTCACAGATTTTGGACACTGCCCTGATTGCTTTCTAAACACAGTCTGAGACTTATAACCAGCTCAGATGCAGCTATGGTGCCATAAACGGTGAAAAAGTTTAAAGGCCAGATAATGTCTCCAGGCCAAAAGAATAAACTTTATCTAGTATTGTTAATTTTCTTCCAGAGAAATATATTCTTTATATAGTTAAGAATACTTATCAACTCTCCTTTCTTTGGACTAAACAATATCAATCTCAGTCTTTCTCCACAGACTCCAGATTACTCCCACTGAAATCCATTTAATTTTCAGCTGACATTCCCAAAACTGGTTCCTGAAGTGCAATTCCCAAAGTGCATTACTCAGCTGCCCCAATGCTGAGTGAAGATGAACACGATGATTTTCTGTGCACAACGAATAACATTTCTATTTGTGCATTTCAAATTGCTTCATACAGTTCTCTAAGTACAGTCAGTGAACTTCATGTGCTCTGATTGATTTTGTTACTCTCTAATTTATTAAGTACTTTTTGATGTGTTATTCCAGCATTTACATCCCCATAACCCTTAGCATTTGGTTGTGAACATGATTACATTAGCAGCGATGGCACAGGCAGATGTTTCAGTAAGCAAAAATTATTAAATATTTTGGGCTCTCTGGAGCTGCATTTTGGTAGAATCAGTCAGTGGTCATGGGGATGCATTTGTACGCGTTCGTGAAGCACGGTGAGATTTCTTCATCGGGAGCTTTCTTCCTACCCATTTTCAAAAGCACTTCTCTCTGTTTTAAAATTAAATTGTTAAGACTGTTAAGACTTTTTATAAATGAACTGTGCCTCATAGACTGAGCTCTTTGAAAGTATTCCCTAGAAGATCAAATTGATAAAATTAGAATGATGCAGATAACGAAACACTTACTGTTGTCAACTGACCTCCTATCAATTATCTTGTGCTGTTTTGGCCTTTGTTGCCCATGCTAATTGACCTTGATGAATGTTATTTGTTTCTTGAATCTTCAGTGGCATGGTTTCTTCATGGGCAATGGTGTGGTTATACTGAAAGCCAGGCTCTACCTTCCTCTTGCCTTTTGATGTGGACTTTGGTATGAAATAAAAGGCTGTGTGGTGGTCCTCAGCAGAATTCAAAGGCGAGCACAGCTGGGCTGTGGTCTGCTGGTGGAAGGAATGGTTGTTTGTCCAGATCAGACCTCAAGGGTGACTGCATCTGTGACTTGGATGGGGTAATGAAAGAAGTTTGCTAATCTGCAGTGTGGCTCCTGCTGACTGATAAAAGGATGTGTACAGTAGTCTCAGTCTTATCTCTTCAGCCAGGTTTACACTGGTGTGACATTGCTGAATTTAGACAAGCAGTTCCTGATTTACTGTTGGGCAAAGGCAGAATCAGATCTGATTTTGCACCACAACCCATAGAGATAACCCAGCTCTCCCTGGAAAACATCTTGTGTATATTTAAGAATACTTAAATATACGTAAGCATATTTATAGCCTTTCCCCACGTTGTGAGTATATTTTGGATCTTTCTGGTACCTCTGGATATAAAATCTTTCTGAGCTGAATCCAGGACAGATAAATCATGACTCCGGTTTTTTTTTTGCATAGGGTAGCCTGCCTAAATCACTGCCACATTCCTCCCATAGTAGTCGTTTAAAATTAATAGCACATGCAGAGGAAAAACTAAACCCTTTGACGTCACTCCCGAAATGAGGAAACATAAACAGAAAGGCTTCTCCCCGGCGCTGGCAGCACGGCTGGGATTGGTCTGCGCTCCGCGCCCGTGGCACTGACAGCACCTCCCAGCCCGCCCGGCCTGCGCTGGCTGACACCGGCAGCCACACTGCAGCAGCCTCCGCGCTACCCCAGCCCTCACCCCGGCACCCAAGTGCGCTCTCTTCCCGAGCCTTTTTGCTTCTTAAGGTGGTTTTATTGGCTGGGTTGGGGGACTTGGGGAGGTTTTATTTCTTTTTCTTTTTTCTTTTTCTTTTTTTTTTTTTCCTTTAAATTTTTATTTTTTTTTAATTATTATTATTTTTATTTGCTGTCGTTACTTATTTCTATTCCCAATCCTGGATGCAGTTACTGGATTCTGCAGTACAAGTCTTCATGAACAAGCTGCACTGCTTAGAGATTTCACGGCATTCAAAGGTCACAGAACTGCCACTATGGTTAAATGTCTTGTTTAATGGTTGAGGTATGTACAGCAAATCTAAAAGAGGCAGCATGATTATTTTTTCAAGGGAAACTAAAATTGTGAGGGGGAGAGGGAGATAATACTATTATTTAGTGGAAAAGATTTTTACTGGTGATTGTTACTACAGCAACTGGTTTTTGAATTTCCTCCCCTTTTCTCTTAATTCGAACTAGATGAAAATTTTGACTTATGTTGATTTAACCATTTGATGGTTACAGAAAATTGCAGAATGAATCTCTTGTGGTAGTCCTTTCTGGCCCTACTGGGGAAAGTGTGATTGATTTTTCTGTATGTTTTCTTATTGCTCTGTGGCAGGACAGGAGACCTGGGACTTGGCTGGCTTAGATGAAGGGACAAGAAAACAGAAACTTGTTCCTATCCTGAGGGGGCTGTGAGTTTGTCTGAGAGTTAGAGCAGAGGGAGGAAGAGTTGGAAATAAACAGGTCAAGCAGAAAAGGATATCGGCCTCATTTTTAGGAGTACATGTACTGCTGCTTCTTTTTACTACATGCTTAGATTGCTGTACTTGGTTTGGGTTCAGAAGTTCAAGATTAAGAAGCAGCTTGAGCTTTGACTAAGAAACAGATCCTCACTGGGAGGGGGGAGAGCTGGTCGTCTTATATTAACACCAGTTTCCACGCAGCTTTTGCTACTTAACAGAGGAAAGTGGAAATTTGCTCAGGAGTTGGAGTGATGTAGCCTGGCATCTGTTTGATGGCGTATAGCTTCAATTCATCTATGAGCCAGTGATCTGCCTTGAATGAGTGTTGCAGCACTAGAGTGGGCAGTGTGTGCTGCAGTAAATGAAAGCAACTGCTACCATAAAACTAACATTGTTTTTTCAAGAGTGTGATTCTAAATTATAAGGGGAAGAGCCACTTGTCAGAGCTTGTGTGTGTGTATGAGTGGTCTTAAAAATAACTCCAGCCAACACAGGAGATTTCTGTTGTTAATTGGATTAAGATACAGGTATGTTCAATGACCAGCAGTCTTCATATTTTTCCTATTTGTGGAATGAGACTTTTTATAGCTCTGTTTGAAACATTGCTGTAGATATAAATCCTCTGCAATTTTAAAATATTTCAGTGTAACTTTAAAAATTATACCTGAAAAAACCTATTTCTCTAACAAGGAAAAGAACATGAGCACACCTAGCTCCTACAGTGCATCCCATAGAGTTAAAAAAATTAACTACACTAGGCTGAAACATGCTAGCTTAAGGACTGCAAAAATATTAGCTCTGAAATGCAGAGGATGTGCTATGTGCTGTGAATGGACAATTGCTATTCTGCAGTGCCTAGTGGGAAAACAAGGACTTTGTGTATTGCAAATGCATAACTGCAGCTCCTCCATTTCCTTTGCTGTATCTTCACTGATGACTGCTGAAACAAAGAGGTTTGTCACAGATAAGCTCTTTAGTGCCCCATCTCTTCGGAGACGCTTGAAGATATTTTCTCATATCATCCAACAACCCAAAGTCAAGCTTAGTTGGATGAACTGTTAGTCTGTAATCTCCATGTCATTCTCCCCTGATCAGCCCTTCCCAAATTCTTACTGTATGAACTGCCAGCCGTTTTCAAAAACTAAAGTACTACTTCTCTAGCCTCAAGTTTAGAAAGGCTAATATAGTGTTGTTTAGATGGTTAATTTGTAAATTTAATTAGGAGTGTGTCTCAGTCTATAGAGACGATAACCTGTTCTGTAAGGAAAAACCCTGTAACTATATGAATATATTCAAGTTTCCAAAAGACAATCTGTAAGATACTGGTTTAGAATAATTTCTGAGAATCAAATTATTCACTTTTCTTGATAAACAGTTTTCAGAGAAGCTTTGTTTTTGGCCTCTGTATCTACATGTTGGTGCATCTGTGTTCCGTAGCAACTACTAGTGGTGGTACTAGTAGAAAATATGGTAAGTGGACTTCAGCTGAGGAAATGAGTTTTGCTGCTTTAGTATGAAAAGTTTGTCTGCAATGTTCCCTCTGAACAACCTCAATTCAGCATCTAGAAAAAATACAATTCAGGGTTGGCCTCTCTGCAGTGGATGAAACACTTACTGACATTTGCACTCACATTGTCTCCAAAAAACTGTGTATTGCAGAAGTTTCGTGGGCCATGAATGGCTGTTTCTTCTGAGTTTATTTCCATAGGATGGACAGGACTTGTCACCAGTGAAGTTCCAGTGATTCCATCAGAGCAAGGCACACTCTGCTGAGCCTAATCCAATATACTGCAGATCACTTTTGTAAATTGTAAAATGTTTAATTGTGTAAAATAGTATATAAATATATCATTAAAACAGCAGCTCCCTTTCCTCCCTGTTTATGTCCTTTTCCCTTCTGAAATGGAACCCTGTGCTTGCCCTTACCAGACCTCTAGGTAGGTCATTGTTAGCAGACTGATTTTCCAGTGTCTTCATTGCAACTATGAAGAATATTTGAGACTTTTGATCATATGTAATTCCTTTTCACTCATCACATGGTTCTTCAACCAATACCTAAAGCATATTTTAATGAGAAATAGTCTGAAAATTGGTTTTCTATGACACATACATGATTTTCTTGTAATTTTTCAATCTCAGGCATACTGCCTTGTACTGATAATTGCCTTGTACTCTGAGGCATACTGCTCTTGTACTGATAATTTGCTTTATAGAAGCAATATGAAGCAAAAATGCCAGCTACTGACCAAGTGATTACTGTCAATATAATAAAACCTGACACCTCTCTATTTAATCATAAAAAAATTTACTACTTAATCTCTCCTCAAATCAAGGTAGATATATGTCCAAAAGCTCTTGATGAGATTGCTTCTGGTTTCTGGGCTAACAGAAGAATAAGTCATTTGGTGCAGCCAGGAAGATATCCCATGTAAATAGGAATTCTTAGCTAGTCAGTACTGTTCATCATCACATTGTTACTCCACTTTCATGCTTGAAATTATAACAGCATTCCATGTGCTTGTCACAGGGTGAAAGTGAAAGGGACAGCTGGGGTCCTACCAGCTTCCAGAACAAAATTAAGTCTTTTGTAATGAAATGATGGTTCAGTATTCCTCCTCTCACATCCATATTGGGTAGAAGATGTTGGAACTATAAAATTCACTCTTCTTGTTCCTCATCCAGCAAGGTGGCTTACCCTTGCAGGGACATCAGTTCTTACATTTCCAGAGAAACATTGGCTTTACCTCTAGTGTGAAATTTGCACTTTTCAGTCACAAGCTTCAGGGTGTAGAATTGATGTTATTTAGAGTTTATACGCTGACTACACTGGGACACAGATGCAGCCTAAGTGTACAAAAGTAGTTCAGAAGTTCTGATGTTTTTTCTTTCTCTGGCCACCACAAGGTGCATCAACTTTGGCACCTAAAGACAAATAATGCTGAGAAGAGGGGTCACAATGCCAGGTACCACATATGCCATCAGATGAGGACTGCTAGTAACCTTTTGTGTTTCACAGTAAATGAGTGGAATCCAAATAACATGCCTTCTAACAGTAGCAGGAGTTTTTCAGATCAGAAGTATTAGCTTTGTATAAATACTAGAGGGATAGAATGCATTTGTTGTATTTAAGACAATTTATTTAACTAATTCATAGAATTTGAAAATGCAAAGTCAACTTCTGCAAGGTTGTTTTGCAAAGAGAATTCTTCTGTATCTTCCAGAAACTGTGGAGATCTGTTAAATTTAATTTTTACTATTATTCTTACTACAGTGACATTCCAAAAAAATTTCATTAGAAAACAATATCTGAAGCTCTGAACCCTGTCATTTGTGTTATCCTGTAACAGACTGTGGGATTCAGAATATATATTGCAAGGGTTCACAGTGCTCATGTTTGGGCTAGTGATAGGTATCTGTTTTAAAGCCTCCAGTTTTAAAGTAGAAAATTTACAAATCAGAGCCAGATCAGATAGAAGAGAGTGTATTTCCAGAAGCCAGACTTCAGTGACAGAACTGTAAGTGAAAAGTTTGTGACAGAGACAAATCTCAAAAACCAGCAGTTGTGTGAATCAAGCATTTCTTTTGCACACATTGAATAGTGTGATATCATCAGTCCATTGATGCCGTAATTTTGATATACATTTGTCACTTTTTCTGTTCTTTGAAAAGTCCAGAGTCTCTCAGAGGGCTATCATTTAATTATGTAAACAGTGTCAAATGAGAGAAACTAAGCTAGTGAAAGGGTCCTATTGAGTTGTGTTTGTTTATTCTGTTCTTCCTCCCAGTAGGAGCTGTGAGTGAGGATGGGTAAGAACTCAGTTTAGCTACTTATTTAAGTCACAGTCTTGTGGTGGCATATGATATTCTTCTGCTAGCTTGCTGTCCAGCCAAATAAGATATCCAGGTTTTCTGGATGGATAAACATAGCTGATGACCTCTTCCTCTTAATAGGTGGGCGTGAACAGTTGGGATTCTTCCAGTCATGCACAGAGACAAATTTTTTACATTTTAGCTAAAGAAGAATTGCCCTCAGACACAAGAAGCAAGATTTACTTCTCTTCAAGTAGGTTATTTTAAAAAAAGTAGAAACAAATATTTAGAAGGAAGCAGTTGCAGAGGCTTTTTTTTCTGTAGCTGGTAGGTTTGCACTAGTCACCCACAAAAATTTCTGGTATGAGAAAACTCACCAACTAATACCTCACTATGGTGTGTGCTAATACTGGCAGTGTAAGGTTTTGAAAAGAAGACCACAGAATCTCCTGTCAAATTAAGTTTAGCTAATTGTCATGGTGGCATAAAAACACACTTGTGGGGCAACTGCTGTCAGGACTTGTATACAATTTTCTGCGTGGTTGTTCACAGCAGGGTCTATGATACTAACCCATCTGTATATAGGAAAGATATTTTGAACAGGATGATCATTACCTTTCAAAGAATAAAGGGGGAGGTAGGCAAGTTTTGACTGGATATGCAGCAACTCAAGAATGGCTTAGAGAAATATATACCTGTAAAAATGAAATTAAGAAATACCAACTTAACTAGAAGACTCCTGGAGGATGGTATTGATCTACTGTGTGATCCGTCCTGCTCCCATTGGCTATTGCCCTTTATTACTTCTGAAAGAAAGGATATGTACAATAATGTTCTTATCCTTGTCTTTCCCTCTACCCAGCTTAGCACACTTCCTACAGGGCATATAAAGACTGGCTAAGCTCTGGTGCTTGTCCTAATACAAGGTGGCAGAGTTACCACCAAGTGTGCAAGGACTCATCCCTTGGACAGAGAGATGTGGATCCCCACGTGGTTGCTGGGCTTTGGAAACAAACACATATTGACGTGAAGCACCTCAGTACTTTCTCAAGAATTCAGCTGTCATCCAAAGGGTGTAGCTGTTTTCCCCTTTATGTATGGTCATCCAGGTATAGAGTGACAGCTGGGGCCTCTGCTTACATAGCCCCAGAGGACATAATCTGCTTCGTGTTTCTGTAGAGGAGCATGTATGCAGCTGCACACTGAAGTACACTAAAGATGGGCAACACCTGACATTTGGTTTTCCTCTTTCTCAGCTTACCACTTGGCTTTAAACCTCTGAGAAGGTTAGACAGAATGAGGGCTTGGTGCATACCAGACTGCTGGGATGGAGGAGGAGACCTCACCTAGACACCCAGAGAGAGATGAAAACAGACGCATGACACCTTCATGGAGAAAGCACACTTCTGGTTTTGTGTTAACTGAAAACCATGTTGAAACAGGCTATTTTCCAGGGCCCTTTCTGTTACAAATATTGGAATATTACTTGGCTCTCTATTACTTATGCAGAGTCATTTTTGTTTTACTCACTGCCATAATATCCAAGTATCTATTAATAACAATGTTCAAGTACCATCAGAATGGCCATCATAAATGTAATTAGGCAGCGTATCTCCAGTTTAATCAATATGGTCATTAGAAGACTGTAGGACAGCCAGGAAAACAATAATTAGTCCTGATTAATAAAGAAGAACTTGCACACATCAGTGAAGGAGAGAGGAGCTTTGCATGTTCAAGGCTTGGGAGGACAGTGAGTTGCTTTCTGCTTTAGTAGATCTGAGAACACTTACTAAAAAACACTCTTGAAAATGCTCTTACAATACTAAATAAAATTCATTTAAAAAGTATAATTTTCTTGAACAAACTGTAAGAATCAGCTAGAAAGATACAACTGGAATGTATGTTTTCACCAAGCAAATTCCTCCGGTGCACAGTTGGTTTGTTTTTCTAGAACTGCTTTCAAAAGCAGAACAACTAAAAGATAAAAACAAGACTGAAATTGAAATGCTGTGTGAGAGTGTAAAATGTCATGATTCCACTGAGTGTAACAGGACTCCATCAGTTTGTACCTGTGAAAGATCAGACACACTGAGCTTTCAGGACTAAAACACATTCCTTCTCTTCAATGGTTAGATCAAATTTTAGGTTCATTAGCCTTGTGTCATACCTGTTTAACACCAGTTTTCCACAACTTCCTCAGCACTGTGGTACCACAGGGCAACTTTTGTGGTTCCACAGAAGCTGTGTTGCATTCTTTTCCTTCCATCACACTCTAACCCCCCCCCTTCTTTCCTTCCCTTTTTCACAGAGAAGAAATGTTTACCAGATTTTATTTGAAATCACAACCCCACAGTTAATTTTTAGCTTATGTGCTAGCATCTGCAAAACTGTATATATTTGTAATACAGAAGGGGCTGATGTTGCTCATTTTCAGTAAAGACCATGATCTGTTTTAAGGACACAGCTATGTGAGTAATATTTTTAAAAGCTGAGGAATAACAGAAAAATAGTAATTTTGCTTAGGAACCAACATGTCCTGTGCTGTATCACAAGAAATTTTTCATGTGGTAGGATTGTAAAATCCTGTCTCTTTGAACCATGAAACTATAACAATCCTGTCCACTATGAAAGTATAATCTCTGTAATAGTATGGTAGCAAACACCGGTGCAACACAAGAACATGGAGTGAAGTTCATCCTATATATCACCATCAAATCTGATAGAAATGGCCAGGCTTTCAAAAAAGCTAAAATTCACTTTAGTCTCTAAATGAAATGGCTGGATCTGAAAAATTGCTGTGTGTTAGAGGTTGCATGGGAAACGTTTTCCCTTTCTGCCTTAGACAGACAGAAGTAGCCTGTTGTTAGTGCTTTCAAGAAGGTCTGGGAGAAAAAGATTCAAGTTCCTTCCTAGATTATGTCAGCTTTCCTGAGGTGGATTACCACTGCAGTGTTTCCTATGGGTTGAGCTCTGTCTTCATGGAACCTGGCAGAGACAACCCACAGTCCACAGCCCCACCTTTAGCCCCAGCATGGAACTCGAGCTTCTACACTGGTGAAGGGGCCCATGAAGGTGGTTTCAGGCAGATCTTCACCTGCAGCTCCAGGAGTTCTGTCCTGAACCCAAGAAAATTTTCTGATGGGTGTTTTCTTCAAATAAGCATCTCCTTCTGAACAACTTTTGTACCAATGAATAGTTGTTTTTAAACAGAAAGCTCAGATATATTTTAAAGGGGGGCGGGGGGGGGGAAATCTCACTGCTGCTGAAGAATGTCCACCTTACTTGTGAGGACTGAGGGGTACAGAGATGTCGTTTCATTTGGGTGCCTGCTTGTGGGCAGAGGTGAGTGATGGATGGTTGGACTACATGATCTACACTGTCTCTTCCAACTTTGATGATTCTGTGAAGTTCTGGCTCCTATCCAGTGACCATTTTGAAACGTCTGCTTAGTTTTTATTTTACAGCACCTGAATTGAAAGCTCGGAGGTCACTAGAACCTTTAATTTCCAAATCTTTCAGCAATCCTCTTCTCACTCTCATCCCAACAGACGTGGTTTTCAAAATAAGTGGGGGAAAAAATCACGAATCCATGCTTTATTTATAGGATACCTATAGTGCTGAATAGATTATTTCTGCATGAAGATTTGCTTGTAGAGTTCACTATTATTTTTACTGCGAAACACATTTGAAAAGAGGTTTTCATATGCACTACAGGAATCCCTCCCCCAAATTCAGCCATTTAGGGCTTCTCTGCTGGAGCAAAAGAGTGTTGGATTCTGCTTGGGTTTTTATTTTTTGCTTAAACACCATATCAAACATTGTTTCAAATCCAATAATATGACAAAGGGAGGATTATAATGTTTAAATATATCAGCTGATCAGAAAGCTTCTTGGGGGGAAGCCTCACAGTTATGTGGACCACCTAATAAGCCACTGCAGCTTGGTCTCATTATCTTAGAATTTTTAAATTGGTATTCACAGTTTTAGAGCATCACTTGGATAATAATTTTTTAAAATTTTAATCATGTTTACTACTCACGTGAACCAGGTGGAGCTGACTTCTGCTATTTTCTAACTATTGGTGAAAACTCTTTCACATTTCACAAAAGAGTAAAGCTAAAAGCATTTAATGTCAATTCATGCTTGGCATTGCACCTTTTTATGATAGCTGATGAAAAGCAGATGATGCCAATAAGCAAACCAATTTCTAAGAAAGTCTCAAGAGATCCTGATGTTTAAGACGTAGAAAACAATTATCAGAGAGGTCTTTCTAACCACCCTGTGATTGTCACTGTTGACAACACTTCGACAGTTGAACTTCTTCAGCTCTGATTTTAAGAGAATTTCAGAATCCTCTGAGCTAACTCCTCAGTTTCTGGAGACATTTTTTGAAATAGTATATTAAAAGAGCATTTCTTCTTTTTGAATCTGCTACCTTTATTTTCTCCTGAGAACACTTGTCTTAAAATTATGTTTTCACCACACTGATTTATAGGTTCTGGCATGGGAAATAATGCTCTTTCTCCTAGTAGCAGACAGAAAATTAGCCACAATCTGATGTTAACAGCTTCTTCATTACCTAAACTGTTTTACTCTTTATTAAGTTCAACACAAGCAAATCTAATGCTTTTGAACCAGGGAGTTCTTGCCCATGTTGCAAGTATACAAGATATTAATTAATTTATGAAGTCACAATAGTAAGTCCGCCTCTGTGGCAAACTGGGATCTGAATTGTGATACCAGTGAGTTCTGCAGAGAAGTGCCACTTGAGTGCAGCAGAGAAGTGCCACTTGAGTGCAGCAGAGAGAAAAAATTGGTTTAGCTAATTTACATTAAAACATCAAATACGAATAATGCTGTCAATACAGTTGTTCTTGTGGTTCTTAGGAGATGAGATTCAACACATTTTACATTTGATATACTACATATTTGTCTGCACTGGCAACAAATAATGTGCAGTGTAGAGCATGATAGGGTGGTTCTGAGCAATAGGATACCTGTAGATTTCAGTGACAAGGAGAACAGAAAAGCTTTTATGAAGAGTCAGCCCACCACCAGATGTTTCTACTAAGTCACCAGTGGTGCTATAATTTTCAGCTGGTCCCTTAAATTGCCCTCACTGCTTTTCAGAGTACTTGCTGAACACACATGTTGTTTACTAATTAATGCTCCTCTACATCTTGCCCATGAACCTCTGGCAGTTCCTGTAGTCCTTTACAGCTGGAAGAGGAGCCCACGGAATGGGTCAGGTTGGAAGGGACCACAGTGGGTTATCTGGTCCAACTTCCTGGCTCAAGCAGGGTCATCCTAGAGCACATGGCACAGGATTGCATCCAGACAATTCTTGAATTTCTCCAGTGTGGGAGAATCCACAGTCTCTCTGGGCAATCTGTTCTGGTGCTCATTGGAAAGTCAGTAATGTAAGGAAATGGCCTCAGTCTTAGCCCAGGCAGATACGAAATAGCGCCAGGCTAAGCTGTGACATTACCGTGTATGGTATAAGAAATTATGAGGTGATTTTCATGCTTCATGCTTGCAGTGGCATTCACTGTTCTCACAGTCTGGTATAAGAAGATGTGTTAATGAAAACCCTCACTTGGACAGAGAATGTTTCTGAACACATTGATGAATAAAGAAAACGCTGGGGTTTTTAAAGAGAGGCTTTGCCATTATTAATTTTACAAATGGAGGCATAGAAACAGTTTTTAGTTTGGCTTGGTGACCCCAACACTTTTCCTTTAAATAAAGATTCTTTTAAGGGCCAAGCTCAGAATTTTCAGACTTACCCACGTCTTTAAAATGTTTTGGGGAGCTTATTTTGAAAACTGTGACCCTTCTGTCCATATTTTATATTACATACATGGCAGCTGCTTGCTACTTCTAAAAAATTATCTTATTACTACATTTAGGGATAATCTTCTATTTAACTAATTTTAAAAAATTGAGATATCAAAGAAAAAATAATATTTTTTCTTCTGATTGTGAACCATTGCAACTACACTGTCCTTCTGATCTGTGAGCAGATTACAAGCAGTCAATGCACTGTGCTGTGGGCAGGCTTCAGAGGAAGGTATAGCCTCATCTATCCCAAGACGTCAGAAGCATTTCTGATTGTGACTGATAAGAGAGTGAAAGAGAGATGGTCTCGGAGACTCTGTATCCCAAATAGGAACATGATATCATGTTCAGACTCATACCAAATGAAATGCTAGCCTAGGAAAAACTAAGCTTAGTGAGCTAAGAGATTATTTAAGGCTCTTGCTCCATGTTGCGAAGTGTGTTGCAGTAGCAGCAGAGTATGAAAATATTGTATGTAAAATGTAAGTCAGGTAAGTAACACTCATTTAAGTAAGACTCCTGTATTCTCCACAGGCTGAAAAGCAGATGTATTAAAGGCTACTTTCTGGAAATGGCTTCCCTGTCTGTGCATAAATCTTTCAAAAGTTGGAGATTCAAGCTTTTGTCATTCCAGATTTTCTAACTCAGAAAATATTTACTTTATCAACTCAGAAATCATTGAAAGTTTAAATATAATACTTGGGCGTTCTGTTCTTTGTCTGTGAATCTAGTTATTTGATTGCAGAACAACCAAACATTTATTTAGGCAGTTTATGTTGATGGAGTTTTCTACTATGGAATTTTTCCGTTTCATAAAATAAATAATTTGTTATGGCAAATTGTTCTGTGTAGTAGGGATTGGGAGTCCTTGAACTTAGAATAGAATGAATTCATGTATCTTTTTGATTTTTATTATTAAAAAAAACAAAATTCAAGTGTTCAGTTCACCTGCCATATGCACCCTGAGTACAAACTGTACCCATCTCCCTCTGATCCCGAAGCACAGACTTGTTTCAGCAGGCGGGGTGGAAACCTCACATACCCTGGAGCTCTGTTTCCTATAGGCACCCCCACAGCAGAGGGAGCCAAATCGAGTGATCCCACAGCTCTGCTAAGAGTGCAGCTTTCCTCAGCATCACTGGGTACAGCCCAGGCTGTGAGCAGAATCACCCACAGAGAATTTGTCGTCTCTGACCCAAAAGCCCTGGCTCTGCTTCCCATTGTGGGGCAGGGCGTGGGCAAATAGGGAGTGAAAGGGTGGAGGAGGAAGAAATGGGAAAGGGTGGGTACAGAGAATGATGGGGGGAAATTGCACTGTATCTTGCTATCTTAAACATCTGTAATAATGCACCTTTTTCCATCTGATACTGACTCTAAAATTGCTGATATTAAGTCAATGTCTGACTGCTACAGAATTGCTGATATTAAGTCTATATCAGCACTGTTTCTCCTTGCTTCCTTCAAGTCTTGATCTTCTGACCCCACCTTATTTTTACACAAGTTGTTCATAAAAGATTTTAATCAGTTAAACATCAGGGTTCTCAGGGGCTTGTGTCCAGCTTTACACAGATTTCTTTACGATGGTGGGCTGCATGATTATGGTGACATAAAGGCTGTCTCTAGCATCCGGATAAAGATTGTATAGGAGACACCTCTGTGAAATTTCAAAATGAGCTGCTAAGAAACTGAGGATTATCTTATTCCTCAACAGTTTCCTTTCCAAGTGCAAGAAACATTTCTCCCAATTTTTCAAAGAAATAATCTCATGCTTAAAAGAGGGTAATTGAGACTACAAATCAAATATAACAGATACCACAGTCCTAGTTTGTGCAGTACTGGAAAGTATTTACCCTTGAGGATGAGGGATAAAATAGAAAAAATGTGAGAAGAATGTTGGAAACACAAAGATTTGACTTTTAGGAATAAGAAAAAATGAAGATCAGTATTTATTTCCTCCAGAGTATTTTTTAACCTCTGAGGTTCACCCTGTGACATCCCATTACATGCAATTATATGGACCATTCACACATTCTTTGAGAATTTGTTATGGCAATTTTTCTTGATATGTGAAATAAAAATCATTGTGATATTAACTGCAAATAATGTGTTTCACAAGAGCAGTAATATGGTCATTCATTTATATGGAGAACTGTGATTTTAAATACTTTGAATGTTTTAGATCTTTAACAATGTATTTAATTATGTGAATAGCTAGGCATCTAGGAGAATTTAAGTACTGAGCAAGTGCCAGTGTTCCTGTAGGTCTTAATAATACCACTGCACAGTACCAGCAACTGATTTCTCAATTACTAAAACATTTTAGAAAGCCTGTATGATAATCAGGCAATGGTTGCTTTGGAAAACTGGCAGAATATACCTATGGATTTGAAGTATTTCTATAGCCTTCTAAATTTTATTATCAGTATGAAAGATTTCAGTTATTAATTGTTTGTGAGTTATTAAATCAGATATGAAAAAGAAATTAGGATCTAACACAAACTCGTAAGATGAAAGATAAGGTCTGTGACTGGGCGTTTAACCTGTCAAGCTATCCTGAAAAACTGCATAGTACAGAAAACTTAGTAGACATAACCAAATTCTCCTCTTACACATGCAAGAAGTCTGTTTGGCTTTGTGGTAATCTTCCATGTATGGAAAAGGGCTACGTTACATAAAGAAATTAGTATTGTTTCCAGTTTTAGTATTCAGGTTAAATCTGAGTCTAATAATAACAAAAATCCTGCTCTCCTGTTTTATCAACCAGGCCTTGCTGGTTTGTATGTTTTAAGTAAATTCTTAAGTAAATGTTAATATTCTGGCAACTAATCTCTATTGCATTTTACTTTGAAGAGCCAAATATAAGTTTCTGGGATTACAAAGCCTTTGCCATATCTCCAAACAAGTAATTGTGCATAAATAAATGAATTTGGCAGCATTATCTCATCTCCTTGTGACGAGCACATCAACAAATCAGGCTATGCTTTGTCTAGATTCCAGATTCTTAATCATTCTGAAGAAATCAGTACAAATTTAAAACAAACTTGCCTACACCTGAAGTTACTGTAACTAATTAAATAAGTCCTAGGAACTGTAGTAGTTGTTCTGAAATTGTCACTTGGTTCTCACTTTAAAGACATATATTCCTCTCTTTCTGTTGCTGTAGTCTTTTTGTGCTTAGTCTTCTGATGGCATCTTTCCCTTTAAGTGATTGCTCTTCGCATCTTCTTGGCACCAGGTTTATTTTCAGCAAGCTGTGCTCAGAGTGCTGGCAGCCATCCCGGGGAAGCTGCTCTGCCTCGGTGGCATTTGGTACATGGGAATTCCAGAGTAAGGAATGGGCAAAGGTTACCACGTGTTTTACATCACTCTCAGAAACATCAAACTAGACTGTTAGTGTCTGACAACAAACAATGTGTGAGGCCTCCAGGCATTGTGGTCTGTCTAATTCTTTATTTTCCCTTTCCTTTTACCTCCACTCATACCAGCCACGTTGGAATATTACTTGTGCATTTTTCTTGTAATATCACCCCACAATGTAGGAAGTCTTGATAAAAGATGCAGTTTGACGTAGAATAATATAAATGCTAGGAAATAGTTTACTTCTAGGAAAAAAACAGTTGCTTAATAAGATTTGGAGAGTGGCATTCTCAGACTTTTCCTGGTCTTTGCTGTTTTAATATTTTAACAGACTGATTGCAGCCTAGAAATCACTCTCATTGTTATGTTCTGAAGGCAGACAAGCAGCAGCTTTCTTTGTGCAGCAGAACTTGTTGTTCTTAACAATCAGAAATATCAAGAAGCAACAAGTGCACAGAATAAGTATTGCTAAAAAGAAATTGCAGATCAGTTTCCACAATTTAATTTCATAGTGAAGTTCTAGGTGTACTTCTGCCTGATGGAAGTTTAGTCTACGGACCCATTAGCTATGTCTTCTACGGGCTCCTGAAAGCTGTAGTCGTGCTTGTGACTCAAGTGTGCTGCCAGATTTGCCTGCCTTCAGACCATTTCTTGATGCATGGTCTGCCAGGCTGTGCCTCTCAGTGTGGGTAGCAAGTCACCAGGCTCACCAAATGGTGCCATTGGTGATCTTTGTTTGCCCTGCCTGGCTGTTCCTGGGAACTGCTCTGCCCATCACATGGGTGGTTGAGGTCTGATGTGCCAGGATATGTCACTGCTCTTTATCAGCAGTGTCTACCTGGTGCTGTTGAGAGATTTTTAGGGTTTTTTCTGATGTGACAGGTCCTGTACTAGTGAGTTAGAGTGGTCAGTTGAAGAACATTGTATGCTGAGTAATCTCAGAGATTAACACTCAACTAAAATGAGGATGGAGAAAGGAATTAATAAATTAAATGGCAGGAGTGAATACAGGAAAAATGAAGTGTGCTATCAACTCAGATTGTACTTGGTGATTCATCTTAGTACAAACTCAGTAGGCTTTGACTCATATTTGGTCCTTCGATACTGATCCTTAATACTTACATGTAGAAAATCACAGGCCACAATCTTAATTTTCTTTGTTTTAAATAAGGAAAAAATTACATGTTCCTTTCATTTCATGATAATACTTTGAAAGGATTTTCTTCCCTAAAATCAAGGTTTCTAAAAATTATATGAAGCTATCAGTACGAAGACTTATAACAATAAAAAAATACTGTAATTTAAAATGTATATGTATTCAAGTCAATATTATGAGTAACTAGGCTAGCCTTCCAGTCCTACTTAGAGATCTCCTTATTAAATCTTTATAAATGGATTTGTTACTTACAGCAGAAGATAATCTAGAATGCAGATGGGAATTTTTACCTGAATGAACTGATAATAACTCTTGTAAAAACAAACAGCACTAGGCAAAGGTTCAATACTACAAGAAAAAAGTCACTGATCCATAACATCTTTTTCTAGTACAACACGTAGGAAGTCTAAAATGCTGATTTTCAAGAACAGAGTACAAACAACTGACTCTACTCCTTATAAAATAACAGATCAATGCTTTTGTAGACCAGTGAATTTTTCTATTGTGACAAAGCAAGTTTCTCTTTTTTAACACCAAATTTTGTCAAAGATCTCTAAATTATTTCACGGTATCATACCAAAGTCTAGCTTTCCTTTAAAATGCAAAGCTAAAAACAGACCTGAATGAAAAGAAGGGAATATTTGTTTTCACTTTTTCCCATGTTTTTGCCCATGTATTTGATTACATTGCAGCTATCCCTGTTTCCCTCTGCCATCTCTATTGTTCTAGCTGCTGTGTAATCAATGTGAAACAGAGACAAAGACACTGCTTCCGTCATTTAATTGGAAGCAAAAGTCAAGTGTAGCAAGTGAAAGAGAAGAAACAATGTCAGCATACAAAAATAAGATTGAATATTTGCATTGCTTAATTATTGCATAAGCTGGTATCTAAATTTTTGTATGTTAAAGTGAGGTAATGAAGTATGGAACTTTTTCAGATATAAAAGTTTTTTAGTGATGTAGATGTTATCCTTTATACTTACTTTAGAGCAAAAGCACTTTTATACTTTTTGGGGAATTCAAACTATACTTTCTCTAGAAGTTAATTGGTTTTGATGCATGCTTGCTAAGTTAAATTGTTAGCCTACCTTTGAATCAGTCTTGATCCCATCTAATAAAGACTTTGTAGGCCTTCTTAATTCAATGTCCTTAATGACAACTTCTACTGAGATCATTAGAGGTTCACGGCTTATTAACAGTCCATGCTGTGAAGCCACATCTGGAGCACTGCATCCAGTTCTGGGCTCCCCAGTCTAAGAAAGACATGGAATTACTGGAGTTCAGTGAAGCACCACAAAGATGAATAAGGACTTGGAGGATCTGTCATGCATGGAGAGGGTGAGAGAGCTAGGACTGTTCACCCTGGAGAAGAGAAGGCTTGGAAAAGATTTTTCACTATGTATAGATAGCTGATGGAGTGTGTTAGAGAGAGACAGGCTATGGACCAGGTGATCTCTGGAAGTCCCTTCCAACCCCAACCATTTGGTGACTCCAAGCATGACACACATAAATAAGGCCGGTAGAGTGCCAAGCCTCACAGCTGTGGTAGGACTGCCAGCAGGCACCAGCTGGAAATGTAAATGCCAGTAGTATCATTTAGGAAGAGGACAGAAGGAACATCCCTCTATTAACAAGTTTTCTGTAGCAGGGAGGTCCAAGCTAACAATGATTTCAAGTAAGTGTAGAAATTAATACCTTCGCTTCTTTATCAAAACAATGAAGATAATTTATGTTTCCGTTATCTTTTAGAATATTTTGAGAGTATTCTGGATTATGTCTATTCCTGCTTTTATTAATCAGGTCAAATTCTCTTTTAGTACATTTTATCCATTAATTCTCACTCAATAAGGTACCCTTTTGCTAGTGGGCATTCTAGGTCATCTATACTTTGATATTTTTCTGGCACATCCATTAATACACAGAGTTCAAAACGAACACGATAGTAAATGTTTCAAATATAACATGCTTTCAGTCAGTATTTATGCTTTCAGAAGATGAATAAGAGTCCCATTTCTTATGATGTTCCAAATAATTGCTACTACAGGTAATTTGAAGGGCTGATTTTGTTTATGTGTATGTATGTGTGTGTACATGCCCAGGCGTTGGTACTGGTATCTCTTCCAAAGACTCTGAAATCCTCAGGGAAGCCACATTGTAATTTCACATAATTTACCTTTACAACTTCTAATTTTTTTGAGCATGTCTGCTGCCTGTGTTTGCTAGATTTATTCAGAAGAGAAAATGTTTCTGAACCCACTGATTAATAGCTTGTATTAGAGGGACAGGGTTATGTAAAAGCATCAGCTGCACGTTCTCTGCTCTAAAAGCCTACTACCGCAAAGGTTTTTATAACTATTAATGAATCATAATTTATAATTCAGATATTTACATCCCTGAAAATTCCTAGGGCTCTCAGTCAATACAAAGGGAAATTTACTACAAGTAAGGCACAAAGCCCAAATGGTTCTCAGTTTAAGAACAACCTTGAAAAACCCAGTACGTTGCCCCTATCATCTAGAGATAAAGTAGAAAGCCTGCTTCTGTGTGGCAGCCCTGCTTAAGAGTCTGCACTTGAAGATGAGAAGCAGCATGTCATTTTGTGAATCTGATCTCACACAACATATCCCAGGTCCCTTGTTACAGTTATCTTTAATTAATATTTTAATTAAAGTGTATCAAATGAATGTAATGAGCTCTGTAATAAATCTCCTGTGAACTACAGCAGAGCCAGAATATCAAAATAACCATGAGGAACTAGCACAACAGTAGGAACCAAAACTCTGCAGAACTTATTAAAATCTCCTGACATGTCCCAGTCTGCCTTGTTTGATTAATACAAACATCCATGTGGTTCATCTTGATCAAGAAATGGCAAAGAATCTTTCAACAAAATTATTTTTCACTCCATTAATGTGGAGCTCTGTATCTATCATCTCAGTGTAACTGAGCTGGATTTTTTCTCAAGTAAAAATTATTTCTCTTTTAAGACAATCTCTTTCTAAAGCTGATTGCTACACTGTGCTTATTCCCATTGTAAGGAACCTCTTTAACTTCAGTGTAACTAGTCAGCCAAGAAACTTCTTACCAACATAAGAAGTCGAGAATCTGAATGCAGAACAAATAGGCCTGTGGAATTTTTCAGAAGGTGGCATTCCAACACTTTGGTGTTGTGGCTTACTCATTTTGGCAGCAATACACTAGAAACATGCCTACCTGAAACATCTGAAAGAAATCACATGCCTAGGAGATGGACTGACTGCTTAGCTTACTTCTTAAACTTCATGCAAGATAGGGAAAAATTGCACTTGCCAATTCTTGACCGCCTCCTGGCAGTAATTATCTCGGTTTTGGTGTTGAATTTCAGGAGTATCTTTTGTTTGTAACACTGTTAGAGGACGCAGCCAATTGGAATGTGTAAACATGTTTCTTTCCTGCTTAGCAACCAAAATTGCATCAATATAGTGGTAGTGAATGTGTTTCCATTTGTACATTGTCTGTATGTATAGTTTGCTGAAATTTTAATTTCACATGGGCATACATTCCAACCTCATACGTTGAAACCTGATGATGTAATTATCAGCATCAATTGAGATTTTATTAAAAAGTAAGACAACTTGCTTACATTTCCTATCCAAGTTTTTACAGTGAGTTTTTAGCAACAGAATATTTGAAACTTCCAAGTGTGACTGCATATTCTAGTTACAGAATAATTAATAAATCAAAAGGTCATGTTTTTTGTACAAGGTTCTATGTAAATAGGGTTTTCTGAATTAGTCAACATATTAGTTGGATGTTAGTTTTGTGAAGAGTTTGTTTGACAAACTCATAATCTTCTAAATTCATTTGTTGATCAAGGCTCTTCATATGTGTATATGACAGAATTTGCTTTTCTTCCTTTTGCTACTGCAAATACTGGTTGTAATAACACAGTAGCAGTAGGCCTGGAGTTATATTAGGTTGGGAGAAGTGAAGTCAGTGAATATTTGATGTTATATTTGACAATAATAGTAATAGGCTTACTAATTCTTAATGAGCCAGACTTTTAATACTAGAGCTGTAAAAAGCTTTTAAGTCCTACATATCATATTTGTGGTCCTTGCACAGCTGTGTTTGTCATATTGAAGAATTTTTAGTTATACTACATCTGTAAATTCTTATTTGGTTCCTGGTTCGTTACTGACATGGAGAAATCTGCATGTGATAAACATATAGTACAACAGAAGAAGGACACAGTAATGCTGCAAAATAGACTGAAAATGCTGCAGAAATCATTCCATAAGAAGTAAATGCATTTTGTAGTTTTCAAGGTAATAATTTTTAGTTCATTATTTATTATCTTGTTTCTTTAGTATAGCGTTCTTCTCATCTGCAAAGCTATTTGTGATTTAAGAGCAGATCCAAAGCCCAGTAAAACACAAGGGAAGTCTCTCTTTGACTGCAGTAAACTTTTAATCAGTTCTCTTGTCTGAGCATTTCTCATAGGTTCCTGGTAGGGAAAAAGTACCTGCTCAGTGTTTATATTGCTTCTTCCTAACAGCTGTAATTTGTAAATGCCATATAAATATTGTCCTTTATCATATTTGCACAACCTAGTAATAGCATTTTACGCTAGGCACACCCGTTCCATTTGCCACATGTGACTGCATTAACCGTGATGGTGACCACGTCACACTTTTATATTTCCATGTGAGAAGAAGTGCCCATGCAAAAACAAACGAGCCCTTTACCTACTGTTTGGGCCCATAAGATCTTACCAGCTTTGTTGTACATTCTTCCATCACTTATGTTTCAATATCACTCTTGGAAATAAGTCTTGCAGAAGGGCAAGAGAAAGGATCTCTGTTGCAATGTCATGAGTGCTTGACAGTGTCTGAAGGTTTGCATTTATATGCCTTGTAATTGTACAGTTCTACTTCTTGGAGCTGGACTTTGATGATCCTCATGGGTCCCTTCCAACTCAGGATATCTTGTCACCAACTAAGATATGATCAGCCTTAAATAGGAACAAGAACTTTGTCTGGAAGGGGCTCATGCTCTCACATTTTGTCAAAATAAATTATTTCAGCCTCTTGTACTTTTGTTTCTGTGTGCTTAAGAGTTCTTTGAGAATGTGGATGTTTTATATAGGGTTTATAGTTTACTAGCTACTTAAGATCTACAGGTCTGGCACCCTTGTATTGTGTCTGTTACCCTATGAGCAAGTACTGTGGGTTCTCTTTCTGTGTAACAAATACTTCTACAGGGTAATCAGTATATGTTAGATGCCCATGCTTCCATCTCCTTGGTGCCTTTAATAGTAATAAATTTAATAAATTATCCTTTTTGCACTGTATAGAAGCATTCTCCCATATTTTATAATACAAATTTATTGTTCAGTATTTTTACCTTCATATTTTGTTTGCTAGGCAGGGAAAATTCCTTTGTCTTCCTGGGTTTTTTGGTGAAATTGTTGTTCTCCCATTTCCTCTTCCATTTAGTATCTGTGTAAATAGCCAATTTTTACCTGCCTAACCTGGCTTTTTGCTTCCTGAGACAGATTATGTTCAAGGGTAAAGAGTTCAGCTAATCAGTAGTATAAATTAATTTGTAAAATAGGAATCAAAGCTGAATCCTTCTAAAGCTCAAGAGGCATAATCTTCACAGATGACAAATAATCCTGTTCCCCAAATCTTAGCATACTCTGGTCTGATTTTCCCAGTTTTTAATGCCTGGAACTTATATTTCCTAATTACTTGTATTATTTTGATATTTATATGTTAAAACACAATTCTCATTGAGTTCTTACTTGGGCCCTGAGAAAGTAACAAATAGAAATTCATAACCCACTTTAAAAAATATGTTTGAGCCATTTGTAAAGCTAATAAGTTTCTCATCTTGAAATCCCTGTTGGCACATATTTGCATCTTTATGAAGCAAAGTAACAATCTGTCCTAAATTAGGAGGTGTAACCCAGGAACTCTGTGGGAGCAGCAGGGACCAAATAATGCTTAATCCTCAGCACTGTCACTTACCTGATAAACCAGGCAGAGGTTTAGTGGTAGAAACTCAGGAGATTGTGAAGTTTGATTTTTTCTCAAATACAGACTCATGAGAGAGTGTGAGGATTTTAATTTTTGTTTTAGCTAAGTAAATTGACAGCTGGGGTTCTTTCCTTTTAAATACTTTGTACAGTCTTAATTTTTTTAAACAGAGGAAGGACAGGTTCCTGCATTTTTAAAGGAAAAAAAGCCCAAACTTAAGAAATGTGTTTCTATCTGTTATGGATGCAATACAGCAAGGTAGCAGAATCCAGGTTTCCACTGCAGCCAACAGAATAACTCCTCATCTTGCATGGTAATGACCTTCAGACAAAGCCAAAAGTAATTTTCAGAAAGCTTCGAAGATATTTGTTGATAGCAGGATCAAAAATGTATGAGGGCCTCATAATACCACAAGGGGAACCTGAAAGTGGACACCTTCAGCTCATAATTCTAGTTTTACTAGCTGCAGCTCACAAAGCAACAGCTGCATCTACATTGCAAAATACCTCCCACACATACATACACACATAGTGTTTGCACACAATACTTATTTTTTTCCCTTTAATGTGTGGGAATAAATTAGAATCTAAGATCTTACTGAGAGAAAGTGTTTGCTGTTTAATTTAGAGGGCTAAAGATAATACAGCTCCCATACTTTGATCATGCATGCTGCAAATGGAAGAGGGGATCCTGCAAAAAGAACCATTCCAGCAAATCCAGGTAGAGTTTTACCGAAATCTTGCATCCTCTTGATTCTTTTCATAAGATTATATTCTTCCTATGTTGCTTAGCTGTATGCATTAATTAGGAAAAAGACTGGATAATCAGAGTTGGGTGCTTGTTTGTATGTTATCTTTTAAAAATTGTACCAAAAATAAAAAAGAAAAAAAAGAGAAGCAGAATCTGAAAATACTGGCACCCAAGCTCTGTTCTGAACTTGGAAGTCACAACAATGGGGTCTTGTTTGCTGTCTTTTTTCTGTGAAGAACTCGTCTAGAAATTTCTCAAGGGAATAGGATTTTCTGTTAGTATTTTACTGTGTAATCTGGAAACACTTTGAAAATGTATGTGGACATTTTCTCATCAAAGTCATTAGCCAAGTATTTTTCCAAGAAGGGCTCCAGTCTAATTCACTTTTATTTAATTGCTTCATCCATTGCTACAGCCTAAGCACCTAATGACTCTAGAGGATGGTTGGACTTTTCACCCTTTCCAGCTCTTATACTCAGTGCTGTAGTGTACTTACAAGTCAAGTGCAGAATCACATCTCACAGGCTACTGTGCTTTTATTTCAAATAAAGAAATTGATTTTCTTTCTCAAATCTGACAGCTTTTTTTTCTTTAAAAAAATTTTGTAGCAAGGGGACAAAGTACCTGCAGTCTGCAATACTTGTTGAAGAGCTCTGATAATAATATGTTATTAAAATATTTTCAGTGCTAGTTGGAAGTTCCAAAAGTTCTTCCAATATGATATTTCTGAAGCAGTAAAGAAACCCTTTAGAAAGAGTGGCAAGCAATGTTTCTTCAGATGCCAAGGAAAACGTCTCCTTCTTGGTTTTATTAATGCTGTATGGCAGGTTAAGGTAGCCTCTAAACAGTGTCCATTGTGGATTTAGACTGAGTACGGCTTTATGAACTCACCCAGCTCAAAGTAGCGGATCACAGAAGGTTACTATTGATTTGCAAGTTCCTGACAGGCATAAATGATTCATATTCTGTGGTACTTGTCCCACTGGAGATTAAACAGACAGAATAAATGTACACCTTTTAACCTGTAAGTTAATGCTTCTGACAGCCCACTGTGTCAATCAGTGTGACTGGCACCCTTAAATATACATTAAAGGTACTTTGCTCTTCTCAGTTGAAGGAAATGTCAACTTCATTGTTTGTGACAGAGTGAAGAGACGTGGAACTCAGACATAGGAACAGAAAGTCAGGTACTGCACATCTCTAAGTGACATAAAGAGACTTAGTAATGAGCTAGACATAGCTCTGTAGAAACAAGAAAAGTTCTTGCACTTTTACACAAGGTAAAGAAATAACACAGAACAAGGTGGAATAACCTGGGAACACATGCGTTTGTTTGACAAAGACATCTTTTCTACTGAAAATCAAGCAGAGAGCTGGAAAAAAATTACTCTGAAAAGGATCTTTGTTATATATTACCACATTGTTAATTGGAAGGCAAATTTAATTGGAAGAGGCATTGCAGAATTTTTTTTGTTTCCTGATATCTCAGGATGTAACATGCTGCAGCCGAGGGTGATTCTTTCCTGACAGCCCATCCTTAGCCATGCTGGAGTTGGTTGCCATGAACCATGCAGGAGTGTGTCTGCTCAACAACGGAGCACCTGTACTGCCCTTCATGGTGGCCTCAGCTGCCTGTGCCATTAATAGGTACTCAACATATTTTGGCTAAAAGCTTGGAGCTATTCGCAACATCAAAGAACCATTCAGGTTGGTAAAGACCTTTAGGACTGAGCCCAGATATTTACCCAGCACTTCCAAGTCCACCACTAAACCATGTCCCTAAGCACCACATCAAAAAAGAGTAGTAACAACAACAACAACAACAACAAATTATTTCATTGCCCTCCTCTTCTCCATTTATCCACTGCGATCCTAATGCACTATTTCAGAACAGTCAATCTGTAACTAAGAGGAAATAATGTCCTACATGCCACTCAATCAGTTCAAAACAGAATTACAGTATGGCACAATCCTTACTTTAGGACTTAAATGATATGGTGGGAAACAGAGTAGCATGAAGGTTTTGAAGAGCCTATTTGTTCAATGTAATTTTCTATCTCCATCATTTAGAAATGATCTGTCATTGAGGCAGAAAAGATGATAGCAAGTAAACAAGAAGCTGAAATGTCAACTTCTTGCAGCATACAGAGGTTTTACACTCATATTTGGAACTGTACTGGCACTGGTTACATTGGCAGATGAGCTTCTCCTAGAAATAATGAAAACTCAGTCCCATTTCCTAAACTGAATTTACAGAAGCTCTAAATGTCTTTCATTATGACCAGTTTCTCTGTTACAGAGGGAATGTTTCTTCCTGCTGACATACCTTCAGAGAGTCATAAAGGGATTTTATTCTTCTGCAGAGGGACAAGGTCTATCTTGTGATCCTTTCTGTTCAGCACGTGCTGGGATCCTAAAGGGGCATGTTTGAGAAGGTAGTGTAAAGTATGAGTGATACCCAGCACTGTAGTCCTGTTTACACCTTGACTTCCCAGCCTAGTGCTTAAGGGGTCCTTGAGAACCAGCAGACGGAATGACAGCTGAGTGAAGTGGTGGAAGGGATGTTGGTGCATTACACAGGGGACAAATGCAGGTGATAGGATGAAGCATGTTCTGACTCAGGTAGTGCATTTAGGTCTTATATGTTCACAAATCAGGGATCTCAAGTCCTCATTTACTGATGTGGGTTGAAAGAAATCTTTTTGCCATCTGTGTATGACCATATATTTATGACTTCACTCTTGATATGTTGATCTGATTCCTGTGACTGATACTTCGGCTACGATCCAAGGCAAATTTAAATAGAGAAAGTAGCATAGAAGGGTGTGAATTTATGCTTTACCATATATTTGTTCTGAAGTTGATGTAACTTCAAATTATTTTAGTAGATTGAATTCCTAGGTCTTTGTTTTTATATATTTTTTTCATATAAAGATTGCCTCCACTGTCTACAGAATTTAAACATGAAAGCAGCTCTAATTTACACAGGAAATATTTTCATTCTACATGAGTATGTAGGTATTTCTGTGGCTGCACTGAAGATTGCCTTAGGTTTGTTGTGTTTCTTCCCTGATTCATCATCATCTTCTACTTTCAAGCAGCTACAGATGACTGCCAATCAGATTTCTGAGAAATCCAGGGTGTTCCTCTTTTCTGATTCCACTTTTCCAATTCTCTTCTAAGAACTACCTCCCCTCTTACTTCCTTTCTTGGCGACTTTATGATGATTCTGCAGCACCCTCAAATTTACCCACATCCCCATTTCCCATTTTCTGTGTCAAATAACAACGTCATCAGTTTTGTTATAGTCAGTACATGTTCTTGCTACAGCATTGGGTTTTTCCTCTTTGTTAGACTGGTATTCTCAAATTCATTGAGCCAATTTCCACAGACACTGTGCCTAAGCTTCTGACACAGCTCCTTCCATTTGATTGGCAGCATTTCCCATTCACACTTTTACTCGTTCACATTTCTTCCATATCTCTGCTCCTGGTACTAGATTTTGTTTCAGGATCTCTGTATCTCCTCCTTTCTCTTCTTTTTCTGCATTCTACATCAGTAAGATGTCATGTCCGTGTATTTTGCAGTGAAACAAGCTGATGATGCTCCTCTTCTGGGTTCCTCCATTTTTAGTATCGTAGCAGAAAGTTCCTAAAACTTGGCTTATGGCAGCCTGTCTCCCAACTCTGAGTAGTGCTACAATTAGTTCCAAGAACACAGTTAGTTTCTGCATCCATACTTCAGTGCAGCTTTCTTTAAAGTTGATGATAGACAGAGTTGAAAATTACTCAGCCCAGGTTTTTTTGCAACCAGAAAGAAATGGCTTCAAGATTTGTACTTGTTACAGTTTCACCCCTTTTCCCAAGAATATGTTTCAGAGGTGTCAGTAGTATAAGTGAAGAATGGTCTGTAGCAGAGAAAGGGGTTAAGAAGTTAGTTGTACCTTTTCATATTGGGCTTGTTGATTAATGCATTTCTCTCAAGAACCTCACAAACAGGCTGTATTTGTCTGCCTTCCATTCCATTCCAGCTGTGTGTTGACAGGGAAGGTGAAAGTTCTGGAAATAAACCAGTTTTATGGTGCAATTGTGCAGCTGATGCCAGAAATGTCATGTAAATTCAGAGAAAAATATTGCTTATAGAAAATAATTTCAAGCCTAAATAAATGAACTGCCATGGTAATTCCAAACAGTCAAAGCTAAAATAGTGACCTACCAGGAACATTTGGCCATAATAAAAAGGGAAGAATCTCCCCCTTACCCAGACACCAAATTAAGCACTGATTAGGAGTTTGTAATTTTATAGACATCAAAAAGATATTATTTAAGTACAACTGAGAATGGAATTTTGCCCTGGTTTTTTAGAGGTTGTCTTCCTTATCTTAGAATTTGGTTAACATGTTAAAGAAATGAAGTAAAGGTAATGCTCGGTTTCCCCCCAAATTGTAGCATAAAGGTGAAGTAATTTCCACGGACCTAAGTGCACTCCATTACTGAAATGTAAAATACCATCTGTATGAACCCTCCTTTGTGGAGAGAAATGGTGGTGGACAGTGGCATTTTAGATTCTCACAGAAAAGCTTACTAAATAATACATCCACCCTAGCCATGTTCCTTATTGTCTTGACAAGGTCAGGCAGCCAGTTCAGCCAGAATGCAATCACCTTGCTCTGGTTGCAGTAGGGTTTACTGAGCATTAGTACGTAAATGGATTCAGCTTCCAGGTCAAGAAAAATGATGGGGTGGAAGAGGTGTGATCACCAAGAAAGAGAAGGATTCAACAGAGATCTAGAAGTTTTGAAAGGTATGGAATTTCACTATTTTTCATAAGGCAGGAATTAGGAAACACTAAATGAGAATGTTGGACAGCGGAGTTAGGCAAAAAGGAAGTACTTTTGCACACAATGCATAATTAAATCATGGAACTCCTTTCCACAGGGTGTTGAAGAGGCCAGGAATACAAATAAGTTCAAAGATGAAAAATGCAAATTCATGCTAAATAGATCCATTAAATGCTGCTAAACAAAATGGCTCAGTGCAAGCTGCTCAGGAAATCACAATATTGCCAAATTCCAGAAAGGGGACAGCTATTGTCTTGGTTCCTGCCAGGACAGAGTTAATTATTTTCACTATCCAGGAGGCAGCATGGGCAGGACCTGGAGGTTATTCTATAAAATTCATGGTTTTGCCAGAGGCAGGAGGGGAAGAGACTCTCTTCTAAGGAGGAGTTCTGGTCTGACTGAGCAAAGGTGGCAGAGGGAGCTGGCTGGTATTGTCTGTTGTTGGAGGGGTTCCGTGTGAATTGTCTCTTTCTTGTACCCTCTGTCATTAGTATTGTTGCTGTTACTGTTCATTTTCTCATCCCATTGCTTTTTCCAGTAAGCTGTTCTTATCTCAGTCTGTGATATTTGCCTTTTTTGCCTCCAGTTCCCTCTCCAGAGGGCTGCAGAGGATGGGGAAGCGGGGAGTGAGAGCCACGTGGTTTTAGTGGGAGTACTAAATTGGAGAATACCATTGCCAAACAATGACAGCTACTTACCCGGGGAGGTTTAATCTCCCAGTTCTGTTCATATGGTCTTTACCTCAATATCTCTTTCTTGTCTTTAATAAAATTATTTACAAATGAGAAGGATCTCTAACCTGACCCCATTTGTTTGGGGTTTTTTTGCTAATTGTGAACAGAGTCAGAATGCTTGTAAACTTCAGGGACCCCAATCACAGCAGCCCTGTTAGCTTTGTCCAGAACAGCTGTCCAGAGCAGCCCTGGTAGTGTCATGTTCTGCCCTCAGCTAAACATTCCCTGGCTGAGGGAATGTGACAGGAACAACTCGATTTCCTCTCCTAAAGCTTTTTCTGGCTTCAGTTTTTTTAGAGCCAGCCCAGAAGAATATGATACTATGACTATTTACATATCTGGTGGGTTGACATTTATCTATGTGGCATTCTTTCAAGAATTTTCCATTACTTTCTTTTAACAAAAGCAAACTCTTTTTAAAAATCCCCTTCTTTTTGTTATTTTTTGTGTGGTTTATATGAAGAAGGTGGACAGAAGTAGAAAAAGGCAAAGGATCCTGTCTGTGGCCCATGTGTAGCACGGAAATCAATCACAGAAATATACCATTTTCACACAGCGCAACTACTCACTGCTATATTTTGATGAAAGATTTTACTGGAAGGGGTCTGTTTTCTTTGAACACATCTTTTTCTTCATCATAAAACTGAAAAATAAAACATTTTCTGTCACAGGTGAGGGCCAGACTAGTTTTGACTCTTCTCAAGGAGAGTGATGTAATTAAACTCTCCAGATACAGAAATCATGACAACCCCCTACCTTTGTTTGAAGTATGATTATTTTAGTTAATAGAAACTCTTCAGATGCAGATATATTTAGATCTGGCATAAGTGGTTGCAATTCCTTGGAACTCCGTGAAGCCCCAGCTGCTTGGGGTAGTTTTGAGCCGGTCAGTGCCCTCCACCATAGCTGACCGCCATGCCTTCTCAAAACCTGTTAACTCTTTGGTCACCAGATTTGCAAAGAAAAGACCAGCTAAATAAAATATCTGCAAGAAATTATGTATAGTTATTATTTCCAAATAAGAAACAGAGATTTTAGTAAGAGTGGCTGATGTTTTGCAAAAAATTCCTTTCAACATCACAATTTTGGCCAATTATATTTTTTGCCCAATTCTTGCTCTTGGGAAAAAAAAAAAAAATCCTTATTTTGGAAGAAAAATCCCACATTTCTTGTAAAGATGTTTTTAACTTTTCAGTGCCATGGGCTTTTTTCCTAATCTCTCCCCTTAATCATTTTGTTATCTGGAAAGCACAGGAGAGAAAAAAGGCAAAATGGGACAAACCAAGGAATTGCTGAAATAACAGTTTCATGTGCATTGTTCTGTTTGGAAGAAGATGCAAAAAATTAGTTTTCCTGCTTGTTTAAATTTGGGAAAGAAATACTAATATGATTTCTTTAAAAAAATTATTAATAAAAAACATGAAACAAAAAAGTTGATAGATTAAAAAAAGAAAAGAAATTATTTTCCTCAAGAAAATAATTTCAAAACTTTTGCCTGAGATATTTTGTTTGACAAGAGTTAAATGTTAAGTTGCTAAGACAGCTTGTTTTTCTGTTCATAAATTAACTTGGAAATACTACATTTTATTTAATCAGTTTGGGTTTTAACAATTCTGCAGATTTGTACAGTAATGAAATCAAGCATAACACTTTGTGCTACTGGAGTAGAACCAGAAAGTCAAAGATGCAAAATAGAAAACAATACCATTTTATTACAGTTGTTTAACTACGAAAACTCGTTTTGGCACTTTCTGATAAAATTTCCGTTATATCAAAAAAAACCTGGAGGTTGAAGTAATCCCAGTTATTTACATACTAAACTAAAGAGCAGTGTCAATTGTGTTTTTATTCAGATGTACTACTTAAATATTTCCTTTTTTTGTAAGGATTTTCCATATGTTACTATACTCAAACTCACAGTGGGATGTTGTCTATCTCTACAAAAAAGTCAGTGTTTATGTGTAATATGGACATGGGCAGACACATGGCTGAATAAGGCACGCAAATGTGATCATAAAAACTAGATTCCTTTGTTTAGGGGCTTGACTAGGTAGCTGTCAGCTCAATGGTGTTTCCACCCTTTTCTGGAGTGACACAGGGTCATTTTGCTATTTTCCTGATTAACAAAGGAATGGTGACACCAAAGAATACTGCTGTGTCACACAAGGGCTACAATTGTTTCCTTTTTTAATTTTTCCCCCTATTGTATTTGATAGATTTTATTTTGCATTGGTTATTCTGCCACTAGCTTGAAGCCTACAAACTCCAGTGTTTATAATTAGATAAAGTTCTCCATGTGTAGGTAGATATGGCAGAATTATTTTCTCACAAACTCTTAAACAAGTAGTTATATGAAAACTCTCGGATCACTTGGCCTCTTACAGTCTGGATGATTTTCTTTCATTCCTACTTAACCTGTCCTTGAATGTCTGGTAACAGCACCTACAACTCCCTTCCTTGAAATTCTATTTGACAGACAAGTCTTTGCAGAGCACTTCTGCTTTTACCGTGCTTTTCTCAGCTGCTGTGAACAGTGGGTTTCTGCTTGGATCCAGTTTCCCCTGCCTTCAGGGATTCAGCAGAGATCAGGTGCTAGGAAGTGTTTCCTTTATTATAGATGATCATTCCTTTATTCCTTTATCCATCACATAAAGTAAATGTTGCCAGACAAATAGGGTAAGGACCACTTTATGCCTCTGATAAATAGCTATACTCTGGAACATTATTTTGGAATACCTAACAAGATTTTGCTGTCATTTTCATAGTGGGGAGGCACACTTTTTTGGATACTTCACCTCCAAGAAATACCTCACACAGACCTACTTCCATCCAACATGTCTGTGTTGGAATAGTAAGAAAAACAGGCAGCCATACTTGGCCGAAAAATGTTAACATCAGAAATACTTAAAATACACATATCTTTGTTGCCATCAATTCTTTGTCAGAACACTCTTCACAAAGAAGGAAAGTCTATTTCATCACACATTTTAAGTGGGAAATGAGCATGTCTTGTAGCAAACAATGTAATGGTAAGTGGAAAATAAACAGGTTTTTACTATTTCTCAATTAATGTATTTCAAAATGAACCACACAGTTCACCTTCTTTTTTTTTTTTTACCATACCAGTTATGCTGCTTGACAACTTCTGCTATATTTTGACATTTGTTTATTAAGGTCCCTTAAAGAAATGCTTAATAACTCTTGACCAAAGTTTAATGCTTTATGGTTGTCTTCTGCATGGACAGTGTTCTTTTTGCTTGAAGTTTTACAAGTTTTCATTTAATCTGCCTTTGTACAAGTTAATATTCTTAAACAATATTTTATTTTTCTATTAAGACTGCGCTTCATGGTAACAATCAGTTTTCACTTGCAAAATATAAGTATTATATCCTTATCAAGTGGTCCCCATGTTTTTCTCTTTAACATGGAAACACTGGCTCTCTAGCATACTATTTCTGCTATTAGAAGGAGGAAAATCATAAAATAGAACAGTTTAGGTTGGAAAATACCTTTAACTCTATGTCCAGGTTCACAGTCAAGAAAAACTGACAGCTCAGATTTGAAATCATAAGCTATGCTTGCTTCTGCCTGAAACTAGATGGAATATGTCCAAGCTGTACTATGTTTAGGTGGGAAGTGGGTATGTTGAAATGTTGAATAATTTTTCTGGCAGGCTTTATACTTTTTTCTCCAAATATTTACTATAGAAACTTTTTAGAGCTGAAAAAGCAACACTAGCCAATTTAGAAAAAAGGAGAAGTGTTCCTCTGATAGCAGGACAACACTAGAATGAGAAAGCATGAAGGATGGGCTTCTGTGGGAGTAGTTCTTGTAAGGCAAGACTGGGAAGAGTCCTTTTTGTAAGGTTATTGGAAACTACTTCTTAGCAAAAGTCTCCTAAAAAGATTGTGGGGACAAAATATGCTCCTCTAGATCACCTTTCAGCCTCTGTCATATTTTAGCTATCCCATATCTTCATTATAAGGATCAGAAGAACTATTTGTTCTTTCACCAAAAATGAAAACTGTGACAGATAATGGGGTAACCTGATACTGGTAAGTATAACATCTCACTTACAAGTTTGCCCTATTTGTTGTATTGTTGGGCTCTATAAACTTTGGAGACTATCTAAATTTAGAAAAAAAATTAATTGTACTGTGTATGTCTATTTATTTTAAAAATGTATGCAAGTAATGCAAGTTGTTTCTGTTAAGGCACGATGTTGCAGAATGGATTATGTTTGTGAATGCCACAATGGACAAAACCTTGGTGTTTGTATGTACAGAATGTTCAGGGAGGTTGTCCTGAAAAGTAGGTTCTCAGGTATCAATGTTCTTTTTAATTGAAAGAACATGATCTTCTTCATATTTGATGGACAGTTTTCAATGCCTCCTACTACACCAAGCAAAGAGAGTTTTATTAGGGACAATGGGGAAGGTATAATTATAGGACCACAAGTCAAGATTAGAACTGCTGTGTTAAAGAGAAGGTGTGCCAGATAAGGCATGCTGTGGTAATTAAGTCCACAGCCACATGCTGTGCAATATCCTGATGATTCTTTTACAAAGCATCACTCTGGCATCTTGGCCAGCCAGATAAGGAAATGTCTGGTTCTCCTAGACAAGTGATCTCTAGCAAGAAGGAATCTGGAGGCTCTGCTAGAGATAGAACACAAGTATCAGATGTACAGCGCATATTACTTTATCTGGTGTAGCTTGTTTAAAGATAACTCCTGGTTTTTTACCTTCGCTGTGATAAAGTAAATTAGTTGTTTATCTTGTAGCTTTGACTAATAATCGGTGTGGTCATGATCTGAAGCTGTTACACCACAGTACAATTTGTTCTGACAAGTTATAAACAAGGCAGAGAAATATACAGCCTCGACATACTTTGAAGTGGTGTCATGGGCCTCATACTGCAGTGTAAAACCCAATTTGGAGAATGATGATGACACTGTCACAGCTGAGGAGATCAGTTAATTTTAGAAGATGATAACAAGTACCTCACTGAGGTGCATTTTGGAGGATGGGGTGAATAGTTTGTGACTTACCATAATCATGCCTTCTTGGTGCCTACACTGTCTACTCTCAAGGAAAAATTCTTCCTGATTAAGTCAAGTATCAGATCAATATTGAACTAAAACACAAACCAAAAATGTTTTCAGAAATCTAGGTGTGATTTCAATGAGTTATCCCCTTTACCACACTTTTTTTTCCCCCAAGGTTCCATTTTGATTTTGGATCTTCAATTCCATTTTTGCTTCAGTTTAGACAGGGAAAAAAAAAAGCAAATTGTTGACACCTGATGTCTTCTATAATTTTTTTTTCATCTGTAAGTAAAAGACAGATATATGCTAGCAGGAATAATCCCATATGCAGAAAAATGATTGATCACATAAAGAGCTCACTGAAAAATAGTTCAGGCAGTAGCAATAATACATCGCAGTCTGTACTGGAAAAAAAAAAAAAAAGATCTACAGCTGGCAAACACATCTAGAAACTAGGCAATTCTCTAATCATATCACATGTACTTCTTTTTTGATGGTGTGCATTTTTTCTATATACTGTGGCAGTAGACCATCAGTGATTAGAAGACTCAGGTGATGAAGCAAATAAGGGTTTTTGAATCTAAGGTTGGTGGTGTTTGTATGTCAATAGTTAATTAAGACTGAGAACACTTCTGGAAGAAGTAAGTTTCATCCCAAATGTGTAGACATGAGGACAGAATTGATAATTGGCAGAAAGTTCTGCTCTTAAATTTAGAAATTTGAAAAGAGCCTGTGCTCTTACATGTTCTGATTATATCTGAGTAGTGGCAGCACCATGTCTCCAATTACCATTGCAATCGACTGAGTCCAGAAGCAATGTACACATCAATACTTCCATATTTCTTTACATTCTTCCTGTTACCATATTTTTAACTTCCATGTGTCATTAGATGTTTTCTAAATGAGGCTAAGCAACACTTAAGTCATAAAGGTGAAGATTCAAACTTGGTGACAGTGAGAATCTTGACAAGCTTGAAAGCAATGACATTTCCGTAGAACATAATAAGGTTTAAGGTTGCCCTAATGCCACTTCATCGTGGATATGTATTTATCAGTCTTTAATGACATTACATACTTTGTGACATTTTTTAAGCAAAGATTTGTTATATACTTTTATCTCAGGTTTTTTAGAAGAAAAAAGATTTCCGGCCTTAATTGGAATTTGTGTGGTCTGTTGGCAAGGCTGGACCTGTCATGAGTTGAGATAAACATTGATGAACATCTGTCATCTATACAAAATAGCCACAGAAGTTGTATGAAATATTTTGCCAAAGGTTTTTACAGCTATTGAGCTGTAAAAAATATTTTAACAAGAGGCAATCTTGGAAGAGTGAGGAGTGCATGTGGGCCATATAATAGATTCCCTTTTAAGCACTGACATGAAATGTATTCCTAAAATGTAAGGACAATAGGTGTAAAAACAGAGAATAAACTCATATTCAGCTGAGAAACAATTTTAAAAGTTCCAGTGATTTTCATAGAGAAAAGAACAAGTGCTAAGCAGGCAGAGTATTGGAACAGGCTCCCCAGGGAAGTGGTGGAGTCACCATCTCTGGAAGTGTTCAAAAAATGAGTAGATGTGGCACTTCATGATACAATTTAGTGGGCATGGTGTTGCTTGATTGAAGGTTGGACTTGGTGTTCTTGGAGGTCCTTTCCAATCTTAGTATTTCTATGATTCTATGAAGCACTGGTCCTAGCTAGGTCTTGTTTTTTGTGAAAGCTCCATGGTGACCAAATGCAGCTTGTTCTTTCCCCACATCCTTCTTGGAACTCCACAACTTTAACGTGACTGTTACTTACTTGGCTCATTTCTTTTATTACTAAATCAGGTCAACTGTTTTGGTAGGAATGAGCAAACACCACTACTGTGGAAACTAAATTGTTAACTGAAAATGCAGAAAAATAGCATAGCAGAAGCTTGCAAAGTCTTTGTGGTTTATCTCAACAACATAACTGCCTCATGATTATTGGCATATCTCCCAACTTCCAAGATGTTGTTAGTGGCAAACAAAAGTACAGTACAGCTTTATTTTGTGGGGCATCTGCCATGCAAACATATTCTCACAGGCTTTACACAGTAACACATATGCAGTATTGGAAATGCAAGTGAAACAATGTTTTAGCAGTAACATTTTATTTTCATTGAAGAGAGTTCCTTGCAGCATCTTTCCAGAGAACAACAGTGCTGATTTGAACAGGATCAGCTGCTGAATACTTCAGAATATTCATATTCACCTTTACTCCACAGTGGGTTTTACAAAATTTATTTTCATAGGGACTGTGTTGCTTATAGGACCTGAATGTCTGTGTACTGTGCAACCTCTCTTTCCCATTACTAGTAAACAAACATTCAGGGCTTTTATATTCTAGTGACCCCTTATTTATTTCTTTGTAAATTATATATCTATCTGCCTGACCAAACTCTTAAACCATTTCCATAAATGAGGCTCCTTAAAAGTTGCTAAGTAACTGTTCAAATGCCTGTGCTGCCCATAGCTCTAATGACTACTTTTGCCTTCCCTTTATGCTATACAATTGTTTTGCATCTGAATCTTCCTGAAGCATGGATTTCTAGCAGAAAAATATCTGAAAGCATTTCAATATGCTAGTAAAAAGGGCTGATGCTCCTCAAATAATTTTTTGAGGCTTACAGAAACTGAGCCAATAATAAACTGAGCCAACTGAGACAACAGCATTTTCAGATAGCAAAAAGGATAAGTAACAATAAAAAAGTCTCTTGAACATCATCCTTTTCACAGGTTTGTGTACAGACTTCTGTCCAAGGCACATAGTGCAACTCCTTTTACTTGCTAGTTGATCCTGCCTCTGTTGAGATACAGAAAAAACGTATTTTTATATAAGCAGGTGACTGACATTACAACAGCATCACTGCTATATTGAAGCCAGTTCTATATGACATTGTGCTAAGAGCAGTGATTTGCTGTGTGACAGACTGACATCTCCTATCTTCCCAGCCACGAGACCACGTGCAGTTTGGAGTATGGATATGCTCCATATGATCTCTTGAATGTGTTCTTCTTTGCCTGGTGCCTTTAAAGACTGAGTGGACCAGGGCCAGGAGTGATAGTAAGCACAGTTCTCATTCCTTATTATTTGGACAATGGTGTTATGAGGCAAAGGCTGAAGGATCTGTAGTCTTTGCTTTCTGGATTGCTTATATTTATTGGTCAGTAGCTATTTAATGCAGAATACAGAGCAGAGCCAGGAATCTGAACCGCAGCCTTTGCTTTCCAGGTGACAGTACCATGAGTGCCAAATGTTGCACACTTTTTCTTTCCCTATTGCAAACCAGTCCTTTACTTGTTACTTCAAAAGCAGTGCACTCCAGTAGCTTAACAGTGTTTGATGTCCTGAGCTGGCAGTAAAAGGGGGGGGCACTTGCATATTTTCATGACTTTTGTGGCACATTAGGCAGCCACACTGCTTTTGGATGAGATATCTATGTGTAGTATTAAATTGTGTTTGTTATGTTGGTGCCTTAAGCACAGACCTTCAGGGCATGTGGCCCCTAAGGACCATTCCAGTTCTCAAATGAGATATTCCCACTTGAGACAGGCAGGGATTTTCTGGAGATGATTCCATATAGTCCAGTAAGACCAGCTGTTAAAATCACAAATAGCTTATGAACAAAGCTCTAAAAAGTGACTTTCATCAAGTTTTGTATTTTGTCACCACTGTCATCTCTCAGAAATACCTCTGTTCAGTGCTGGCTCAGCAGATAACTCCTCTTTGCCTTCCTTTCCATCTTCAGACCTAGAAATCTCTTCTTTGAGGATGATCCAAGTTCATGTCAGGTTGATGTGCATTTGTCAGCATACCCTTGAAGACAGGCAGCAAACAGCTTAGCGATGATAAATATACCCAGAATTGCATCTTTAAGGAGAGGAGAAAAGTTGCTGTCAAAAACTTACGGAGCAGGGATTTTGATGATGGGATATTCAAATATCTGAATTTCAGGTGTCCTAACTTAGCACCTTCTGTACATCTGTGGTCTGCTGCAATTTATTTAAACTGTAAATTACAAGACATAATTTTCAGGAGCTATTTATATTTGTTTACATCCCAGTTGGTAAAAGATAAGTATGAGAATCAGGTAGAGGAGATAGAAGAAAAGCATTTAGGAATGGATGGAGGATGACAGTATTGGGAGAGAGTATAGCAGTCTATAGACAAAGGAAGCTAAAGGGAAATAATTCAACAGAGAAAGCTGGGAAATGACTGCAAAGCTGTGGAACAGTGGGAGAAGAAATACAGCCTAAACAAGAATGCATGTATGACATTATACTAAATAGCAGCAATATTTAAAAAAAAACCCCCAAACTATGAAATTCCTAGATAAAGTATTATAGAAATGAAGGACCTGATTTGCCTCTTCTGCATACTAAATTTAACAGACCTTTAAAATTAGAGGCAAATAGCAAATTGGGTCTAAGGAAGAAAGTAAGAAGTTAGGCACTACAGCAGAGGAGAAATACTAAAAATGAAAATGTTTGGGAAGAAAATTCTGGACATTTTCAAAACAAAATATCCATTTGCCCCCAATTTTTTCTGAGGATTGTTATGGAAAAATTAAGAAATATTGAAAATACTTTTTAGCAATGTGTTGTCAATATGCACACTCACAATCCATTAATTTATCCCACTCTCTCACCAATCTATACTATTTTCTGGAAGTACTATAGTCCAAAGAAAGAGGGACAAAGTCTGGTGCATGGCATTATCTGCAAAGCAACAGCATCTTTCTCTATGGATACAGTTATTTTTATGGGTGTTTGTGAGCAACTATTACTAGAATATGCTTATAGAGACTATTCCTTAAAGAGCAGCAGCTGTGGGCAAGTAACCTTTCTTAGCTATTGTATTTTCAGTAACAGTGAGACATTGCCTTGAAGCCAGATTGCCAGATTATTCCTGATCCCTGCACATACAACTTCCCTTGGTTGCATACCGAGATTTCTATTTTAAAGAATTTAAATTTTCTCAAATTAAAAAAGAAATCAACAAGCAAACGCCTATTTAAGCACAACTCTGTTTCTGAAATTGCATGTTTTGTTACTCAAAAGTAAAAATTTTACTATTTTTTCAAAGGCCTATACAGCAATTCTTTTTATATGCTAAATGTATTCTTGTTAATACTTTTCTTATTCAAAATGCATCTTAGTGATGTATTTGTAATAATAATGATAATTCTAGCCGCATTGATGTTTTTTTCAGGGTAGAAGGGTGATGTAAATGCTAAGTGTGATGGTTAACACTCTAAGAACAGATAAGGAGAAAGCAAGCTGGGTAAATTAAATGCTTTCTAGTGTATGAGTCAAATTTTATAGACACTATTCAGCACAAGTCAAACTAAATTCATATTGCTGCAATTCTGTTAATTCAGCGGTGCTAAATCCAGTGTAAATTTAGCCTCTCTTTTGTGCCACATTAGCTACCATCAACAGCTGGCATCATCGTAAACTCTCAAAGGAATAATCCTTCTTTCAAGCACTTGGCCATATAGGGAGGCTTCTCTCTCATTTCTTGCTGAAGCCCTGAGTGTAATTCTACACTGATTTCCACCTTGAAACTTGTCTGTGAGGTACTACTCTCCCACCAGCTGAAATCACTTGGGCTTTCATGAGTCCCTGCCCAATTGGAATGGTACAGTGGATTTAAGTGACAGGAGTTGGTCGTCTCCTGGAGTGTAACCTGGCCATGCTTACTGGTTTTAAAGCACAGCCATTGTACATAACAGCATCTATAACAAGAAGTAACAGAGAAGGCTGCCTAGTGTGAGTAGTAATGAAACCAGGGGGGACGGCTCACACCTTCTGCACTGAATACTTTCAAGTTGGATTTGGATCAGGCTTTGCTCCTGTGCTGAGAGCATTCTGCAAGTGCATGGATGCCAGCAACAGGCAAGCTTATTCTGAGAGTAATTGAGCCAAATGGCCTGAACAGGAGATACATGGAGATTACAGCTACGTGTCTGCCTACTTAGACTCTCAGGATTCAAAAACCACAGGCCAGCTTTCTGCAATTGCAGCCCTTTTAATGCATTTGAGCCAATATAGGCAAGGTAAAATGGAACTTTAAATTATAGGATATTTTTGTTTTCTGGAGGGAATGATTAAGGCAACTGAATTTTTGTCTCCCAGCTCTCACTGTTCCCCAGGGAGGAGCAGGGTTTGCCACTGCTTAATAGGCAAAGATTTTTCTTGCTGGTCTCTTTCAAAGGTGTCAGACAGAAGTGTGCAGTCAGTGGACCATGATGGCTCTCTAAGACTTCCTCCCAGCTGTCTGTAACAGTAGCAATATTGTGCCCTGCTTAAACAGCCGCCATTCATGCTAGATGGGTCTGGCTTTCCCAGATTGCTGTGAGCCTGCAGGGAATTCCTCCACACGTGTGCATGAATATCGCTGTAGCAGTCACTGGTAAGGACTGTTACAATTCAGTAACAATATTTCCCTTAACAATGCTGTTTTCACACATATTTCCTAAGCAGTTTCCTTAGGAGCTAAAGCTGTCCAAGGTCAGGTAACTAAAGTGGAAAATCCATGCCACTCTGTGTGCAAGTGCAGTAGCTCTGCCAGGATGTAACATGAAGCAGAAAACAGCAGCCACTTGTAAGCCATCTGTAAACAGCAGTCTTATACAGGGGCCCTTAATACGCTTCATACCAAGAAAATAATTAATTAATTAATTGCGAGGCCGTGCTACCTAAATGTCTGCAGCCGCAGTGCCGAAGCTCCCAGAGGAGTAAACAGAAGCACAGGAGCCCAGAGCTCAGTCGCCTGCTCCATCTCCGCCTCGGTTCCTGGCTCACCTCCCCACTTTCCATGTGCCACACAGTGCGCTACAAACGTTACTTTGCAAACGTTACGTAGGTGGGCCTTACAACATCTCTGTGAGGCAATTAAGCACAGAAACCTCACACTGCAAACAGGGAAAGGGAGGCTCTGAGCTTGGCTTTCTTGCCAGGCTTACAGGGATAAGCAGTTTCACAGTAATTCAGACAGTTTCAGGGCATTGCTGTATTTTAGCAATTGTGAGGACTATGCTAATCTGTGGGGTTTGATTTGATTCACAGAAATTTCATCTGCCCAAGGTGGACTTGGTCTCACTCCATTTGTCACTGGGGGCTGCTTTGGAGAATTTGGAGGCTACACAAAATTTCATATGATGGATGTGAACTGTTCTGTCCCAGCAGGCCTTAAGGAACTGTCCCTGCTATCATTAATTGGCTAAGATAGACAACACCTTAATGTCCAAACTGGAAAGTTCAGAAAACAATTATGTTTTACTAAATCTGTGTAGACAATTATTTTTCAGATAATACTTTGTTTTTAATGGAAGCACTGATCAGATCTGAAAAACTGATATAAAAAGACTATATAGCAAAGTATTAATTCGTGATTATGAGATATTTGAAAGTACTTTTCACAAAAGCATGAATTTAAATTCTTTATTCAGGTCCTTATTCTAAATTCTGTCCAAAGACTGGTTTGATCTGCTGTTCTCCACCTCTTCTGTAATCCAGAGCTGTTGCTATCGGTTACTTGGTTTACTCTTCAGAAGGATAGGTAAACATCGTGAACTGAAGAACTGAGGCTGTAGCTTGTTCATGTTTTCACATATAAATTCACTTTTTTCCATGTATATACTGCATTCTGAGCAAAACATTTCCTTTCCTTTTGAATAAGGTGTAAAGAAGTTTAAAAATATGTTAACCTCTTCTGATTTAGAAGGTCAACATATCTGGTAATTTTAGTGTTCTGGAGGCAGACATCATTGATGTGACTGGTCAACAACACGTTTCTTCGAAGGTTTGATGATGCTCTCTCTTCTCTGGGAGTAAAGCTACTTTATTGTGATGATGCATGGGATAAAGAGCTTTTCTGGCAGACTTTGAAAGTAACAGTGTTTTGGTATAGAGGCTATTGGCATTCTTTGTTAGTAATCTCTGCAGGAGGTGAGGTAAGACAGTTCATTCCTTTTTGCTGAGTGACAGATACCAGGTCTCCCAGATGTAAGATATGAGTTGCCAGGATTTGAAACAATGGTTAGACAAAATTTTCAAACATGGTTAGAAAAAGCCTTGGAGATATACTTTTGTGACTACTGTGCTGTGCCTGGTCTAGCTACGGAGGGCTGAGCACTTTTTAAAAGAAGTCTTGAGTTTTCACTGTGTCTCATGGTTTTGGTAAAGGTCATTGGATAACCCTCTAACAGCATAGTTTCCCCTTTATCTCTTAAGCAGTCCTTGCACGCCCCCGATTTTCCCTTTTAAAATACCATATTAATCCTTTATGTAGCTGGCTGGTGGGTGGAGACACTCATGTCCTGGACACTTGTGGTGAAGGCCAATAGTGGAGACAAGGTTGGGCTATCTCGTGTTTATTTTGTGAAAATGTTCAGGAACAAAATTATAAAATATTTATTTTATGTATTGTTCCAAGTATTATGCAAAACCAATAAAAGTAAGTTGAAAGAAAACATCAGGATTTCTGATTTTAAATATCAAAGGACAGGAAATTCTCCATCCTTGATTTTCCATTGGGATTATAGTAATTTACTGTTTTGAAATTCCCTGCTTTAGTGTGATATAATGTGCAAAGGATAAGCAGGATCAGGATGACATTGAATTTCTTCTTTGTTTAGTTTCAGTCAGACCATTCATAGCTATCACACCATTGTAAGGTGACATCCGTAAGCTTCCAAAGATACCACAACCTAAACACCTTTTGATACTGGATTAACATCCTTTCCATGGGAACGACACATTTTTAATCTTATTCCAGGCTTCTGTGTTACTACAATAGGCTTTTTTAATCCCTTCTATATAGTCTCCAGATAAAAATAATTGTGTGATCCAACAATGTCAAATGTCCGTGTTGAGAAGGGAGGTGAACTTAGGACAGAGCTTTCTCTCATAAAGCAATATAACTGTGAGAAAACCAACATGCTTCAAAATACTAACCACACTGGCCCATGTCATATTTAGGGATGTTGTTGTTAGTGAGCACCAGCAAAACAATTCAGACTCTAAACAGAGGAGAACAGGTGACCTTGAATGAGAGGCTATGTCATCACAGTAATGTCCAGAGAGCCACTGATGTGTGATGGTTTTGCTTTTTGGTGGACATTCAGTGATAAACAGGACCTGTTATTTAACTCATATGTGGTTAAAACAGTAGAAGGCCATAGTTTTATTTAATGATGGTGGTTTAGGAGTTAGGTGTAGAGAGGAAAGATGCCTTTCTGCTCATCAGAAAAGCAGGGCTGAGTCTTGCTTGGGATTTGGGTCGATCGCTGCTGTCTCTTTTGTCTGCACAATGGGGGATGCTGAGTGTTGTCCACATCAGTCCCTTTCTGTGGAAACTGGGATTTCTAAGCGGCACTAGCCCAGGTGTCAGTAGACCTTCTAATCTAGCTGGAGCATGATTTTCAATGGCCAAAGAGGGCTGCGTGTCATTTGTAGATGAATTTGGCAATGGCTGGAAACTGAGCTGCTCAAGTAGCCAACTTCCTGTGTTAGAGACATCTAACGTTTCTGGCAAACTATTATCTTTTTTCATTTATAGAATCTAATATTGCAATGGATGTTTCCCAATGCACTGAGGAAGGAGGCCCCAGACAGTTGTGAAATATCACACTAAACACAAGAAAAACATTGAAAAACCCACACAATAACTTTCTTATCCTCCTCCTGGATTACTGTACATCCAGATGGGAAGATTAGTTTGACTTAGAGGTTTTTTTAACTTAAGGAGTTTTTGCTTGGTGATTGTTTTCAGAATTAGAATCTCTTTGGTTTCAGTTTTATGAACTTGGCTTGTTTTACCAAGTCTGATTTTTCTGGAAACAGAAATTTCATCAGGATAAACCCTTCTGTGTTTCCCCTTGAAGGGAAGTCCTCATTCACATTTTTGTACAAATGCAGTTAGTTTCATGCAAGATGAATGTGTCAATCATAAACACAGCATAGACCATCTGATCTGCAGTGCTGGCAGGGCTCACACTCTCCCCACAGTTCCTTTTGCTGTTGATGTGTGATGCTGGCTGGTACTCCAGGGACTCATCCAGTGGCTTTCAGATGGGGAAGGAGTGTGGGGGTTGGTGTGTGTGGTCATCTTTAGATAAAAAACCACTGCTGTACCAGCCAGCATCTTTACTCCCTCTGCAGATCAAACAAAGCCTCTCGTGCTGACCAAAACATTACCTGTATGTGATGGATTTACTTGCTTCAGGTTCATAATGAAAAAATGCTCAACAAGCACAGGACTGTTTTAATAACTGTGCTCTTAAGTCACCCAGGTGCCTTTCAATAATAAAATATTCAGAGTTTCTGATCTAATATGACATTTGTTTTCAAAATATCTCCCCTCAAATCTGATTTTTCTGGCCTAAGTTGCTCAGTTGACTTTATGAGGTGAGAGTGCTCATCAGTCAGCACTGTTAGTTCCTGTATTTACTTATCCATTATTCAGCAAGATAAATGTAGTCGTACTCCTAATGCAAGAAATAGCACACAGAATCACAGGCAACTGGAATGTTTCTCTGTGCTCTTTCAGTGGGCTGCTGACCTTTAGCAGGTTTGTGTAAATAGTCCTTTCCTCCTTTTCCCATCTGTACAGTACCTAGCTGTAAAATCTTGCCTGCCTCAAGGTAGCTTATATTATAAACAAAAACCTAACAAAAAATTGAAAGAACTAAAAAAACCCTGTAAAAATCACAAGAGACACCAAATGTTTTTCACTTACAGAGACCTGTTAAAAATTCATTACATTGTTTGTGTCAGTCTCAGCATGACAAGTGCTGCAGTCACTTTAGTCAGTAGGTCAGCATTGCATTGCCAGCATTCAAATAGAAGAAACGCCTCAGCATCCATAATCCGGGTGGGCCTGAGCAAAAGGAGTTTACATCCAAATGCAAATTTCATGTGTTTTCATATAAATAGGGGGTACTTCAGAACCTCCTGTATTTGGAGCCCAGCACATTTCCACTCAAAAACTTTTCTGCACTGAACAGCATTTTCACCTGAGTTATTAATTAGGATTATGTGGCATAAAATGAACAGAACCTTCAGGTCTTAAAATAAAGTCAGCAAGGATAATTAGATACAACTTTATTATTTATGTATTATGTAAAATCTGTTTTGAAAGAATTCTTGAAAATGCTAGGAAAGTAAGTTTAAACAAAGTTTCTAAAAGCTGTAAAGAAAAGTCATTGCTCTTTCCTTGTAAAATTATGTGGATGTACCACTTGTAATATGTGCAATTTATCAGAGTCACGTAGCTCAGGTATATTGCAATATATGGGAAACCATGACTCATTTGTAAAGAATGACAAAGGCCTGCCGTATGTAAATACTAAAGATACCATAATAATGTATAAATGTTTTTAAAAGAGAATTTTTAAGAGGAGGTGCTTGTGCTTCTGCTCCTTGCTCTCAATCACTGCACTGCACAACTTCTAAATGTACCACTGCTTCCCATAAAGTATAATTTACTCAGCAATGCTTACCTCCATGAAATTATAACTGTATTTTTATGCTTCGTTATAAGAATTGTATTTTATATACAAAGGTATATAACAATATAAAAAGGAAAATGGGAAACATTATTTTGCTTACTGCTTCATCATTTCTTTAAAGCTAAGAGGAAATAACAGGATCTACCCTTAGCTTCAGAAAAGGTGCTCTCTTTACTGTGAAGAAAATGGCATATTTTCCTTCAGCTGTTTGTGAGCCTCACAGCTGTAGTCTGCTATTCACCACATACTCTTCCCAAGTGGTTAATTAGTCCTAATGATGGTGGCCTTAGCAGTATTAAAAACATCTTTTTAATTCTTTCACAAAAATGCAATGAATCTAGAGTTATTAAACAGTCCATGCTGTCTTCCCTCTATAACCAAACATTCTGGATATCCCACCTCCCAGTGACACCATTTGCAACTCCCTTAGTTCTGCTTACCTGACAGCCACCTTACTGTTGTGTGGCGACTGGGATAACATTTTTCCAGCTGTCCAGATCCAACCTCTAACATTCAATTACTGATTTTAGGGTCCAAATGTACAGCCAATGTTTACACTAAGAGTCAGCTAAATCCTCCTAACTGCATTTGATAAGTTAGGCATCCAGGCTTTTCTCTGTAATCAGATGGGCTAAATTAGTTTCTAGAAATTTCTCTCTCTCTTTCTTTACAAACATAAAAATCTAGAGCTCAGTTCCCTCAGGTGGGATTCAAAAACAGGCCACCATTGTTTTAAATATGGTCTGCATGTTGATTCTTGGGGGTTTTATAAAACAGACATTGTACCAAAATAGAGACTTCATTTAAAGAAATAAATTGGTAAGACATTCAGTATCTTAGCAATTGTTTGAAAATATGCAGAGAGAATGATTTTTTCCTGAAGCCTATCATATAAAAATTGGGAATTCAAGGAAAAAATTCAAACCCAATTGTTTTTGAATTCCATCTTTAACATAAATACATAGTAGCAGTCACACTTAAATAGCACAAGACAAAAACAAACAGATCCGAGAATAAAATCTTTTGAGAAGAAAATTATAGATAATGCACCCAGTTTTCCTTTTGGGGGACCATTTAAAGAATAAACTATATATGGCAGGTATTAGTCACATTGCTTAATACACCCACTGCAAGAAACTCACCCGTGTGGTGATAAGATTGGTAACAGACACTGAAGAGAGATGATGCCATGTGTATTAGTCAGAATCAAATTGATTTAACACTAAAAATCAAAGGCATTGTCTGGTTTTGTACAGACAGGGAATATAGGATAGAAACTTCATCAGTAAAATGTTCACCATGTTGACTTTGGCAGGTAAGAGTGGAAGGTATGAGCAAAGCCAGGCCAAAAGGCAATGTAAGATTATTCCCATGACAACAGAGGTCAACAGGTTAACATTTCTTAATTCTACAGATGAAGTACAGTTCCCAGTTTTCCCCCCTGAAAAGCTGTATCTAGTAGGATAGGGAGTAACAGGAGACACATCTTTGCCTTTTTTTGCAAAATTCTTGGGGTTTACTACTTACAGAAGGAAGACATGTCTCTTCAAGAGAATAAATCCAGATGAAGGGAGGGAACCACATTCAACCAAGTCTTTCTCTAGCCTTCATTTAGATCCCATAAATAGTAGATGTTGTTGCCTCTTAGCAAAGCCTGAAAGAATAGTAACTACTTCCTTTTTCCTGTTTCTGTACAAAGAAAGCCGGTTTAGTACAGAGGCATCCTATGAAATTAATTTGTACCCTGCCTTTTAAAATAAATGTTGCCTTTCTTATATAATGTGCTTTACTGTGTGTTGTAGTTCAAATGTGAGGTACATGACCTTTTTTCTACTGCAAAATGTGGTTGTTCATAACCAAGTCTAAAATGCTTTCATGTTTCTTATTGATGAAAACTTATTAAGAAAACAAAGACTGGCAGGTAAAGTGCTTGCAGTAAAGTGACTTTAGAGGTCTCTCACCCTCCAATTTGGTCAGGATATTATTTGGATTACACATGGAAGTGAAATCTATAATAAAATCTCAGACCTGTTTGAATATGTGCTCTCAAAACAGGATTATGACAGCAGTTGCAGATAGCTTTGAAATTATGATGGCTTTATTTTCTCTAGACTAGAGATTGATGGCTCTAAAAGACATTTACTGCAGACCTAGGGAACATTTTGTTCCCATGGAGTGTTTTTGCTGTTTTTTATTCTAGTTGTTTCTGCATTCTAAAATAAGCCTCTTTGGAATGAAAAGCTTGTACAATTTTTGTATGGAGAAGCAAGATGCAAATCACTTGGGAAGGCCTTGGGACTGCCAGAGAAGAAGGAAGATACCTGGGCAGTTAATTCCTTTTGTTAACTCCTGGGCATTTCATTCCTTGTATGAATTCCTATGATGAGTTTTACCACAGGAAAAGAAACTTTTGCAGGTACTTTGCCCTTTTCTTTTACCTTCTCAAGGGTAGGCATGGATGTAGTCTTGGCTAAGAGATTATAACCAGAATCTTTTCAGAAGTGAAAGAAAAGAGCAGCTTTGTGCAATACTTGCCAACAATACACCTATTTTGAACTGATGCTTCTACACATAAAACAAAACAAAACACTACGCTTCTGGGAATTATTTTCAGGGAGAAAATTTGTCTTTTTAGCATTACTCCAAAAGACTGCAACCTTGGAAACAGTAGCTAATGTGTCAAAATAATGTGGATTTCCCTGTATCTGAAATACATTCACAGGGATTACTGCAGTAGCATCTAAGTATTTCCTGATAATAATGGCATTTATATGGCTCCAGATAAGTTATTAATCCCACTTTGAAAGTTGACAGAGATGTTAGTACCAACGACACTTTCTTGTAATGCCGAAGATGTTCTTCCACAATGTCTAACATGACAAATTTGAAATGCAAATTTTTCCTGTCAAAACAACACTTGCTGTTTTTTAGCTCCATATGTTCTGCATGTAGAAACATGATGTATGCTGGCTGTACTTGAATTAATAAAAGCCATGTTTTCAGTGTTAAGGTCACTCAGTTTTTTGGTTTGCTTTCCTCTTATAAGCTGCACTGATGTAAGAGTATCACCGAACTACAGAATGGGTCAGGTTGGAAGGGATCAAAGTGGGTCATTTGATCCAACCTCCCTGCTCAGGCATATCCTAGAGCACTTTGCACAGGACTGAATCCAGACTGTTCTTGAAAATCTCCAGTGAGGGAGATACTCAATGAGTATTATGCGTAAGTACAATAACTACTTGTTTGTAATGAATAGCTATGACTGTAGAAGCATGTGTTAACAACCTAAATAGATGCCCATTTTTACAGTATGTGGTAACATGCTGGACAGGTGGCCACAAAATTTTGTTATCAGGTCAATTTTGCAGAACTATTGAAGATAACACACATATATTAATATTGCTTCTAGTGGTAAAAGAGCTTAAAAATTAAGTACAATGTGGGAGAGCTCAAAATGTTTGAAAAGTATAACCAGGAGCAAATTTGGAAGTAAAACTCTAAGTGGTTGGCAATAAACCCAGGAGATACAGTCTGACATGAGCTATTCATGTTGTGACACCTTGAAATCATCTAAACAGCTACTCAAAAGAAGGCCTGTGGCCATCTTTTTTGGTGGTGTCCTCTTTGCACAGCAACTGGGTCCAGGTCTCCTTAGGGCATCATAGGGGCATCATCCTTAGGGGCCTCAGAGTGCTGCAGGAAGGACTTCGTTCATAAAAAGTTTTATTTACCCAGTTCCTTATGGATGCCAGATAAAGTTACTCTAGGGAAAGAGCAAGGAGAGAGAGAGAGTGTGTGAGAAAAGAGAAAGGGAAGAGCTCCCTTTTAACAAGATAGCAAATTTTGCAGTCATTGAGCAGCTGTCCTTGAGACCTTACTACCTTCAGACCCAGGCAGTGTGTAGTGCACAAGCAAGGAACTAGGGAGAAGTAGTTTCCTGCCTTCTGCATCTAAGCGCTCCATTTTCACTTCTGCTGAAGCTGTCAACTTGACAAGACCTTCCACATATGTTTTCAGGTTTGTTTGATGACTTCTAACTCTCTCTTACATGGTTTGTTTGGTCCAGTGCCAGTTCTGTTACCTAAGTATGCCAGAAAGTGAGTGAAAGCGGTGGACTAGTGAACACATTACTTAACTGTTGGTATGCTTTTGGCATGGGTTGTTCTCACCAACTCCTGTTCCTTAAAAATGAAGCCCTAGAAAGGATGAAACAGGACTGCCTCAGCATATTCCAATGTTTTAGGGAACCAGGAATGCCCAGCTCTTGAGTAGCAGGTGGCCACTCGTGCTTGGTACTGCTCAGGAAGTGGTCAGGGTGACAGTCGTATTCGGCAGGTGCCTGTGTCATCTTACTGGCACCCAGTCTTCCTGTCCTTCCTGAGACTGTGCTTTTGTTTGCAAACCATATGGTATGCAGTGGGAACACGCAAATAAGCGGGTGCCAAAATTCATCCCACATTGCTCTGAACAGCCTGAGGAGACTCTTCAGGAGATTCATTCTTCCACAGACCCTTGATTTGCTTATTGGAGAGAGTGGTGTGTCAGCTGGTACTTCTGAGGCTTTGATACAGTAGATTGGTGGGAGATATGTGACAAAAACATGAGGTTGAAGTTGAGACCTAAATTTTCACGAATTAATCCCGTATTTTCCTCCCATTACATATTTCAATAGAAAGTGAAAGTTAAAATGGCTGTGACCATGGAAAGCAACTAGGAGAACAGCCCAGCTCTACAATTCAGAGAAGGAAAGATAATTATGTGGTCCAGGAAATGTTTTAAATACAGAAAACTTTGATGTTTCACATCAGAGCAAAAATAAATAGAGAGAACATATTTGCCTTTCCCCTAATATTGATATTTTCCTCCCATCTTCCCTCCCACTTAGAACTGTTTTTGTGGTGGGAGGATCCATTAGGTAATCTACAGATGTTTTACATTCTTAAACGTAAACTAGAAAATGAATTGTAATACAGATTCATCCCATGAGGGTAGAAAACTAATCTGCTCTTTAACATTTCATGGATGATGGCACTCCCTCAGAACATGCCTGAAAGTTGTGCCTCACCCATTAGTGCACACTAGACTGTGACTTACTGCTTATTAAAACCCAACATTTTTATTGCTAAGTAATTCTGGATTTGGCTCCCAGTGCCCCTGTTATAAACACTTAAAAGTAGGGATGCCATATCGAAACACTGACAGATTCTCACGAGGGTCAAGGCTACTGGCGCCTCCCTAATGAAGTCACACGCTGTTAAACTTTTTTTCCTTGACTCAAGAAGAAAACAAAGCAGCTAAACTGCTATATCCATTTTCCAGCAACATTAATCCATTTCAAACCACTCTTAACCATAGTAAATCACGGGTTTGTTATAAAATGAACTGCCTAAAGGTTCACCTCAGGCTATTTAGCCCACAAACAAGATGCTGACTACTGGCAACAATGGTTGGTTGGGAATTATTGCTCAATTTAGTTGCAATTACTTAATTTGCAGTGTCTTCTGTTCAGACTAGCTGAGGGTCTACGGCATAGTAGATTCCAGAGTGAAATGCAGTGCCAAGGTGCTGGTGGAGATTGACAGTGACAGTGTTGAAAGGTTACTTAAGCAATATTTTTTAATTTCTTGGAGGGAAGAGAAACCTTCCCTTTCACTGGGAAAACTTGGAAAGGGATGAACTCTCAAAACAAGTCTGCTCAGATATAGCTATTCTACTCTGCAGAAAATCATCCAGGTGTTAATAGAACCTGAATTTTCAGTTTAAGTATGCCTCAATGCTGAGGCTAAATAGGGAAGCTGGAAACTTTACCCATGAAATACTCTACAGCTGCAATATAATAGTTGCAATATAACAGTAGTAATTTGAATAGCAAAATATGTAGCATTCTGGCTGCTAATAGTATTTTAAAGGCAATCCTCAGTATGCTGTGATTACACCATAGTTATAAGTGGATGGACATACACAGAATACATGCCAGTTCAAGGGTGTACTAGTTTGAAAACAAACCAGTGGGAGGCACCAAGTTAGAATAAGAATTTAATATGTAAATTAAATGAAAAAATAAAAACAAAACACCGGTTCAAACTGACAGAGTCAGGATACAACCTGACACTCTGTTAGTCAGGGTGGCAGTGGCAGTCTGATAAAATGGTGGCTGCAGTCCCCTGAAGTGGTGGATATGGGTCTGTTGAAGCGGTGATCCTGTAGAAGGGGCTGCTCTTCCTCAGAAGGTCCAGTGTTGGCTATGTAGCTCTTGTCCTCTGGAAATCCCGTGGAAAGGGTGTCTCTGGTGTTCAGAGTCTCAGATTATATCCAGGATGGAATGCTTGTTTCCTCCCTCTGGGTGGAGCATCTCACAATGGGGTAATGAGTCATGAGGCCAAGTGTTGATTAGGCTCATTAACAGAAGATGGTCCGGAGGGAGTTATCTCTGAGTCAGGCGGCAGGACAATGATGGGCCATTAACAGAAAGATAGTCTGGGGGGAGGAGGCAAGGAAACACTGCCCCACCTGATTTCAACGGCTGATGGGGATGGTAATAGAATACACTGCAACCCAGGACAAAGGGAAGTGTAGTTATTTTCAGCCCAATTTAGTGAAACCCTTGACTTGCCTATTGTAGATCTAAACTTTCAGGCAAGTATAAGATTTTATCTATAATCATTATGGGAACTGTTAATAAGTCTTTGGGAAGCAGTACATAAAACCAATCACAATTTTTTATAGATCTTGGGCAGTTTCATTAGTTGAAAGATTCTAGTAGTGTTTGCTACCAATGGGAATGTTTATATATGTAATTCTCAAGCTGTATTCATTATACACATGTTTTCATGTAAGAAAGGCAAAGTAAAATTCTTGAAGAATACAGAGTCATCAATTCAAGGTCACATGAATAGGGTGAGCTTTTGCAATTATTGTCTTCAGAGAAAATTGATCAAATATGGGCCTGTAAAAATTAAAATACAGCGTGATATAGAGAAAAGGAGCTTTTGTCTCTAAACAAATATAAGCAGCGGTTTTATTTCCTTTGCTGAGGCCAGCAAAGACCATGGATAAAGGTTCAGCAAAATTCAGAAGTATCTGACATTTAAGTGCATCTCAAGATTAAAGAGTATCGGTAGGGAACTTCCTTGTTTTGCATAAAAATTCATTTAATCACTAGCAGATATTATTACAAGGCTTTCATTCTGGGGAGGTGATAGTGAAAAGGCTGCAGGTGAGATAGATTACACATCAGTCAGCTTTGGTAGTTCCTGTACTTCCTTTTTCCCTGTCAGAGAGGAGAGGCAGAATGGGAAGCACAAGGCCTTGGATATCCTACAGTTCCTACACTCTGATAGTTTATCAGGTGAATCAACCTTAAATGGCCTCCATGCAGCCTGAAGATGAAAGGTATGTGGCCTGACTCTTTCTGAAATATTGCCCTTAGATTTCAGCTATTTATGAATGGCCTGTTGTTTTTATAGATGTTTGCTAAGACTTACAAAGTAGTGTTGTTTTTCACACTAACAGATTTTACAGCTATAATCCTTGGGCAAATGGAATGATGTTTTTGCATACTAGAGAACTTTATTTAAGTACTTTTAAGGTGATGGAGAAAGGAATGTGATAGGAAAACAGAAATATGAATAACAGTAACACTTTTTTGCCTCTGAGGTTATCCATTTAGTCATAAAAGCATAGAAGCTTTTTGCTCTGCCTTAAATTCTTTTAATTAGTTGTGTTGATGAGTATATCTTTTAACTCTACTTTCTAAAGGAATAAGAAATTATATGTAGTACTCTAGGAAAAGAAAGAAAGAAAGAAAGAGCAAGCTCTTTCACCAAACTATATTGTTATGTGGGATCTACTTCCATCTACTATTGGTAAAAGCAAAGCATACTAACTGAAGGTTACTTTAAAAAAAGAAATCAATAGATTCTTAAAAAATATTTGGCATGCAATCAATGTGCAGTTAACACACCTCCTCTATTTGGAGGTACAATAATCCCTGTCACCTCCTGCAAAAAGAAAATGATCCAATATTTGTTGTCACATTTGGCTGATCATGTACATCAAGTACCTCCCTGATTATTGCAATGTTGAAGAGACGTGTTGAACATCATACTCAGGACATGCAGAGCACAACAGATAAGAGAGAAGAAGCCTATAAATATGGTTCCTGCTCCAATAACCTTTTAAGCTGGCTTTACAAGACTTGGTTGTCTGCAGCTTAAAAAGGTCAAAATTACACACGTTCAAATTTCATGCCAGCAAAGTTCCTGTTATATTTTTAAAACACTGTACAAACTAAAATGATTAAAGTAGTTAAATGCTAGATCAGTGTTAATTATATGGCTTTAATAAGTAGAAAATTAACATTCCACTTACCGCAATTCTCATGAAAAGCACTTTTCAGACATTTACTTGCTGAATTTTGTCATAGAAAAGAGTTTAGACCCATTTATTTCAATTACTTGATTTGCATCTTCCTCCTCAAAATAAGTAATGCATTAGTCTATCATACAGAAAGAAGTTGAATAGAGTGACTTCAAAACCAGTTGTTTCATAGGTAAAGGTTTCTCCACACCATTAAAAAGAAAACAAAAAACCCCAACAAACTAAGAGCTTATTCTGGCTGGGGTATATAAACCCACCCTGTTTATTGCTACATATCTCAAATCCTCCAATGCAGCTGGCGTGAGCCCAGGCATGCTGGAAATGGAAACCCAACCTATGAATGATCATGTAATACCAGAGAAGTAACATGAGATGAGTTACTGCATTAGTACACAGAGTAGATTTTCCATCCGTTCTCTGCATGAACTTTTTCCCTGTTAGTTATGCCCTGCTTTGTTGCAGTTTTATTTACACTGTTTTGGTACAGGGCTTCTTGCAGATGACTGCCCATTTTCCTGTGTACTCCTCATAGTATCTTGCAAAGTGGTCATCTTGGTTGAAAGCACCCTTCTCCAACAGAGGCTCTCCCTGTGGAAGATGGTGTCTGTGCCTTTCAGTGTTTCCCTTTTCAGACAAGTGGTACTGGGCCACCATAGTCACCCAGGCTGGCTTCAAGCTCTCCAATTTACTTACCTCACTAAAGGACCTGAGTTCATGCCAAATTTCTTCTGAATTCCAAGTCCTTTTGTCCCTATTCTCATTTTTCACTTTATTTTAAACTCCACTTTCAGCTGCTCCATGATTCAGTCTCTTTTCCATGGGGGACATGTAAGTTCCATTCTAGTTTACTACATTGCAGCTTGTGTAACAGACTCACCATCATGGCATGCATTCAATCTCAGAAAAGGGAGTTGAGAGTAGATTATTTATTTATTTATTTATTTTCTTATATAAATTTTAAAAAAAAATTCACATGTGTAATGAACTGCAGGCTGCAATTCTATGTAGAAATACACCTCTATTACTGAAAATATTATTCACTGAAAGCACCTATGCCTTCCTTTCCTACAGAAAGAGATAAAAACACAGTCTAGTCCAGAGTTCAGTTATTTAAAATATGTGAATGTAAAATGAAGACTCGGAGGGTTGAATTTTACTTGTATTTACCCATTTATTTGTTAAATCTGACCAATTCAAAACACAAAAGTTCTTTTAAGATTTTCAGCAACAAAGACTCTTGCACTCCAGGGATATGAACACTGGTAGTACTATTTTCAGCAGGGCTGCCTCTGTGAATTCACCAGCCTAACATCCAGGATTGCATATAGCAGAACCAGTCCAACCAATACTGTGCTGGGCCCAGCCATGAAGCCCAAACTGAGATGTAAATTATCCCAAACTCAGATATGTCTGAGGTCATTCCTCCTTCTTGCTCTGTTTTCTGACTGGCTGAAATTAAAAAGTAGAATAACCAGCAGCTAATGTCAAATTCCTATTCCTTCTCCCTAATAGATCCTTTACTGACTCTATAGCCAATTTAGATGTTTTCAGGAGGGAATGAGCAGCTGCTGTAAGATTAGTTTGGAAATGGATTGGGTCTGGAGAGACTCTTGGCCACATCTCACAGTACCAACCACAATGTACTAGCAGGCAGAGCAAACCTAAATCAGAAAAGGAAGTAAGCCAGTCCAGGAAAAGGACAGAGGAAGCTTATCCAACCCTGGAAGGAATTCATAGTACTTGTGGCAAAGTCCCAATTTAATCCTAAAGATTAAATCCTGAAATCATTCCTCGCTTCTTGTTCATGGAAAACATTTGCTAACAGCAAAAATGTGCAAACAATTCTATTCTTTGGGGGAGCAAAAGTGAGTTCCTGCTGTATTTCTGTGTCATTTTACACATCCAGGATCCAACTAGGTATTTTTCAGATGCTCTGAGCAGTTTGTTAACAGTTTATTTTCCATCCCATTGACATGTACCTATGAACTTTTACCAGCAACAGAAATTAAATTGTTGCAGAAGCTCTTTCTCCTGGTATTTCCAGCTGCCGTGGTAGTGGTGAAAAATCTCCTAGGCTGACTGTTGTAGCGTGATTTTCAACCAGTTCTATGGGCTGTAGGCATAAAGGGAATTCAGATAAGGCTGTGAACTTGTATACAGTTATCTGAATCTTGCTTACAAAGCTTTCAAAGTTCATCCATCCTCATAATGGATCCCATGGGATCTTAGTGGGCTCTGGGGAACATCAGCCGATTTCCCAATTTCATAACACTAGAACTGGTGAGTATTGTTAGATATTGTAAGACACCATTTGCCAGCCTGAAATGTGATGTTTATGTAAATATGTCTGGAACATACAATACCTCTGAGGGACTGAATTAAAAATAACCAAAGGTTTTCACAGAGCAGCATAACTCCAGGGGTGAGGTGGGCAGTGAATTTTTACATGCTTTCTTCCATTCGTGTTTGTCTAAGTATGCTTGTTTGAGAAGAAGCAGCTGGGAGACTTCTGTGAAAAGATGCCTATATTTAAGCATTCTTCTTAGGAGAATAAATACCAAGTATCTGTTTCTCCTGACAGGGAGCTGGTATTAGTAAAATCAACTTTGAAATGCAAGGTTTTGTTTTTCTTTTTCAATGTTTCAGTAGTATGTGCTCCCACCTAGGAAGGTTAATACAGGCATCTGTTTGCTCTTTTTAGATGTACTGATATATGAAAAGACTCTGTGTGGGACTTGTGTTTGTTTATTTGTGTTTATTTCAGTGTGAGGGAGGTGAAGAGTCTTTTAAAAATAGTGAGTTCCAACTGTGTTGTTCATTTATGAAACTGCTGCTGTGTTTCATCTTTGATGCTCTGAGGTTTTTTACTTACCTGAGTCTTTGTAGGTTTTAATATTTGCTGCAATGACACTTTCATTAATTTAAAAAAAAAGCAAAAAAACCCGCAATACTAATAACTCCACCATAGGTGCTGAAAAGGAGAAAGTACATAAGGGAGAGAAAGAAAGAGGAAGGGAAATGGACAGCTCTCAGTTATTTTTCCAAACTTTACTCACTCTGCTTTTATTCCCATTTGGTCGTGGACACCAAAACAGTAAGTACATAGATAAGGAAGTATAGACCACTTTTACCTATAAAATATGAGGCTGTCCTTAAGCCCTTCTCATGAGCTTTGAGTGTAGTGATACGAAACTGAATCTTTCATGTAGCACCTGAAGAAACCACTACTGAAGTTAGTGGGATCTGTCCACTGATTGTCTTTAAATTGAAGTTCAGTCAGACTCACAAGCACACCAGTTATGTTTCTCCTGGCAGCTAAACTGACAGGCTTGTCTGCATAAACTCAAAAATGATATCTTGTCTTTGAAAACAACCCAACACTTCTGTATTCTGTATAATATTCTGTATTATAGCTTAAGACAGATCCAAAGGCAATAGATGTTACCTTGAGTTTTCCTCGGTGAACACCCTGGAATACAGTGTTGATCCATCCTGGCTCATTAGTGATAGCCATTTTTTTCTCAAACTTTGGCTACTTGCAAAGACTTTCATTTTGATGTTTTTACAATGTCTTGAAAATTTCTAGTTCCAAAACATAAACAGAGGTATCAGAGGATGAGGACGGGGGTACTATCACAGAGTCTTTAATGAAATATATCTTTTTTTTCCCCAGAGGTGCGGAGAAATCTCATTTGATAGTCCTGACCAGAATGTCAAATGTGTTCGCATGCTAGGTAAGAGTCTCTTCCCTTTTTTATTCAAGTGTGTATATAGAGATATGTTTAATTGGGAATTTCTTCTCAAAATTACATGATAATGACCATGATGATCCACAATGGCGTTTACATAGCTCATCCACATGTAGTCCTCATTAATATATTCTTTATGGTGAACTTTCAACTATTTAAATGAAGTATGTATACTCCAGTAATGTCCATGTGCATAGATGAAAATATAGCTGTACCAGCACTGTAATTGGAAGCTCTGATGTGCTGAAGTCCAGAACTCAAATTCAAAAGCTGAAAATCTGGACTTCTAAAGACAGTATTAATTCCACAAGCATGTGTCAAAAGTCTCTAAATCAGACCTTCAGCTGCATCACTCAGGAAAAATTTCAGTCACTGTGATTTTACAGATTTGCACTGGTGTGGCTTTGTAAAAATGACTGTTAAGTAGAAGTGTCTATTCTTTAGAAACAATACAGGAATACTCTGCTATGTTGCATTAATTTCTGTGACCAATTTTATTGTGGTTGCTTGTTTAGTCTACAATGCTAGTACTGAAACATTAACAGTATGGCTAGTATTACAGTGAAAGGCAGGGAGTAAATGTCTAAAAACCTAAGAGATAATGTTTACTCAGAAAAAAAATGAAATCAGAGGACACTTGCAGATTAAGCTTTAAATTCTGAAGACCTTTCACCTGCCAGGGAAGAGATAAATACATGCTGTAAATCAGAGCATTGCATCTAATAATGCGAAGAATGGAAGTGCCGCAATTTTTTAAACTGCAACTGGCAGTGTCTAGGAACTTAATTCCCATCTGGGTGCATAGCTGTGCTCTGTAATAACAGATTATGTGGTTTGCTGTTTATATTCATTAAATCCTATTGTCACAATAGACTATAATTGCTGCAGAGGAAATCTGTCATGCTTGTAGTGCACAGATCCCAACAGATGAACTGACACAATGGGCCATAATGATCTGTTACATCAATGATCCATGGTTAGAAGTTCTTAATGGAACAAGCTGACAAAAAAAGATACACTTGTGATCCTTTATCATGCCAATTATAATCTACAGTGTAAATACAATTGAGTTCCTAATACTCTAGTACTAAGGAAGTTATATCCATGCAAATGTTATTATGCATTAGGGGGAAGAATGGGGGATGGGAGAGAGGAGAACAAAAAAACGCCCTTCTGTACGGGTTCGTTCATCATTTTATTTGGCATTTTTATAACAAGTCAGTCCAAAATTGGGAGTTTGACATCGCTCTTAGTGCAAAAAATTCTTTAGGAGAAGTGAGAAGAACAAGATCTTGTTTCCACTACATATATTCTTACCTATGTCTTGCAGTATATACACGTACAAGAATGAGAACATGTGCTGTGCTGTGCTGTGTAAGGAAACTGCTAGGAATGGAAAAATGACTCCAAGAGCACATGCCAAAGGTGTAACTGATTCTCAGAGGTTCCATCTCTTGTATTAAAAAATATTTTGCCTGCTATTGTTATTTTTCGGTGTACCTAACAAATTAAGGACTGTAGTGTCATATATAATACAGAATTTTACATTTCACCCCAAGGTATTCCAAATCATGTACAGAGCTGAAACTATTCTAAGTACAATTTGTATATTCCAGAACTGGCTCTGTAAGAGGTGTGGGAAGAAGAAACTATCGAGTACAAACACAGCAGAAACTATGGTTTCTCTGAGAGTGACTGCTGGAGACAAGCTCCATTGTCCCAGTCTATCACAGAAGTCTTATGGTGCTGGTGGTGCTGTAAAGCCAGAGGCTGTCCATTCTGGACACCTCTCCTTTCATACTGAACTTGCAGGGAAGAGCAGGAGCGAGAAACTGTGGATCCAAAAAGGCCTGAGACTTTGTGTTGAATGTGTCATGTAATGCCCAATCTCATATTTTACAAGGGAATTGAATTTCCAAGAGAATGTAACAGGGTTTGTCACTGATCAATGCAAGGCTGACATTATTAATGTCTGTGGGTGTAACCAGTGAACAAAGCACAGCGTGCCTTCAGAGAGGGACATCTTTCTTGAATGCTCCATCTTTGAAATATGCTGAAACTGTCCTGCTGTCATTTAATGTAATAGTGACACAGTGCTGACAGAAATCTAGAGGGCAAGTCCCAGCAATTGCAAGAGGATAATTACGCTAGTAAGAAAAGAAACACAGGAGCCTGGAGTACTGACTGTATTTCTTCAGGGATCTTTGATGCAAGATCAGTCCATATTGAAACTGCACATTATCAAGCTGTACTGTAAAATGGTAGTAGCTGGTTTTGTCAGAAGATGTCTGTATCTGCTTTATACTACTCGTTCTGCGCTAGCTTCAAATTTAAAGTTTTTCAGAAGTAATGCCAGGCTTGCCATTGAATCCACATTCCTTGAGGTAACATGGATTATGTGTATGAAGTTCTTTTTCTATAAAGGTTGAGGAAGAGGGGTTTGCAGTAAAAATCTTATCTTCCTACTAGAAAACAGTAAATAATAGATAAAAAAATGCCAAAATGTTTACAATGGCTATAGTGAAAGAAGGTAACTTTTCAAGGCACTGACTAGATATCACTCAACCTGAGATTAAGAGCATAGGATCAGCTTAATGCCTCATCTCTCAGCATCAGAGTGATGGATAGTTATAATTCAAGTGTAAAAAATAACTTAACAAAATTAAATCGTCACTTAGCAGTGTTTCCTGTTATAATAGATAACAGCTATGTGCCCTGACCAGAATATGTTTAGCATTAGTGTAATTATCTGTACTAAAGTCTTTACAGAAAATTATGGTCTCCCTCTTATTTTTTATATTGTGCTTGTTTCTTTACCCTTTTTTCTGTGTCGTGATTTAATCCTAGCTGGCAACCAAGTACCATGCAGCCACTCACTCACAGCCCCCCGCAGCAGGAGCTGAATCAGAAAAAAGTAAAACTTGTGGGTTGAGACAGGAACAGTTGAATAATTGAAACAAAATAAAATATAATAATAATAACAATAATAACAATAATAGTAGTGGTAATGAAAAAGAGAGAGTGGAATAAAACCCAAGAGAAACAGGTGATGCACAATACAATTGCTCACCACCTGCTGACCAATGTGATCTACAGTTGCCAGCCAACACACACACACACATACACACACACAAGTTTATTTCCTTATCATGATGCTGTGCAATATGTGCAATATGGAATATCCCTTTGGCAAGTTCAGTGTACCTGCTCAGTGTCAGAGTATGGGAAACCAAAAAGTCCTTGACTTAGAGCAAGCACTACTGAACAAAAACTGTTAACATCAGTATGTTATCAACATTATTCTCATACTAAATTAAAAATACAGCACTGTATCAGCTACTAAGAATAAAATGAACTCCATCACCAGCTAAAGCAACACAACCTTGATAACTGTCACAGAAAAAAGTTGGTCAGTGGCCCACCTTAGCCTTTTGAAGACCTGAAGTGTTCAGATCCTAAATATATCACAGCTTTCTTGAGTATGGCATTGGATAAGACTTTGAACCCTGCGCATCCATTGTCCTTTGAAAAATGGGAAGATAAGTGCTTCCTCACTTCTTAGGAAGAAGAAGAAGAAATTTATAAGTACAATGAGAAGCTGAAGTTCTACAGTAATGGAAGTAATGAAAATACCACACTGTCAATAGAAGTGTGTTATCAGAAGTTTCTCTTGAATCTCCAAGTCTGCCAGGAGATAATGCCAGCTCATCAACACTTCCAGGGCAAGGAAGAAAATCTGAACTGTTCTGCTTAAATTGGAACTGTTATCAAGTTAGTGAGGGCACTTGGCCATGAAAAAATTTTCTGATAATGCTGAACAGGATGTCAAAAAACTCTTGCTTTATGTTGTATTCTGGAATTTAGAACCCTGGACTCCCCATGTTCTTTACTTAAAATGAGTTTGACTTTCAAAATTATAATTAGCACAAAAATTGAGGTTATAGAAATGTACTCACTATGTAGTTATCAGTCTAGAGATTCATATTATGAAAGGCAGAAGGGAACTGTCCCTCTCCCTAGAGCACCCACTGCTATTTTCAATGGCACAACCTGAGGTTAATTTTTCCCATATGCAGACAGACATACTCTGGGCTCTGACATGACACAGTATCATATCATGCAGAGATAATTGGGTTAGTTTGCTGTGAAAATTGCTGGTTGGATGCCTAAGCTAATTAACTCTGCTGGGAAGAATTGCATACGAGCTTGTAAGAGTCCAAAGTTAAAGCAACTTTACTGGTTCTCACTTCCTTAGCTAGCTCATCCAAGGCTAGCTCAGTAACCTCCACATGGCAGAGCACTGAGTTTTAAGAATCTGTCCTGGAAAAAGTAAGTTCCCTTATCTAGCTCTAGGACTAGTACAGAAGGAAAAAGGTCTGCCAACTAGAAGAGAAACTTCAATTTTTTTGAGATATATATATATATATATATATATATATATGTTTTGGGTTTTTTTCTTATCCACATAATTTTGTTTATATAAATAAATACCTGTTTATACAGAAAATAGGCAGTTGCACCCATCACAACACATACAAATTAAATTATTCCTTTGGTTTTAATCTGTTCAACCTGGTTGATGATAGTGAAGTAAGGGGGATGGATGATAAGTGCCAATTATTACATTACTTATTTTGTTACTCCAGCAAGCAGTCTTTCACCACCAGATTTAGTCTTTACTCCTTAATGAAATGCTGGGTAGATTTTGAAGAGGTCACATCTCTTGCTGGCAAACTCTGCTGTCTGAAGAAATTCTTCCAGGGGAAATGTGAATTGCCCTCCTTAAGGAGCTGGTTAGTAAGATGAAAACACAAAGCTTCCAGACACCCCATGGCAAAAGGCTGAGGTGCTTTCTTTTCATTACTGTAAATTCCACGCAGACAGGAATGATGTGGCGGAGTTTTGTTTCCCATTTGGTGCAGACTTAATCCTTGCAAAAGCAGACAGATGAATCCTTGCTTGGAATAAAAGTAGTTTCCTCACAAATAGCCATTTAAAATTAATCAAAAACAACAACAAAAAAGCCATTATTAAAAAAAAAAATTGAGGCAGTGCCACCTTTTTTTTTAATTCTCCAGACTACTAATACTTAACTTTGTTGCTTTGAGGCAACAAACTTTTTCATATACCCTCATCCCCTCGAAAAAGTTGTTTTGTGGCATACTTTCACAATTTGTTGCCTATGAAGAGCTGTGGGTAAAGGAATCGGCATTTAGCCATGAAATTACTTTCGTGGATCCAACTTCGGTCTTGGTGGCTCTTTGCCCACAGCAGAAAACCACCACACATTTGAACAGAGTTGGCAGCCACAGCTTAAGAGAGAGAGACATTACTGGAATAACAACTGTGTTGAGAGCCAGGAGAGAGGGGTACTGGCAAGGCTCTGGCTGGCTGGTCTCTGCCTTATATAACCATTGAAGGCACCTTCGCTGGTGGCGGAAAAAAAATCTATTTTAACTTACTTTGCAAAACTTGATCAGGTAAATAACCGTGTACCTTAATGGGTGAAAAAAACTACTGAAGAGTAATTAAACGTGTCAACTTTCCCTGCAGCAAAGGGAGAAAAAGAAATGAGGCATCCAACCAAATGGTTCTGCACTGATGAAGTTTTGCAGTTGTGCAAAGCTTCCTGGAGCCCTCGCTGACATCATTTGAAATGTGATCCTACATCTCTTGCACACACAAAACTTCTGCTGAAACTGATAGTCATGCATGAGCAATGCTGTTCTAAATAGCCAAATATATGGACTATTTATATCCCAGTCACTCAAAGGCTTACATGTGCACTTGACCTTCTGCAGACTAACTATTCTATCTGTGCAAATGAGATGCAATAAACAAATGAACTAATTTTTGTAAAATTAAGTGGTATATTTATGGGGAAAAGGCCCAAAATCTACAGTGACTAGCAAAAAATCCATACTTGTCGCTACACTGCCCATCAGGATTACTCCGAACTTCATAGCTGTCAGAAAGGAGAGGCTTAGGATGTCTGCTACAAAAAGATAGGCTTTTATTCCATGAGCAGCTTGCAACACAGGATGAAGAGAAGCAGGTTTTTTCCATTTATAAAGCAATGGTGTGAATGCATACAGAAAGACAAGCACCATGTCTCTTTTTGATATCCTGTTAATGTAGATACATTCGAATTTTAACATGTAAGTCAATGCTTCAAGTTTTTCACTTACATTTATACTCCAACTGCCACTCTCTACCAACAATTCATTCTGATGAGAACAGGATTGTATAGATAGGACCTATGGAACTGTATTTCTTCTACCCAGTTGAATAGGGATTTTCAAATAACTTCTAACACTTTTCCCTTTTTTATCAAAAATAACATTCCAGTATATTAACACAATTTAAAAATAAGACGTAACTCCTGATATTGCAACTGTAAATGAATTTTAAAAACACTGAAACAGGGGCTTATTGCTCCTTCATAACAGTTAAGACCTCCTCCTCAAGTCGATTGTATCTTCCTGAAATGCAATACTTTCTAAATCTCACCTGCTTACTCTGAAATGCTCATGACTTGTTTGCCATAGTGGTACAGAGCAGGCTAAAGACTTGGTGTATCACCCCATGCTTTATGTGGAAGGCCAAGATGACAGGCTGCCTATGTTGGAGTGTAGCTTGGAGGCAGAAAATGGCAGACCAGTGGTCATGAGACCACAACAGCAACTCCTTTGTCAAGGACTTCATGGTATACACACACCATTATTGTGCTACTTCATCACCGTGTTACGCTTTCAGGCTAAACAAGTAGGAACTCTTTGTCTTTACTACGATAGAATTTGTGCCTAAAACCACAAAGAACATAAATATCAAACCCAGCTTCTACTTTCAGGACTATTTGATTAATTTGGGTAAGAAATGATTAAAAAAAAAATTCAAATTTCTGATGCCCTAGGAATATTTTAAAGAGCAGTTCTCTAATAACATCTTATTATTCAAGTAATTTTGATCTAATTACTATTTTAGGTAATTATATAGGCTGGTAGTTGAGTGACAGTGACCACCTGTTTATCCTGTTCCATCCTGTAAATCAGGTCAGACTGAAACTACTTCTCTTGCAATAGTCTACCTTTCAGAAGGGTGCTGAAGGAGACAAAAACTGGCCTTGGCCTTTTGAGCATGCACATAAAACACTTTTCTAAATGTAATTTATGGTTCTTGGTTTTCTATCACATAAACATTAACTTGAATCATATATAGTTTTATCCTATGTCTGAGCCTGGTACAGGAAAGAGAAGGGAGTCACTTGTAGAGAATGCAGAAATGAGGATTTGCCAGCATCTATATAATGTAAGCACAGCATGATGGCTTTCTGGAGAAGAGAGCGTTACTGTGTTGCCCACATCTGCTAAAGCCATTCATTTGGACCAGGAGATCCAGCTGAGATTCAAAAGCTCAAGAGATGATTAAAAAAGCCCTCCCGTCCCCCAACTAGAAATATGCCAAACCCCTGCCTCTTCAGCTTCTCTTTCTATCAGAAAGGTTTTTTGACTTGTCTGAGAATCTCACCACATATCACATTTAGGAAAAAGCTACAGATTTCCAAGTCCTATCCAGCAGTTGCACTCAAAGCACGGCTACAAACACTTGCAAATTCTAGCAGACTGCAAAGCCGAGTGTCTCCCTTTTAGTCCAAAACATGCTGCAGACAGAAGGGTTGCATTCTGCTGCCCATTTATGTAATAACCTAGTGAAAGTTTAACCTTTTAATTCTGAACTTTCGTCATCCTAGTATAGTTAAACCTAACAGCACTCCCTTTTTTCTTGCCTACCAAAATAAAGGCAGCGCAGGTTGGGATTAAGTGCACTCTGTTTCATCTGTTGACCCTGCGCAAGGACAAATGCTGGGTATGACTCCAGGAGGATAAGAAATGGGCCCCCACATCTGGGGGAGCACACACGTGTAAGAGAAGAAGAATCCTGAGTTTTGTTTCACAGACATTTCCTTTTTTATTTTTTTTAACTAAGCACTTCTTAGAAAAGCAGAGGAACAGTGGCTTGATTGATTTACTTAAGATGATCTCATATGTTATTTCATGGTATTTGTCACATGAGTTATTGCTGATCCCCTGTTGGAAAATAGATTTCAAGTGCCTATTCGCTCTGTTTCCTCACAGTTTGATTTTTCTTCATGCCTAACCTCGTGCCCAAACACGGACTGTATTCACGTAGTTTCCCATCTTCTTTGTCCAACCTGTTATGAGTGGGTTATGTTCACCCAAAGTACTTTCTGTACTGAAAATTGCTGTGACTAACCATACTGCTGTAATAACATTCTCTCAAAAGATGGGGAGGGGGGAAAGGAATTCCAAATTGGGGGACCAAATCGAAGAAGAAAACACTTATTCACAGTTTTACATCAGCCATCCCTTCATTATAGCATAAGTATAATGAAATCTCCAGACCTAAACTTTTTAAACTTAGATTTAAAAGGTTCAAATTTATAATTTGTGGTTTGAGCTCATCTCTAGCAATTAATCTTTGCCCCTTTAATTATTACTTTGTGCTACCTTGGAATTGCACAGTCTCTGCAATGTCCTACAGATTACTGTGTAGCTATGCTTAGTAAGAGTGATTTATGTCTGAGAAAGCCATGGAATTCCTGTGCTTTCAAGCACTCAGTTCCTGGCTGTACATGCTCATAAACTTCTCAGGTTAAGAAGGCATTTTCCTATATTCTTCTCTGCTCCATATTATAAGGATGGCTCATATTCTGGAGTTAAAATTTTTGCTGTTCTGAAATGTTGTTAATAATTTTACCATTCTTACTGAGAATTGAGAGTATAATATTTGTAGGAAATTTTTTCATCTCTATTATAAAATAGAAAACTACCAAATCAAAATTCTGCTGTTCTTTTGCCTGCTTATTTGGATAACTAGTTTTCCTTGATGGCTTTAGCTTCCTTTTTTTTTTTTTTAATTGTTTATAATTAAGTGTCATTTCTAATTATAATCTGTTGTCTTCTTGTGCATCTCATACTTCTTAAAGCACTAAGTTGCTCTCTTAGATCATCCATTGATCATCAAACTACTTAAGCATGTATTTACATGTTCTCACTGGAGCCAAAATATGAGTAGATTGAAATAAGTTTGCGTGACAGGGTCAGTCACAGTGTCTAGCACTGTGCATGCTCAAGCCCTGATCTGATCCAAACACTTGAAGCTCTGGGCTTCTGAAATCATGGAGTGTGACTGTGAATATTGGTAGTAAATGACGGAAATTGTACTTAGCAACAAGAAACGGAATATCTGAATCGCAGCTGGCTATGTCAAGAGATTAATGTATTTCTTACAGAAAAGTTCAGAGAGTTCTCTTACTGGAATTCCCTCACAGGGCATTCTTCTCACTCTGCAGAGGAAATAATGCTGAAGACAGTTGGGATGCAATTCTTCTAACAGAATGTCTGTAAACTTCTGTAAAAAAACTTTAAGTCTTTTAATTTTAAAGTCTACAGCCATCATCTAATCATCCCTTTTGTAGCAGAAAAGAACAAGAAAGAGGTGCTTCCTTCAGACTTAGATCATTTCAAAACAGATGTCTAAAACTGGTCTGAGGAACCCTACTCAGAGACTGCCTGTTTCTCCCCATTGACTCCTCAAGAAACTGAAGTGTGGATGTGAGCATTTGGAGGAGAATAATCTTACTCCTGAGGTGCAGATATTGTTTTTCCTAGTGTTCAAAGATCTATGGTTTAGAGTATAATAGAAAAATAGGCTGATCAACCTCATCTACAAGATAATTTATTGGTTTTTTAACATAAAATCAAGTTCTAAGTTTTCAGAATATTTGTAAAAAAGTATTTGTGGAAAATTGTTCTTATTAACTGAATTCTTTTCCTCATTGATTCTGTGAAGTCTTAACTTCTCTCTCTCTCTCCCTTTGGCATAGCTGCAGGACCTTTTCTGACATCTGAATAGCTCCTGAATTTGAGTTGAATAAAGTAAATTGAAAGCATGACAAAGCATTTTTCAAATGCTTACGGGATCCAGCACACTGTCCCATGGGTAGAAAATTTGACTGTATTGTGAAATCTTTAGTTATGAAAACTAAAATCTGCCAATAATGTGTCAAATATGGTTTTGATTTCCAGAACATTGTGAATATCAATCCACAGTAAAATTTTTAGGGAGGGTACTCTATAGCTCATTTTTGTAAAGAAAGTGTACACATTAGTGTTTTAGATCATCTCAGGAGTGTGTTCTTGAGAATCTATCCCAACATACTGCAAATTCCAGTTTGCATTGTGAAGCAGTCTTGGAATAGACAAACTGGACAATTTTCCCATCTAATAGAGCAAGCCCTGTGCTCTGGGAGCACTTCTAGAGCATTCTAGCTGCTAGTAGGCATCTAATCCATGGACAAAGATTAGAAGTAGTCCACACAAAATCCTCCAAAGCATACACAGCAGAGGCCAGGGCACCTCCGCTGTGGCTGCTCAACTCAGCCAATTTGCTCTTTTCATGCTCCTGATTCTCTGAACCTTGCCAGAGAGTCAAGACCCACTGGGACTTCAACCCAACCATTGCTCTAACATGCAGACTTCTGTATCCACAAATTACCTTCAGGACCATTCAGCTCAGTTAAGATTGAACTGAGGATGCTTAGAATGTATATAATTCGTAATTTATGACAGGTTGTAAGCGTGTGTTTATCGTTTGCCTACTTTGAGTACACGTGCCATCAATTTGTGCATGCAACCTACAACTTTATCAAGCATTTGTCTTATACACTCACATGAGGACAGGTTTATGGGGAATGCCAAATGTGATTTAGTACAATGAGAAGTTTGTTCTTTTTGAAATATAAGGTAAAATGATTTTTAAATCTAGATCAGGATTTCACACTGAGCTTATAGATTAATACAGAGCAAATTTAATTTAACACTTAATTCGAAGGAATTATTCATATTGCAGAGCTTTGTTTACTGACATACAATAATGAGATCCTCACATTTTATTAATGCATGTATGACAAATTATTATTAATATTGAGGTATCTTTTTTGTTTTGTAACAGAGAGTGCTAATGAAAGGAACTCAGAAATACTAGGACCATACACTTTATTAGTAGACTTTTCTTAGAAGAAAGCAAGGACTAGTGGACTATAATTGACTTTATCTGAAAACAGTGCAATAAACTGACAGCAGAACTGTATAACATTTCCATAACAAGAAGCATATTACCATGCTGACAGAAGAAGGGACAGTTACTTTCAGCATCTTTCAGTTAGATAACAGTATGTAAAGATAGCCCACACAGACATGAATACATTTGTCCTTTGATTGCTTTTGTTAATAAATACAGTAAGAACATACTCTTAAAAAGAAGCCTGTGAATTTTCACCCCATGAGCTGTATTTCAGGTTTCTACAAAAAGAGGAAGACAAATTTAAAGTTAAGGTACATGACTGGGCATTCTGTCAAGTTCCAGAACGTGCTCTGGAACTTTGATGGTTGAGACAGGCATTTGTCAAGAGAAAGGTCATTGTTTGTCTAAGAAAAAGACAGAAATTTTATTTCCCTCAGCTCTAACTGCCCTGTGAACGTTTTCTAATGGAACTTAATTTCTTTACCTGTTGGTATCCCAAGTTTTGTACTTACAAACTTGTGTCAGTATCTGCAATGCAACAAAATCATTGTTAAACTGGTATTACGTGGCTTTGCTTTGGAAACCTGAAGTAGAGTTGCCAATACACTCAGCCATTCTGTAAATATTCAATTAGAATCACCATGGAACTTCTCCTATGGATGGAGTTGTGAAGATGTGAAAGTGAGTTAAGGGGTAGCATAAATTATTCAAGTCCCCAGCCAGCAGCTACATGATGTAACAAGAGTGGCAGTCACTGACAGAGTTCTGTTGGAAAGGGAAGATGAATGGCAGATGCCTCATTGTAATTTCTTATCAGCAGGGAGTGTAACAGCAGACATTAATCCACTGGTTTATCACAGGTAATTATATGTCCAGGGAGCTACCACATTTAAGGCACAAGTGCAATTGCTGCCATTGTACATTGGTCCTAGGCGGCTCTTGAGGCAAGTGCATGTCATAATACTTTAGAAACCAGAAGAACACAAATTTGCATTGCTTTAATTATTAACATATTTCACTTTTCTTAAAAAAAGGAATGGAAGCATCATAAATCATGCTGTCAAATCTCATTTATTTTCTGTTGTTTGAGAACAAGACTCAGGGCTTTTGAAGTCTGTGTATTGTTTCAGGGGGAAAAATGACATTATAATAGCCCTCAGAACAGTTTACAGAGAAAATGTTGTTGGTTTTGGATATTTTTATTTTAATCCAAACCAGTTTCTCTGTGCCATGAAGGAATCTGTGTTTGGTTTAGGCAGAACCATCTTAGATACCACAGTTGCTTCAAATTGTGCAGCTCCTTGAGACAAAACAAAAAGTCTCTTGATAATTGATGACTGAATAAACAAAGAGGAAACTGGAGGCAGATGTGTGCTGGAAAGCTTTCTGAAATCCTAGAATGGGATGGGGGAGAATTTGATTTTGACTGTAATCAGAAGCACCACCATTCTCTCTTCACCCTGAACATTTCCTACTTGACATTTTTTGTTCCAAGTCTTTGTTGGGGGACGGTGTTGCTGATGTTTAATTTTAAGTGAATTTCCAGTAGTAGATCTAGAAAGGTTTTAGGCTGGCAGCTATGCAGCCTCAAGCCCTCCTTCTGCAAAACAGCATAAATCCCTCTAACACTGTCATGCCAGAAATCTTCCTCGAAATGGAAAGATCATCTGCAGGAATTACTAAACTACTAGCACCTTTATCCATCTGGTTTTTATAATCTTGCTGAAGCTGCCTCGAGAGTAACAAGATGTGATGCAGGATCTCATATTATGGACGTATTTAACTCCCTTAGTAGGAGCTACACCAGAAGTACAGGTTCACATCAGCAGGGCCCATCATTCAGTTCTTGCCCTTGTTTTTGCTGTCACTATGCCCACTTCTCTTCCACGCAAAAACTTACCTGCTTTTGACAACAAGTATGCACCTAAGCTGGCTGAAAGAAGAATTTCTTCAGAAATGATTGACAAAAGTTGTCTTCCTGAAATTAGATCTTGTAATTACGTTTCAGTAAAAGATGAAAACTTGAGACCCAAATCCAGTAGTTTTTAGTGGAAATCCTTTGTCTGGTAACAAGTTTAGATTCAGAGAAGGTGATGTGGCGTTTAACAGGCAGGGTTGCTAAAGGTCTGGGTGCTTCAGTGTTTTATGCAGGAGGTGCATCACTGTGTGTCTCACTGAGTTACTCCAGCATATGACTGGAGTCCCTGGTGACAGCTCACAGAAGTTTCAGCTTGGCTGAGTAACCTCAGTCACAGAAGAAAATGGGATAAAGAGACATGTTAAGGTTCACCTGAGGAATTCCTACAACATCTGTGAAACCAGTATTTACAGATAAAAACTGAAGTTTTGTTTGTGGAAGAAAATGAGTGCTAAACCACTCTGACAAATGGAAAAAATCTCTGTGGAATTCAGGAATTTTTTGATAAAAATACTTTGTAGCCAAAATTTCAGTTTCTACCATGTTTCTTTATTAAGCTTACTCTCTTAGAACTAAAAAGTAAGATTTCTAGTGACCCAGCTTTGTGGTGATAAACTGACCTGACATAAAGGAAGATGAATTGGATTTCTGCAGTGACATGGAAGATGTAACAGGAGAGATGGAGCTGATGTAGTGCCTGTGTCAGCTGTAGATTGGTGCTGTTGTGCAGCTTGTGAGAATGTTCTGCTGATGGAGGAGCTGTCTGCTTGACAAGATATAAAATTCTGCTCTTAATGCCCTTTGCTCACTGATCCTGTGGCATCTCTTTTGTAAGAGAAGTTGTTATGGTACTGTAAAACAGGACTTCTTCAGTTTTAAAATAAGTAAGTCAGGGGTTTTATCTTCTTTAAATGTTGGTGCAATGTGTAGCAACACATTGCTCTAAATTGGATTTAATTTGGCAAGAGGTGAGAATGAAGGAAGGTTTTAGTCATCTTCCCTCTGGTTTAAGTTGGCCAATGCAACACCTGCTCCCACGTTTCAGGCTGTTTTCTCCCATGAGTGCTGGTGCACAAACACCTGCCAGTTACCCTTTGACTACTGTAAAAATAAACAAAGAAGTTGTTTTTAATCAAGTTTCCAAAGCCAGACCACCAGAATGAATGCATCTTTCTTGGTAGAACAGTTCTTTGTCTATATTTTGCTTGTCACTATAAAGCTACCCGAAAGTGCTGGCTGGTGTGTAATGCAAGACTTTGAGGCAAGTTATTTGTAATTTTTCCGAGGCAAAACATCACAGCAATTTGTGTCTGAGTCTGCCTGAGGAGTGCAAATTTCGTTTCAAATGGGGAACTAAATATGTATCCATGAAATAAAGTACCAACACTGGAACAGGAAAACTGCAGGTTCAGTCTTTTAAAGTTATTAAGTATTGAAATAGTCACTGCAGTCCCAGTGAGACTTTGAAAGCATCTGTATGTAGCTTATCAGCCAGTTAGAAAAAGAATATGAACAAACTCGCTGCAAACAGTCCCTGTTCACTTGAGGACTCTCAGTCCTGCATTTCATTTGGCTCACAAGCACCTGACCAATTTTTTAACCATAGAGAGCTACTGTAAAGCTACTTTAAAATGAAAAAATCTTAAATTAAAAAAGCCTGAGTTTAAAAGCCAAAAATAGATTAAATTTTGAAATTGCAGCTTAATCTGCTCCGGTTAAAACCTCACACTACTGAAGAAGCATTCCTAAACTGTGGTCTCTGGACTAGATGCCCCCCACAGATGTCACGTAATGAAATCCAAGAAGAAGACTGTGAAGTTCAGAGAAGATTTCAGTTCTCCCTCATCCTAGGTGCATGTCAACCATTACACTACAAACCCACTGCATTATTGCGCACACATACACAACTAACCTGGAATTCTTTATTGCACAGAAAGACTGTTCCTGCTCAGTACACCTAATGCTGCAGGCAAGGTGTTCTGCTTGGAGCTACAAGCTGTAGAAGAAACCTTCCCCCTGGCAGACAGTGAAATTTAACCTCCTCCCCCAGTTTATGGATAACCCTTGTAAGTGCTAAACTGATACATAAATTCCACGCTCAGTTTTATTGTTATATAAAGAAAAGGCATCTCTTTTCCTCCTAGTCCTATTTTGTAATGGTCACTGCTAGAACTTGTGATGAGATGTACCTGGCACATACTGAGAGCACCAACTGGAGTGAGCCCAACGGGACTCCAGAAAAAATGTTTCTTATCTGGATGCAAATAGGATGGAAATGTGAAAGCAGCAGTGGCTTCTGAGCTCTGTTTCATCTGAGGTTCTTTTGAGTACACTCAAACTCAAAATCTTTCAGACACCAACTGGGTTTTAAAGTTAAAACGCAAGAAAGCAAAGCAAGAAATTTGCGCTGGGCAGAGTGCTGAAGCATTTTCAATGTCAAACAGAAGATTAGTGGGAGTTTTCAGGGTCTTATCCTTGGATTTAAGCACAAAGTACTATTTGGAATTCCAAAATCCCAGTTCAGGAACATTTTTTGGATCTAGTCTGTAACATCTTGATGACCTATGGAATGTTTTCACATTCACTAAGAAACAGATACTGATAGATCTCATCTGTAATATCCAAGTATAGCAACTGTAGGCTGCATCTAATCATCAACATTCTTTAATTATTAACAAAAGTTTTATTAGCTATGAGTCAAAAATTTATATTTTCTGGTAAAGGGCTGGGAAGATAATTTTTCTTTGTGGCAGTAGATGTTTCTAAAGCAATAACCAAAGATTCAAACCAGACTTAAATATATTAAGTGCAAATCCCTGGCTAATTAGTGCATTATATAGCTAAACTGATAAAGAAATAATATATATCAAATAGATATTTCTAGTAATGAACATCCCAAACAATTCTGTAATGAAATTCATGCCTTCTTTTACCAATTTATAATGACTCTTCTTATTCTAAGACAGTACAAGATGTTACTGTACAAACTACATCACCTTCTAGTCTATTCCTAGGAAGCATTTTAATAATAACACTTGTTCTAATAATGCTTTTCAGTCTTTATTGCTTATGGGGTCTAAGGCTAGTCAGAAATGGAATGCTTCTCTCTTTGTGGAGTGCTTGATCCCTGTATATAAAAGTTTTTATTTTCACAGTGCAAGACATTTCTGTCCTCGTAACTTGTAACTACTGGAGTAGTTACAGAACCTGGAGTAAAATAAGTGCAAAGCAGAAATATAACCTGAAGATTTCCTGTATGTATTTGCTGCTTTGTCTCTCACAGGAGACACTTTCCCTGGATTCCTCAGCTACGTTACCACACACTACAAAGGAGGAAGTGCCATGAATGCAGTTGGCTTATTCCCCCCAGGAGTTCCCTCTGGTAGAGTATGTCAAAGTACTCCCAGCTGTCAGTCTGTCAGGTCTGCTCGGATGTTTTGGAAGACAGCGTGCTCTGAATGGGAATGTAACAATAGCAGGCTGATATTTCAGCAGCCAGCAGTGATAACTCTGATAACAGTCTTGAGTTAAGAAGTGACGCATATCAGAGGTTCCTGCCTTAGATGCCAAGGTTATTCGTCATGTAATTGGATATTGTTGGAGAAAACCATAATTAACCTAGACTTAAAGGCATAAGGCCATCTAGTTGATAACATGTGGTCAAAGATAAATCGTTCGCTGCTGAATCCACTTATATCTTTCCTTTTAATTTACTTTTAAGAGACGTGACCTAACAAGGTCTTACTTAAACAAAGCTATGACTTACTGGCTTCATGTTTATTGTTAAATTACAGACCTGATCCTCTTGGCATTTCATTTTATGGCAAGGTAAAAACTTAAGACTCTCCTAATTCAGAAGTCCAGGAAGTTATCAGTTGACAAAAGCAAGGAACACATACATCTCCCCGCAGCTGTGGGCATCTAGTTCTAGCTCCAGCCAGCAGACAGCAGCTGTAGTGAACACCTTCCAACACCATCAAGTTCTCTCTACACGTTGGCCTATTCATCCTGCAAGGCAGTAAAAATTCCAGCTGATGTACTTGTGGGGTTCATTGTTACTTTTGCCTGAATTTGCCACTTTCAGCTCACCCTGGGCTGTCCAAATGATGGGAAAACTCACAAGACCTATGCGGCCTGCTACTTCTGTCCTCTCTGAACTCTCATCCCTGCTTCTGCTCTCCAGCTGCTCAACTGCCCATCCCTCTCCAGAAATTATGCTAGAGCTGAGTCCCAGCAGTCCTAATGGTTCCCTTAGAATTGTAGTGGAAGTTTTTATCACACCACCCATTGACTGACCCAGGAGACTGTAGGAGGTAGCTGTCTTGGCCACACCAGTGTGCTGAGGCTATTAGTCATCTGGTGGGCTATCTGCTGCTTCCAGGAAGTCAAGGACAATCACATCTCAACAGGTTTTAGCTCCTGCCCCCAGGGAAACAAACACATGAAAGCTCACAAGGTTGTAACAAACAAAGTAATTCCTCTTGCTCAGGCCAGCTGCAGATGCCAGCAGCCTTGTCCTTCTCATCTCCCACCACCAGAAAATTGATATACCTCTTCTCCTCCAATACTCTGGCATACTCATACATATACTCTGCTCAATTATGTGATAGGAAGTCAGATTCCCTACTGTGCTCTCTCTCTTTCATGTGGTAAAACACGTTTGTGTGTCTCATTACAAACATCCTCAAACCATCCACATAAGCATTACAGAAACTTCATCATGTACAAATCCTAGAAATCTATACACTGCCTTTAAGATAGATTTCTGTTCGAACAGCCTTTCAGTTGCTAATTTGCTTTCTCATATTCCTAGCATGGCAACCATACACTATACCTTCTTCCCTAAAGCCTGCACAAATAAATGAGACTTTGGCTTTTCTCCAGATATTTTCCCATTGTTAACAGGAACATCTGTTTTTAGACCCTTTCCCGTTTGTCCGTAAAGGTAGTCTTATCTTCTTGATTCATCAGTAACAGTTTGTTACTGATGTGGAACTCGGGCTCTTTGAGGTAGCCTTTCCTGTAATTACTGTGTCTGTCATTAACTGTCCCCTAAAACTTGGCCTATCTAAATGGGATTTGTTTTAATTCCTCAGGCTCATATAGGGGAAAAAAAAAAATCTGCTGGAGTTATTTGGAGGTATTTCATTTCATTGTCTCATCATTATGGAATAGCTGTTAATATTTATAAGTGCTTTTTCCATCACAGGCTGAATATAGAAATAGATGACCCTAGCTGAAGTTCTAGATTGTTTTGGACAAGTGAAGTGAGGAAAAGTTTGTAAGAGGCTGGTACCGAGCCAAAATACCAAGATTCGTATAGTTCCTAGGCTTGTTTAGTCATGTTTTATGCATAGATCAAACATACAAAATAAATTTACAAAAAAAATTATGAAACTTTATAATAAAGAAGCTCCTGGTTCTGAAGTCTTTAACTATGTTCTCTCACTTTATTGAATTACTCCTTAAGAAGGGGTTTCATCCAGTAAAAGGAAAGAAAGCAGGAGACAATAAGGCACAGAAAGGTCTTGGTTGAAGAGTACAAGGGCGGGATGTCAGCTCTGAAGAAGGAATTGTTATTGCACAATACTGAGGGTGGTAAATTCTTTTCACAGAGAGCACACTGAATGTCCAGGGGAGCAGTGTACTTTCTCCTTACCTCTTTTTTACCTTTATATGTCCACAGTAAGAATGTTTATATCTGAGGCTTCCTGGCAGTTAACAGAAAGACATTTTGACAGCTCTTTTCTTCTTTCAAAATAAAGTGTGGCAATGTAAATACCTCCTATGAATCAAATGAGCTGTTTCTATTGGTTAACTAGAAGGGACCCAAGGATGACTAGATCAAGAGTTTCCTTCTCTGTGAGGAGGAATTGTAATGAGAGAGGGCAGTAAGACTTTGAGAGGGCTCACATGTATGAAGAACCAGACATCCAGTTCACATCATGTTTAAAATCAGCCAGTTCTGACTACAGAATAATTAAGGAAATTTTAAAACGCTTGATTGCAACTTGTGTCTGATCTTAATTTTTTGACAATGATCATAGGTAATGCAGCTACAGGTGTAGAGAGGGAGTCTCACATTGCCTGATATTCTTGTTTTTAATTCTAAATGTCCCAGATGTGCATGTGTGGGAGTGGGTATGTTGGCTTGCCTTGCTGTGTCTGGACACAAGCCTACTCCACATACATGGGCATTAGAGGAAATACATGTTTTCTAGAAAATATACAATGCTCATTGTGCAGTACTAAGCAAATGCAAAGTACTACAATGTGTACGTAAAAGGCATTTTACATGGTGCAATAGAGAAAAATCACTAAATTGGACATGCTCTGGGAATGCAGATACTATTGCATGACATGGGAGGAATTAGTCCAGCCAAGAAACCTGATACCACATATTTTAAAAGGCAACTTGGCACTTTAAGGAATGATGATACCTTTTCCTCAGCTATTATATCTTTTCCATCATAATTGAAAACCTCAGGCTATGATTTTATGATACCAACATGCAACATATTAAACATACTAAACATATTAACATATACCTTTTAGTCAAATTATACTTATTAATTAGTTCCTGAAAATCAATTAATTTTAGCTGCTTCTAACTGCATTGTCTGGAATCAGGACACCCAAATCAGCAAATTTTTGGAAACTAGCTTCTAGGTTTTAAAAGCTATGGATTCACGATGAAAGGAAATTTCATACATTTAAATGGTGTTTAGTGTAGTACAACTGGAGGAGTTTTATGTAAATTCTTAGCAAAATTTAACCAAAAAAAAGTTTCTCTAGTAATGTGGAAAATAACACATATGAAAGAAATGCATGAAAATTGTTTACAGATATTCACAATAACAACTTTCTAAAGTCTATGCTCTTCTCAGAAACAAGACACCGTTACTTTCAGATGGGATGAGAAGATTTTCTTCCCACCCAAGGCCACACACATCCAGAACAGAGAAATCACACACAGGAATTTCTGCCTCACTTTCTTACTGCTTCACAACTCTTCATCCAGTGTAGCTCATGTTAAAACACATTTAAGTGCTAGCTCTTCTCAGAGATGCACAGCCCTTCACTCACTGTGTAGCGCAAACTGGCTCACCTCTACAGCAATAGAATTTTTTCAGTATTTAGGTGAGAGGGCAAGCATTTGTTGCAGCTGATTTCAGTGCTGCAGCACGCAGTGCTAATGATAGGCCAGACAGGGCAATTTCTGAGCACATCTCACCTCCAAAGCATCTCAGTCTCCAGCCAGGCCCACAGCTTTGCCCAGCTTGGGCCAGGCTGCACTTGTGGGCTGTGCCTACCAGCTGCAACCCTTCAGCTGATCTGCCAGTCACAACAGGACTGAAACAAAACATAAATTAGGTAAGCACTTTTCCCTGTGTTAAATTAAGGGAAATGACTCCTCACAAACCATAAAGGGGATAAAGTAACTGTGGCCTTTGTTACTTGTGACAATGATAGATGATTCTTAGAATTGGTCTTTATCCCACTTCTCTGACCAAAATATTGGTTTGGACACAACAGTATTTTAAATTTTTTGCTCATAATCTATTCGAGTTCCATAGATACAAATAGCATTTATATCCAACCCTCTTCACTGCTAGTCACACTTCAGCCATGGGTGAACTGCAGAGCTTACAGCTATTACCACAGTTTACCACAGCTATTACCACTATACCCTCACCTAGGAGCCCAGGTGTTATTGGAAAGACAACAAAAATAATAAAACACAAATAATCAGAAGATTTTGAACAACAAAAAAAAACCCTTTTAAATATTATTCATAATTAAAGCAACTGCAGATGCAAGACACTTTTTGTCAACCATAATTGCCCAACCAGAACTGGGCTGGACAATAAGACAACAATAGCACCACTTGTACATTGTGCCTGCTGAGGGCTTTGGGGGTGGTTGCAAATACTCCCTCCCTGCACACACCTGGCCCAGGGAAAGGCTTCTCACGTGTCCTTCACACCAAGACACCCAGGTTAGCTGGGGACACAGCACTCTGCAAGGTCATGCAGGGCTGCCAGTGCTACCTGGCACAACTCACTGACACTGCAAAGTGATGAACGCCGACTCCCTGGGGAAAACACCACCATATCTGAACCTGGCTAACAGTGTTTCATGTCAGCATGCATTTGTTATTTGTACTGTCTTGCCAATCACACCTGTACCCTGAGGGTGACTAGATAGCTATGAATCTTGATAGCCCAGATTCGCAGAACCACAGAATCGTTTAGACTGGAAAAGACCTTTTAGATCCTCAAACCCAACTGTTAAACTGTATGTATGCAACTGTGTTGGAGACAGATTCTTCAAAATAAATGTGTTTAGGAAGAGGTGTAAGGCCTCTGTTATTACAGTATACTAGAGCTTAATTATTCTTAACATTACTTCCTTCCTTTGAAAAAAGTTAACACTATTCCCATATTATCCAAAGATAATAATTACATGTATACAGTGTGACAGATATACAAACGACTTAGTTCTGGTTTCCGTATCAACCAGCATTACCCAGTGAAGTGTGGTGCTTTTGCAGCTTACATCCCTGGACTTTTTCACAGAGAAACCAGGAGGCAAGCGAAAAACAAGAAATAAGCTCTAGATCTCATCCCAGCTCTCAGTTGTCTCACACTGCCAACTATAGAAGGAGGAGGAACTCCACAGTTTAGGCAGCTTAGATATAGGCAAAGTGATTAAAACTGGTTTCTTAGTATCACACAGGCACTGTGACAGACCAGAGAGCTGAATTTTTATCTGCTCTGACAAGAGGCAAATTACTTTTTAAGAATACGTGTAATTTGTGACAGATCTTTTGGGTAGTTTTCAGGTGACATCTGGAGAGATGGAAGACCACAAAAGCACAGCTCATTTTCCTTTATTTTCCCATAAGGACCATATGAAGGAGACAGAAAGTGACAAAATGCTATCAATGCAGTGGAATTCCTTTAAATGAGAATAGATACTATGAGATCTGCTGAAAACAAAACTGTTTTGGTTATTGTGCTAATTTACAGCTGGTCACACAGCCATTGCCATTACTGTTTTCTTGAGCTTCAGAGACTAAGTTTGCAAAATCAACACTTTTCAAGCAATACTGCTGATACATTTATTAGATAACAGGCAAACCTCAAAAGCTTTGGTGAGTGCATCTTACTAAAAAAAAAAAAAGTCAATTTCTGAATGTTTGAATTTATCTTAGTATCTTGGAATTTAAGCAGAAAACCTGAGATCAGAATTTTGTCATGAGATTCTTTTCCCTGGAAGCACCTTCTGCACCACTCTCATCCTACTTCTGATCTCAGCCGAAACTGGGGTGCACAGATGACTCCAATATTTATTTATTTCTAAAGCAATGGAACATTTTGAACATCAAAACAAAAGCAAAGTTTGTTTGTTTGGATGTCTGCCAAATTCTACTACACAATGGTTAAACAGCAAATGTTACAATTTAGGACATTTGGTCTGTCTCAAATGCTACTCCACTGTCCATTACTATAATTTAGAATACAATTAGCTTACACAAATATCAGCACAAACTTTGGCTGGTTAAATTATCTAGCTGTTTTCCCATGGTTCCTCTTTGAGTCAAAGGGAAGACAGACTCTGATACAGTGATTCAGAGTAGAAGGCTCAGTAAACTAGATGGCATTGTGAAAGCCTCCCTGTTTCTTATGCTGACCTTTAAATGATAATTAGGACCTGTCTGTATGACATCTAGCAAAATAAGGCTCCAATAACACAGACATCTGTTACCACATTATTTAATTTGAATGATTTGTACTCCCACATACACACTAAAATATATTGGCACTTAGTATTAAAGGAAAAAAAGCTATTAGGAAAGTTATATTTGGCTCTATGCTGCAGTGAAGTGACAAAAATAACCTAAAATTGATGTACATGTTAAATAAAACTACTATTTGCATTTAATATTTAAATATATAAACTATGAGGTTAATATTTTTCATCTTATCTAGAAAACCATCATCTGCTTAAGAAATGTCTGCATTTTTTTTTTTTTTAATAAAATGAAAATAATTAACCATACTAAATAGCTACCAATCACTGAAGGTGTATATAGTTACAGGTGTATATGACCAGAGAGATGGTGGATGCCCCACCTCTGGAACCATTCAAGGCGGGCCTGGACAGGCCTCTGAGCAACCTGATCTAGTTGAAGATGTCCCTCCTCATTGCAGGAGCTTTGGACTAGATGATCTTTAGAGGTCCTTTCCAATCCAAATTATTCTATGATTCTCTTTTACCATGCATTTTCTCCTGTATATCTCTTCATTGTTTAACTTTCAACAGGAAAATTTCTACCAATTCCTCTTCTCACAGTACATCATGTCCTTTGGTCCCAGCCACAGGAAAGGACAGCAACCACAGAGTCACCAAGGCTGGGATTTTACTGCTACTGGTTCTATATTTGAGTGCTACAGGGATGCTATCAGGTCTTCGTCTGCAAGCCACTGAGCTCTTTACTCAAACCCATCCTCATTCTTGCATTCACATTGTCCAGTGCTTGCTCTGGCTTCCACACACTTCCATAGACAAAATGTTCAATAAGATGGCTCCAGCAAGCTGGGGGTTTCTTTTCCAGTGGATTCATACTGCCCTGGAAAAGGCAGTGTTTTAATTCTTTTTCTAAAAAAGAATTTATTAACAATTTTTTTCTGTGAGGGAAAAGTTGCTTCTTGTTTCTCATTTTGTTAAAAAAACAACCAGCATTACATTCTTACCATTTCTGGTAATTTTCCTTCACTATTGTTTTTTTTAATTTATTTAGGCTTTAATATTCTCACATGTTTATTCAAATTTTATTCCAATACCAGGTTAAATGTTATTCAAATACCAGGTTATAGGATCTCTTATTATACTGCAGTTTTTGGAGGTTATCTCAAGAGAACATTTGCTACATCAAAAGGAAAAAAATATTTTCTGAGAAGTAATTTCCTGCAAAAATTTAAATTCTGCTTGATGGACATTTGGTCTTAACTTCTAACTTCTAATAAAAAACCTGGCATTTTGTAAAACAAATTCTACTTTCCAACTTGCTACTGCTAACATTACTACCATTATGTCAGGAATTGTATTCTGAACTAAGGAACCAGGATTTTTAAAATAATATATTAGTGAACCAGCAGGCAGTCCTAGATCAGCACACACTTCTGTTTCTGATATGATTAGAAAGGAAGTTTATGTTCAGGCCAAAATGAGACTTAAATGAGTACTTCCTATTGGACTTACTCAAGCACATGTTATAGCGTAGTTGGAAATATGATATTTAGCCATTAAAAAACCAGCTGATGTAGATGGCAAATGTCAGCAAAGGAGATGCAGTTCATTTTCCAATTCATTGGCACAGGAAACTAGTGGTTTAATAGGGTAGTAGGCCAACTGATGCTGGACTTTTTTTTCCACACAGTCAGAAAATTTGGTAAAAGTTACATCACTTCCTTGTACACTGGCCCTGCTCAATTGTTTCCTGTGCCAGTGTTCCAACTGAAGTTGGAAATACTGATGGATTTCTTTCCCTTTCTGAAAAGCCAGAGTTAGTGGTGGCGGAAATCAGTTTCATCTGGTATTACTTGAACATCGATATTATACTTTAAAAAAAACCAGCAACTATGTAATGGGTTTCATTGAAGTGCATAAGTTCCCAATAAAAATAACAGAGACCATTTTACTTATTTAGTATATTCACAATATTCCATTAAAAACAAGTGAAAAGATAGCCTGGGCCATCGTTTGGACTTTTTTTTAAAACTCTGATTCTGGGACACAGTAACAAACACTGTAACATCTCCACTATTCGAAGCACTCAAGAGCATGAACAGAGCTGTATGGAAAGTGAATAGAGAACTGGGGAGCACAACTGTCCCTGGAAGTTCAGTGCTCCCTTAAGCATGGAAATTTTCTTTCCTTGGCTGATGGAAATGCACAGCAACCTGCCTCAGTCAGCTTCTCTGAGTGTGATCAGAACTCTACAGACTCCAATAGAAGGGTGACTGTTTGACAAGCCCATGCTTATATAGAGAAGATGGTGCCTATCATTCTAAGGATGTGAGCTTGGTTTCTGAATTAAGCATCTTCACATTGCAACTGGCAGACACTGATTGTGAGAGCAATCACTCTTACATTTAGCTCTCATCCCATCCCAAGGTGGCTGAAAATGGTTTTGATGTTTCTAGAGGATCTCTGTCAGCAGAAGGCAAGCTAAAGAGTGTAACTCAAAAGTCTTAAAATTGTAATATTAAGTAGCCAGTGATACCTTGTAATTGATTTGGCACATGATGCTGCAAACCTCAGAAAAATAGATTGAAAATATTGCAAACCTCAGAAAAAAAGCAAAAGCAAATGTAGTTCCTAGTACTGAACAGGTGGTGAAAGGGAGACAATCCCACCTGAAAACTTCTGTAATTGCACTGCTGCTGATGGAAAGAGATGTTTATGGATGTCAATACCATGACCAAAGCTCACATTTTGATATGTGGCCAAGGTCTGGGGAAAAATATGCATATAACACAGTATTTGCCTGACCATCTTTTCAAAATAACCTGAATACTTCCTTCTTTTACTAAGCATTTGATCCATTTGGGGCTTTTAAAATGCATCTTACAGATGTTTTGTATCTAAATTAATATTGCTATCATAAAAGCTGTGCAGAGCCTGTCAAAATGATGTGTGATTGCCTGGATTGAAAAAAAAAAATTGTAACAGATATCTTAGGAAACACTGGAAAACATTTATGGTTTTACATACTGTCAAGATATCTTGGAAAGCACGGTACAGCTGGAACTGCATTACTCAGAGCAACCTGCCCAAATAGATGTGAGAGAAACAGGTTTTCCAGAAAGCCTCCCCTCCATCTGCAGATCTAGTGGATACTTTTAACTATTTAAAGAGAGCTTTTCCTCCTGGGCTATCTCCTCTGAGTTTTTTCCTTCTGCAGCTTCATCAATATGAATATATCAAGAAGAATCTGTAGTGAAGACAAGAACCAACAAGTGTTTGCATGATTATCAGTGGGTTTCGAGAGCATGGTAATAAAATGCCAGGACAGAGTGACAGTGTATTTCCAAAGCTGCTCATCCCAGTGGAGATACATTTACACAAATGCATTTGTAAGAAATGCAAAGAGCTTGATTACAGTAAATATGGCCTGATTTTGCAGTCATGAGAAAGTAGGTCAGAGGGAGCTTAGTTTATCACTCGGATATTTTTACATCATTGTCAGACCTTTCCCACGACTTCCCAGCTGCATCTCCTGTCCATCCCCACAGCAAACTGTACCCACTTCTGTCAGCAAGATGCAAAGAGGGAAATGAAGCCATAGCACTTCTCTGAGAGGGCAAATAATGTCAGCTTTGGGATATGCACGTCGTCGGAATTCTGATGTGCAGGCAGAATAAAGCAGCATAAAATGTGGATACAACATGAGCAGAAGTGTAGGTATGGTACTCAAGAATTGTAGATATTTAATCTGAAATATTTAGTGGCCTAGCTATTCGACATGACCAAAGCTTATTTAGTGAGAGATAATAAGTCTGCAACCAGAATCCAGTGGGCAAAATGCAATTCAGTTGTATTATTTTACTCTTGCATTGCAAATAGGAATAAATTTGGGAGAGGTCTGCACCTGTGTAATCCTAACGCTCGTTATAGGGTCTAAATGGGATTATACAAAGAGCTAAATTCACCATTACTTATTAAAGTCAGAAAGATAAAGACTGAAGAATAATGAGGAGTAGATCTCTGCAATATTTATATGTGGAGCCATCAAATATCTAACAAATTAACAAAGTTAAGAAACATGTATTAATTTTATTTAAAATAGTGCTTCTTTTCCTAGTTAAATATTATTAATATCCATTTTAAAAGTGAAAAGGAAAAACAAAGTTATCAGATCTTGTGATACCTGATTTACAAAAGAGGGAGCAAGCACTATTATTCATCTGTATTTATCCTTATATTTACGTTCCATTTATTCTTACTGTATTAAGCTTTCTTTGACAAAAAATTTAAACTAGGTATCACTTAGTGCAGATTTCTTAGCTACTCACTTTTATAATTTCAAAAGACAGAAAAAGACCAAATTATAGCCACAAGTCTTTTCTGTATACCATAAGGGGCAAGGACACCACAGGCCATGCGGCCACCCATGCCATCTCATTAAGGTAAGATGTGACAGAAGCAGTTTTTCAAATGTGGTACATCTCATCTTTCAAACTGCTGCCATAACTTTTAGATACATAGGTCCCAACTGAGAAAATATGTATGCACATGCTCAGCTTTAAAGATGGCAGCAGTCCTTTCGAATTCATTGAGATCCTACAGTTACTTACTATTAGTTACGCATTTAAAGGATAGGTGTCTCTCACCTGTTCAGTTCTTTTTTCTACTCAGCCTTTTTTCACCTATTCCCTAAAGGGAATCCTGTGGGATGCAGAGGTTATTCTTTTCATAGGGTTATTTCACAAAGATGATGACTAGCATATAGTCATAACTGTCCCAAATAACAGTTAATAACCATTATTTTCTACCTACCTGATTTCTACTACTAACATTTTCAAGCTGATGCAGTGTTCTTAACCTCCCACTCCATTAGCCTAGTCCATCATTAAGCATCTGTTGCAATGATCACTCTGTAAACTCAGGCAATGAGTTTTTCTTAAATCCCTTGACTTTGCCTTGGAACAGGTAAATTTTGTTCATGTGTAAGAATTAAGGGAGGGAATAAACTAACAGAGTCCATCAGATACATTGTGCAACACAATTAAATATCATGCTGGCAATTGCCTTTTTAGTTTTCTTTCAGCTTATCATTATTATTTTCTTATTATGGTTTATTAAGGTGAGATGAGTGTATTCTCTGTTATTTGCTAGTTCTTTTAAAGCCACATAGAATTTTGCTGTTTACTGTGGGAGATTTGAATCATCAGATTCAGTATGCTGAACTTTTAATTTTCCTGAGTGAGCAAAGGAAATATTACACAACCTCACTGTTTCCAATTAGTTATGGACTTCTGTTTATTCCTTTATTGCAAGCATTTTTGCTCAGTTAGTAGTACAAATTGTTAATCATAAAAATTTACTCTCTCACTTGCACTAAGAATGAAAAAGGCATTTTCTCCTTGCCCTACAGAACTCAAGCAATCCTTATTCCTCTATTTCCAGAACCTTTTTCCAAGGAGTCTAACAACAACCAAAAGATTATGAACCCATAGAACACTACTGTCTGTCTTCCACATTTCCCAGTAGAAGAGGCTCTCAAGGCGTGATGCTGTGCCAAGCTCAGGCAATAACAATCAATTAATTAATTGTACCATTCTCCTAGAAATTCAGCTCACTGCTCTTGACAGTGAGTTGGTAGGAGACAAAAAAAAATCTTCTACTGTGTACCTTTAGTATGCATCAAAGAAAAGTTTTGTATTGTTGAGAATTCATAGTAAAAATATTAAAATAATTTCAAAGTTGGGAAAAACCTTCTGAGATAGAATTTAGAGAATTTTATTTGTCCAGTTTAGAGCAAAGACATAGCAACTGTCCTCATATAAATATAAATTTCTTCATATTTAATGAAGTAATTGCAATGATAGAGATAACTAATTGTTCTTACTAGTAAGAATGACATTAAAATAATAGACCTCTGGAATGAGACAACTGTGAGGCAAAGAATAAGAAAATTCTACTATGATTTTTAAAGTGATGAAAGAAACCTTCCAGGAGGTTATTAGAAAAGATTCTGTAGAACTATGCCTGCTTATGTTTCTTCTGTCATATTCTCCAACTTTCTTAGGCACTCTGTTCCCTTGTCCCTTTTAAAAGTTACTCACTTGCATTCTTCTTTTCTCTGTTGCTCTGATTATGCTGCCCTGCAAATGTATAGCACTTTCTTTTTTTTTTTTAACTTTACATGTAAAGACTGTGCCCCAACATTTGCCATCTCCTCTTTTACATTAAACTCACCCCCCTAAAACCTCCTAAAACTTGATTCTGGGGATGGCATCATCTCCTGATTCTGACCTTAGGCAATGGCCTAGCCTATTGTCTCTGCATGACTCTATAATTCCTGGGACAGAGGCAAAGGCGTACTTTTCATAAGTAACTACTGATTTAAGATTATTCCACTAATAAGTGCCACCTAAAGACACATGATTTACGCTTTCTAAAAATCGGTATCTGACAGTCTTTGAAACTGGTCTCTACATTTGGACTTACTAATGTTTGTGAATCACTCGAAAAATTGGGAGTATTTTTCCAAATTTTTTAATAATATACAGTAAAAATAGCTTATAAGAAATCTTTTTAGGTGTCTGTTTGGAAATGTAAGTTGTGACACAATGCAGTGGTGGGGGTTAGCTGAAAGAATAGGAAAAGTTTCCCAAAGTAATGACTCTGCCATGCTAATAATTTATGAGCCATTTTTTCAAACATCAGCTATCAGATGGAAGAGGGAGGAATAATAGAATATTACTTCTGCTTTACAATAGTCTGTTAATACAGAAAGGCAAAGGCGCCTGTACTCTAAGGAAGCTGTCAGCAACGCTGCAGGCTCAAGGTCCCAGTATCACTTACAGTACTGGCAAGAAGGAGACCATTGCTGCAGAATGAAGCTCGAGGAGGGAAGCAAAAGGAAAAGGCTGGGGGGGGATAGAAGAGGAGAATCAAGGATCTTTCTTCACCATTCTTTTTTTACAGCTTTTGTGTGTCTGGACTGATTTGTTGAGGGAGAGCTGCTGGAGACAGTATATTTGGCACAGGACAGAGGAGCTCAAAGCCAAAAGGATGGTGCTATTGCCAGTTTAAACTATGGCTTTTCTTTTTTTTTTTTTTTTTTTTTCTCTTTCCCCCTCCCTCCTTTTTCTTTGAAGGAAGGAAAAGAAAAAAGGGGAAGAAAGGGATTTGCAATGAAAACCAGAGCAGTGGGTTAACAAGAACCCCGCAGGCTTCAGTAGACTGGAAAGATACATGAGGCACTTCCTCTACCATCTGGCATGCAATTCTGCTGCTGCTGCTGCTCTTATGTACATAACTTCGGAGTGAATAAGCAAACAAGTAAAACTTTTTAAGAGACACCAACTATGAAACACCAGCTATTAATCTGTCAGCTTACTCTCTTCCCTTTTCCCCCACTGCAATATTCCTTTCCTCAAGTCTTTTCCAGTTCTCATGTCTACCTGTGAAAATATGCACTGCCTTGTCATGTTTTCAGATGACTCCATTTGCCTTTTTTTTTGGCATTGCTTCCCAGAATGTATGAGGGACAGAGCTAATACATTTATATTTCTCTTGTAATCACTTAAGCTTCTTTAACTCAGAGTCAGAGAGAAATGCAGTTGCTAGAAATAAAGCCATCCATCTCCGCTGAACTATTTCCTTCAAATCTGGCTGGAAGTGTGAATGCAAAAGGAGAAATTTTAGGTGAGACAAACTTGCTCAAGGACTGCTTAAAATGCACTTACAAATGGCTGGGTAAATTGCTGTGTAGGAGTATGTTTTAGTTCTGATGGATTTTCTTAAATGCAATGAAAAGCATGGTGTTGGGGTCACATCTTCAAAGGTAAATCATCACAGCACAACTCAAGTCAGAGAAACAGAACTTGCAAAATCTGAGCATTTTGTCAATTAGAAATCTCTGAGAGGGATGCTTCAGCTGATTTTTGATGCTAAAATTCCTCATAATCAAATACAGATCTTCCAGGCTTTCCTGTGAGCAGCTCTTATGTGGCTCCATTCTTATAATGAAAAAAGACAAAAAGAAAGTCAGTTACAGCAAAATCTTGGATGAATCAAAGATAAGTAATCATTGAATTGAAGTACAACTGTGAAGCATAAGTTTATTAAGAATAAGATGAATTAATTTACAAACATACCCATTAATGCCAAGCAACAATTTTAACATGCTTTTTCATTTGCAACTGCTGATCCTTAAACTGGTCAGAAACCAGAAAAACAAACAAACAAACAAACAAACAAAACTCAAGGCTATCTAACACAGTTGTTTTCATGTGACAGTAATTTTCCAAGAGAAGAAGTACATACTGTTCTTTTACGTTTATTGCATAGCTTCTTGAAATACTGAAACTATAACAACAGATGTATTTCAGTTTGTTTTTTGACTGGCCTGCTCCTTTGCACCTGTAGAACTGTAAGTGAAAACAAATACAGCAATTAATTCTGATCCTGTCCATAAGACAGGTACACACCCAAGTGACCCAGCCACAGATGATACAAAACCTTTCACAGTTTTAAGGACACAAGAAGGTAGTGTAGCTTTTGAAATCTCAGAAGATTTTTATTGCTGCTTTCAAGAGGGCTGGTGGATGAGTTCTGTTAAACACTTAAATATTCAGTTACTCATCTAAAAATTGGTCTGGGCATGTGTGAATACACTGCCTTCCAAGATGTCTGATATCTTTTATCGTAGAATCATTATGGTTGGGAAAGATCTCCATGACCATTGAGTCCAACCTTTGCCAGTACATCACCTTGTCAGCTAAACCATAGCACTAAGTGTGACTATCAGTTATTTCTTCATCACTTTTTGCATCCAGTGCCATGGAAATGGCACAAGGGTAGCCTTTCTTTGAGAGTGTTCTGGCACTTCTGCCCTTTGCCTCAGTGGGGACCACAAAGCACAGAGGTAAACAAAGAGGAAAAACAATAGCTGAAAAAAGTTACTGCAACTCCTCGTTGCGCAAAACCAAAATGAAGTAGTTGGGGTGTAAGGCTTAAACCACCCAGTAGGCAAAGAGTCTTCAAAGTCTTCTGGATTTCAGTTGCCTAGTTTATCCCTTTTTGACAGGAACAGTGCTTTAAAGAGTGATTGCCCAAGACACACCAATATGAAACACCTAAAATATCACAGTAAGCCATATGAAAAGAAAACCAATAAAATTTGCCTTTCTAGAAAATTATAACCACAGATTGTATGAATGTGTCAATGCTTGTGCTACTGTACTGCACATCATCTATTTCTTTGTTCTTAACCCCTTTGTTCAATGAGTCAGGATATCCTGATACAAAAGACTGCAAAATATCAGTACAACAACAATACTACTTTGGAAGTGCTTCATAGTTTTCAAGGCAAGGCTACTAAGTGTAGAAGGCTAATAGTATGGCACTACAGTTGCAATCAAAACTTTTGCAAACCATTAAAGCTGTCAGTTTGAGGTTGGAACATTTAAGATAAGCAAGGCAGAGACCCTGTAACAGGGGAAACAGCATGCTGCCCCTGCTGATGTTAAAGTGAGGAGGAAAGGGTTGTGCACTGTTTTCTACATGTAAGGGTGTTAAGTTTCAGTCCATTCTCTTGGCTTCTCTTCCTCTGTGAAGGAATATCCTGCTTGTTTGACAGTTTACTTTTCCATCTGGAGAGAAGGCAGAACATTGAATGCAACCCAGAGAAGACAAAAGTATTAACTATGCATGCTGGGAAATGTTATAAAGCCCACTAAAATCCCGTTAATAAATCTGCAATTTTACTGAAAACTAAGTGCTCGTGCAAGAGCTCAGCCTCCATCCCTCTACTGTACGCTCCATAAACTACAGGACAGACCAGTACCACGAGCAGGCTAAAAGGGATATACTGTATAAAGGCAACATAAATGTGAAAATCGCATGGCCCCTTCGGGTCAGGGATCCCAGAGAAGGGCCGGGTGCTGCTACAGGGTCTGGCCAAAGGCAGCCCACAAGCCCGAGGAAGCGCTCGCTGACAGTTGCGCAGCCCCAGCACGCCACCTCTGCTGCTGCATGAGACAGAGCACTCTCCCGGGCGGCTTTGGCTCGTTTTTAAAGATTAGCGATGAATAATTGTCTCCTCGTCGTAGTCTGGGAGCGACCGCTGCCACCAGGCAGTGTCCTAACATGAACCCGTTCAGGTGGAGCTTTACAGCCGAAGTGATGAGGGGCGCGGGGCAGACCTCACACCCTGCCCCAAACCCGTCATTTCAGCAAACTCGTTCCTCTCCGACCCCTCAAGCGCCGGCACCTCCGCTGCCCCTCTGGGTGCCCGGTCGGGCTGGAGTCCGAAAGCGGGGCGGGCGGGGGCACCGCACGCCGCCAGAGCACTCGTGCTCCGCTCCCGGCCCTCGCAGCGTCCCGTGAATCACCGCCCTTCCTCCCGCGAAGGGCAGCCGAGGCGACGGCGGGGTTTGACTAAGAGACCAAAACCCCCCCGGCTCCGCAGCCAGCTGGGCGAGGAGGAAGGCGGGGCGGTGGGGGCTCCCCCATGGCATGGCGGCAGGGATAAAGTCAAAGTGCCTCCGCCGTGGCGCTTAGCGGGGTGCGAGCTGCGGCTGTGCCGGCGCGGCCCACTGCCCCGAGTGCCGCCCGCAGCAGCGCCCCCGAGCCCCCGCCCCCGGGTCCCGGCGCCGCGCCGGCATGAGCGGCGGCCCCGCGCCTGCCCGGCAGCCGCTTCGCCCCGGCTGCAGGCGCCTGGCGGCGGGCTGAGGGCGCGCAGCGGCGGGAGCCGAGCGCTGCCGCCGGAGCCCGGCTTTCCTTCCTTCCGCTGGGCCGGGGCCGGGCGTGCCCCTGGCGAGGGGCGGCGGCGGTGGGCAGCCGGGCGCCCCCGCCCCGCTCTGGATGCCCATCGCGGCTGCTCGGACCGGGGGGTGGCTGCGGCTCCCCGGCGGGGGGCGCGGGCCAGGATGCCGGTGCTGGAGCGCTTCTTCCCCGCGGCAGAGCCGGGCAGGCGGAGGAGGACGGGGGAAGAGCCGATGCCCTTTCCCATGGGCAGCCTGCCCGGTTATCAGCAGGGGACCCTGGCCTGGGACTTGCCCGAGATGATCAAGATGGTAAAGCTCGTTTGGAAATCCAAGGGGGAGCTCCGCGGGGCGAAGCACAGAGGCGTTTTGGAGAGCGAGGATGCCCTGGGCGGTTCGACAGGTAGGTTTCCCCCGCCCTGCTGCTCAGGGAATCTGCGGGGCAAACGCGGCTGGGGGCCGAGGGTGACGGGGAGCCGCGGCCGGAGCCGGCCCGTCCCGTCGTGGGGCAGAGCCGCCGGGGCCGCGGAGCTGCCCGACCGACCGCGGCCGGGCTGAGAAACAGCCCGTGCTTTGGGCAGCTCTCTCCCGCCACCGGGACACGCGCACCGGAGTTTGTGCCGCTCCGAAGCCACGTCAGTTAGCTGATGGCGCTCTCCCAGTCCAATCTGCTGCGTGGTTTTTATACGCGGGGTGATAAAAGCGCGGCTCAAAACCAGAGCGAGTAGCTCCGCGGCTCAGAGGCTGACCTCCGCCGGGGCAGCCGGGCTCAGTGCCGGCGCGGAGAGCTCTCCCGGCCCGCACGGAGCTCCGCGGCGGCGGCCCCGCGGTCAAGGTGACGGAGAAGCGGCGCCCCGGGGCCGCCGGGCAGCCCGGTTGCTTCTTCCCCGGCTGTGTTCGCCGTGCCCTTCCGAGCGCATGGTCTCTCCTCTTCCACCGCCAAACCTCTCCCCGATCTTTGCGTGCGTTGGGCTCCTTTCACATGATCTGCCCGCTCTTCCCTTGTGCAAAGCGGAGCGACTCCCTAACGATTTGTACTTTGATAGCCACCACTATTAAAAACTTGGGAAACGCTGCCCTGTCCCACAACTTTCTCTTTAAACGTGGTATATTGCTGGGTAAAGAGCACGTGCTTTCTCATTAAATGTATAAATCTTCCCTGTCCGTTTTTTCCGATCTCACTAACATATGGCACCACATCACATGCTTTACGGAAGTCCAGGTTAGACCTGTAGCATTTTCATTAGGTAGAGATGAGTGGTCAGGCTAGCATGGTACTTCTTATGAGTTTACTCTGCATCTTAACCTGTGCTCCAGATTGCTTATGGTTCAAAACATTTTGCCTTCTGTTGGAGGCAACCTCTTTGCTCCTTCAAAACCTCTTGCCTTCTGTTGAAGTCAAGGTCATAGGCCTGTAGTTGTCTCAGTACCAGCTGATAATTTTTTATTCTCCTGTAATTGTACTGCTGTGATTTAATAGACTTAATGAAACTGTGGCTTGTTTCTTCAGAACTCTGGATTATCTCATCTCTGCAACTTGGTCACTAAATTCTTCCAAAGCATTCAGTCTTCAAAGATTATGCCTTCACCTTCCTTTGGTGTACCTGTTATTGAGACCTATAATTTACGGTACTTCGTACCTGAATAATTTAGTTTCTTAGGTAGAATAACCTCTTTGTAGGTATTTCGAAGTGCTTGTAGTGTGTATGTATGTATTCTCCATAAATCTATGTATAAACTTGAATATTAAATAGGTATCAGTCTATCACTTTTGAATGCCTGCTAAGGTTGGCTGTTGGTCATTGTATGTCTATTATTTAAAATGTTTGCAGTTTAATAAAAAAATGCTTGATCCCCTTCCATTTTGAAAAAGGGAGGATAGTTCTTGGGCTCTGAGGAAGATATACAACCTGTCATCTTACTCTTGGGGAATCTCTTCAGTTTAAAAGAATAGTAAGTAAGAGTGGTGGGAATAACAAAAGAGGAGATCATATTGCTCTTTAAGACTTGGAGCAAATCAGCTGGGAATGTACCGTAGCCAACCAGGGAGATTGAGTGTGGTGAATGCTGAGTGTTCAGAGATGGACCCTAATCAAGCAACCTCAGAAATGCTGCATTGCTTACACCTTATGTATGAGTAATGGTGGTTTTTCATTGTGCTTGTGTTGTATCTGGTGAAATTACTTTCATTAGGTAACAAATGAGATTCACCTTCAGATTCCTGGAGGCAACTGAAAATGAGCGTGAATGTGCAGAGACAGATCAGTCCACTAGCAGGATGTGAGTAACTTGCATTTACTCAAATGCCCATTACTCGTATCCTGTGAGGGGACAGTCCTCTTCATGGTGCCAGATCCTATTTTGTAAGCTCAGCTGACTTGCACCAGTACAAATCAGGGCAGAAGATGACTTAACTCTCAACACTTTAAATACGAATCATCAGACAGTTTGAGTGAACCAGACCTGGGTTGCTGGTTTTTCCTCCTCAGCAACAGTCATCCTAGTAGTTTTCCCTCTTGTGGTTTCATTTTAGTCACTTTAAGTACATTGGAGTATGTGGGAAAACCAGTAAATGCTGAAATCTAGTATACTTAAATTAAGTGCAGAGTCAAAGAATGCAGAAATGGGAAGAAGAGATAATCATTTGGAAGGCTTAGTAGTTTGAGGTACTCAGCTTTGTGTTTGTGGGGTGTTTTTTACATGTTTGATTGCTGAAAAGAAAGCAGAGCAAAACTTTGTAACTTCTATCTTATAAAAAAGGCAGTAGTTAGTTGGGAATCAGATTTTCTTCAGGTGAAGTTAAAGCAAATAACTTCTGTTTGAGGTACTGCTAGCTAGGCAAATACAGGTTGATTGTTCAGTAGTAGAGTTCACAGCGCTTTCCACATCAAGGGCTTTTTCATTTGAATTTGTAAGTATTCATGTGATAACTCATGTTCTGTTATCACATCCTCATGAAACTACTTTGCTTACAGTAGAAGAGGAAATAGATACGAATTCTGGAAGGAAACTGTCAGGATTTCTGGCTTGCTTGATCATGTTAATACAGATTTAGCTAAGCAAATTTCTTTGCTTTGTCCGAGTGATTGGACTGAGCTTTGGATTGGCTTTCTAGAAGAGTCACAACCCTCGTAACTGTAGATAGTGTGGAGGAGAGAGCTATATCTGCACACGATGTCAGTTCTGTGGATGGCAGTGTCTTGGGGACCCATTTAGCTGTAATTTATACCACATTCCCCTTTCCTGAGGTAGGAGTAGAGAGCTTCTAGAGAGAAAAACTATCTGTGTGTCCTGGGCTCTCATATGTAAGAGCTAAATCTGGCTCTTTCATCTTGTTCAGTACTGAGAATAAGCTACTTGGTCTCCCTGCAAAAAAGGGTTTGCAATACATCATGCAGTATATACTTGGGATGAATGAAGAACTCAGATTTCAGTGTCTGCCTGTCTAGGGTTTCTAATGATGATTTATTTTCACTTCCAAAGCAGTAAAACTCACATCTTAAGCCTTCTCTTCTTGTTGCACTGATTTTTAGTGTTAGTATCAATTAAGACTACAGACCTTTCTCCTGCTCCTGGCCTGCTGTTGCTTAGTAACTCTTTTTTTCCCATCCTGTTTCAATCCTTGACCAAATCAGCACAAAACTTGAGATCTGTTGAAGACTGAGTCTCTGGCTGTGTCAGAAGCCATTTCTGTGGGAAATGGGTATAATTTGGTGTCATTTCATACTGTGTTTCAAGTAGATTATTTGCAAGCCAATGCCTTTTACCTGCATAAAATAACAGCATGTGTTGATATTATTAGAGTTGAATTATTCAAATAATTCTTATCTGAAACTGTGTTGATGCCTAGGAGGTAACTGTGTTCTGTTTATGACCCTAACTTTCTTATCACCCCCTCCTAGAGTTCAGCAGTAGCTTTGCATATTAAACAAACCTGATCAGTGAACAGGTACAGGTTTGCCTCTGAGAGTCTTCCTTATGAGCATTAGCCACCTCTTAAGCTTACAGTGATCATCCCAGATAACTCCAGAGAGACTTTCTGTACTGAGTCTTGCACATGTGCAGACATGCAAGACTTTCAGAGAAAGGTGCAGTGCTACTAAAAATTATCGAGGTCTGTTAAGACACTGTGGGTTTTTTGAAATAACTCTGAATGTTTTTTTCCACTTACCTCTTTCTATTGGTAGATATTTTCTCAGAAATGTAGTTCTGATTCATGCATGCATCATGCTTGTTGTTAACTGATGAGTCCCTTTGCCATGAGTAGGAAAAACAAGCAAGTACCGAACTTCGCTCCTATTACAATTGGGAAAATCTCTGCCAATTATTGGCATGTCTTTACTTCTTCTCCTCAGCCCATTGTCTCCCTTACAGTTGAGTAGTCTATTCAAACTTCTTGCTTGCTCTTTCCAACCTTAGAGCTGTCTGCTGAGCAATCTTGTGATACACCTGTTTGAATGGTCGGAGTCAAATCATGTGTGTTTCCTTAGTGGCTGCTTGAAGGTCTGCCTTAAAGTTATTCACAAGACTCCCAAAGACTCAGCTCTTCCATAGTATCCCAGGAAACATGGCTTCTACTTAATTTTTCTTTTGTACTTAACAATTTTTATCATGCTGTGCAATAGCTTTGCTGTGCATGTTAAAATAAACTTCATGCTTCCACTTCCCATCATTCCTTATAGAATCACAAAATTATTTGGATAGGAAGAGACCTTTAAAGACCATCTAGTGTCAACCCCCCTGCCATGGACAGGGACACCTTCTACTAGACCTGGTTGCTCAAAGTTGCATCCCACCTGGCCTTGAAGACTTCCAGGAACTGGCATCTACAACTTCTCTGAACAACCTGTTTGGGTGTGTATTTGCTGAATCGTGTTTAGTTGTGACATCTTGAAACTCATGCTTGTGTTTGTAGTTCCACTGCAATAACTAATAATCATAAAATGCTTAAAATCTGAATCTGTAAATTACTGAGAACCACATGGGGGTTTGGCTAACAGATGAAAAGCTCATCATTTTCAGTAGTTGGTGCTGAGCATGTAGGTGCCACAAAGGTAGATCCCAGCAATAAATAAGATGTGGGAGGTATCAAATGGCATTGTCTTAGCATCTGAGCAGTCTCCTGTGTTATTGTTTAGATTGAAATCAGCTTTATTTATGTCCTGCTGAGAGATGCACAGCAGGCAGGAAGACAGCTTGATATATATTTCTGAGGTTAGATTTTCTTTTCTTTTTTTCCCCCAAGTTTTTTGTTGAGGCTTGTTAAATCCATTACACTTAGAGGGACAAAGAATGTGAATTTGATAGGATCAAGACTACCTGTGTCAACTTCGATTGCTCACTGATGGTTGTATTGAAACTCCTGCTCTTGGGAGCAAGAAATATGCTCTTCTATATTTTGTGAAGAGCTGGTTAAATCAGTGGTGGTCTCATTAAGAACAGTGAAATTAGTCAGTGTCCAGTACCACTTCTGTAGTGTGTGTATGTAGACCAAGAGATAAAATTCAGACCACACCTATGGGTAGTGCTGTTCAAACACAACTCTTCAGTTTACCAGCTGAACATAAGTTATTAATATATATGATTTGGGACTATTTTTTTTCCAAAAGACTATCATAATTAGAGAATTGTCTTCAAAGATTAAAAAAAAAAATTGAGATATTAAATCATGGTCACTGTTCAAATTCTGGTCCTTGTTTAATACCTACCTCTTTACTTTGAAGTATTTTTAAAATGTAGTTTAGATTGAGAAGTTGAACTGATACTAGAAGTCCTTTAGTTTGAACATGTCCAAGTGAGCTGATGTGTTTGTCGATTGAAGTCCTGTTTATTTTGAGAGTGAAAATTTTCTACTTAACCACTGTGCTTAACCACTCTTTTCTACTTCATTCTTATGTAAATTTTCTGTTGTGGATTTGTTAGGATTTTGGTATATTCAGAGTTAAGTTTGAAGTGACCTTTGAGATGACCAAGTTCAACTGCTGTGATGTCCACCAAAATAGGAGCTAGACCAGGGGTAAAGAGTAGAGAAGAAATAATCTGAAAATCTGAGGGATTTCTAAATGGTCTTTCAGTTCCTGTGTGCCTGACTGGCACATTTTTTGTTTGCATTGTTGTGAATGTTGGAAAACAAAATTTATTTTCAGAAATACTTGGAGAAGCTCTTTGAGCAGCTATTCAGCTGTGTTCAGCCACAAAAGAGAGAAAAAAATTATGATACTATAGAGTTAAGACTGCAGGATAAAGTTAGGAGATAAAATGTAATTGCCCAGGTTGGATGTTGGCCAGCATAAAGAAGGGAATGCTGCTGGTGTGCTAGAAAAGTGACAGAGGTTTTATTGGTCTGTCAACTCAGAGACAAATGAGCAGTCTGCTGAAAACTATAAATACAAATAGAGCAAATTCCAGTGAGCTGTGAAGTGGTGGCCAGATATGTTGCTTTCAGTGAAGCTGTTCTAAATATTAGGAGCCAGAGACGTGGCTTTATATATAAAAATAATGTTGCTAAAGGAAAAGGTGGAAAAGCTATTACACTATAATACAAACAGAGCTGGGGGTTTTTTGGGGGGAGGATTTGTTGTATGCTTGTTTGCTTCATTAGGGTTAAAGTTGATAGTTTTCTTTTATCTTTGGTAAATTGACTCTGAAGTTCTCTGTACTCTGTGAAGAATTAAACTGGTAAGCAGCTACCAATAGAAAGCAGTAGTGATGTTAGCCATGCCTGCCTAGTGTTGATGGTTTTCTGTATTGCTTAAATGTTGTGAGAGAAATGTTTAAAATGCATTGTGGGAGTCTCAATACTGCATTCCAACTTCCAAAGTAGGGAGGCATTGTATGCAATGTTTGCTGTTTCAGCGCTTCTTCATAACAAGCTTAGTTTGTGATCTATCCTACTTAAAAGAGTTTGCTTGGAGACACGCATCCCAGACAGCTTTCTGTAGTCCTGATTTAGGAAGTGTGACTTTGGCTTTCCATCCATGCAACAACAGGAAAAAAGTGTCCATGTCACCATTTTCTCCACTATAACCTATTCAGACCCCCTCCCCAGAGCTTTGCTTTCAGAATATGCTAAACCATGTTACTTACAATAATAGCTCACATGCTGCCCCACCACTGCCACATTTCCAAGGGGCATCTTTACAAATGGGCAAACTTGTCTGAATTGGGGTTGTCCTGCAGGAAGTCCATGGTGGCAGCTTCTTTGAAAAAGTCAGTTGACTTCAGACTGTTTCTTCACAGCAATTATGCATCTGGTTCTGGCCATAATTCTATAAAATTTTCTAGTTCTCCTGTCTTCCTTTTGTTTGGACTAAAAAGTGAAACGCTCTTGAGATATCCAGCTTAAAACATGCTTTGATATTTGTTAAAAACTTTTTGTAAGTCATCCTGACCTTGTTCAGAAAGAGCATTCAGCCTACTAAATTATGGGATAAATTGCATTAAGTTAAGTACTTGATTGGTCCATGGTGTAGACTTGAAAACGCAAGACAAAAATGTCTTAGCTCTTAATTTTTTTCCTCAGCTTGCAACATAAAATTTCTTCTGTCACTGTTATGGCTACAAACAAACAAACTTGGTATGAAAGAAGGAATAAATCCTTCATAAAGCATTATTTTGGCTCCTCTGTGGACAGCCAGCTGTGGTTTTCCCTACAAAAGATGAACGTAGTGTGTACAAAGGAGAGAGGTCCAACAGAACACAGGTTTAGCAGGCTGAGTATTGCTGCCAGATCTGCCCCTTATTACAGTATCAGTAGAGAGGCAAGCCCCTTCCATTGGTCTTTGAAGAGAATATCCTGAAGTTCAGGTATCCTTCAGATTTCCCTCAGAAAATAAAACTTTGCCATTGACCTTTGCCAGTTGATTTGTAATCTCTGGGAATGCAACCCTGTGGGAGTGCTCCCAGTCCCAGGAACTGAGGAACTGTTTGAAATTGCGGTGAAGCCAGGGACTGTCTTGCCATGGACATGGATGGGCTTTGTTCTAAACCAGGATGTTCAATGTTACTTCTAGGTAAAACCCTGTGGAAGGTGTACTCTTAAGTGTCTCTTTATACACACAGGACCATTTGGAGAAATTGTTGTAAACTTCCCCAGATCTGATCCCTTCTGAAGGGGAAGTGTGCAAAACTCCACTTCCTGTGGGAGAGTATGAAATCCTTTCATCTGTAGCCAGCTCTGGCTTGTGTGGAGGTAATGCCCTTCAAATATTGCTATCTCAGTGTTCTCCTGCTATCCCTGACCTAAGGTAAGGACAAAGTATTAACTCAAAGGCCTACCTAGAAGGTGCTCTGTGCAGGTGCAGTTAGAAATGAAGTGTTATCCTGGAGGATTTTCAGAACGCACTGTGCTGTGGCAGGCATTACTTCTTTCCTGCTGCTTAAGCACTGCCTTGAGATTGAATGTTTTGTTTTCAGCTGCTGGAATTACGGATCAGACAGAAGAATAACTCTAAACTAAGTACTACACAATAGTGTTTGAACACTGCTTTTGAAAGTTAAATTGTAAAGTAGGTTCATCAAGTAGAAGGAATTAGTTTTAAGCTTGCTGGAACTGTGTTCCAAAACAGACAAAAACTAGTGTCTACACAGATGCTAGGTGAATATTCAATTAAAAATCATACAGAATTATTGGAAAATGCAGGTGCAGAACATTTCTTAAGCCATCAAAATTTTGATGGGTACCGAAAATACCTTCCATACACAGTCCACTATCCTGTTTTTAATAGCTGTAGGCTAAGTTCTTCCTTGTCTAATAAGAAGCGCTTCTGTGAGTGAGCTTTCCGTTAGTTAAGGGTAGCAGCAGTTAATCCTCAGGGGGTTATCTCTGCATGTTATCTGGATTATCAGGAGACTGTGTTCATGAAGCATCCAGGTGCTTATCCAAATAGCTGTGTTCCAACTTCGCTTATCCAAACATCTTCCAAACAGTTCATGTGTGCAAAACTTAAATTGGAAATCTCATAATTACAGGCTTTCATGGAAGATTTCATATTTCCTGCTTCCAGCCTGAGTGGATAAACTGCAGGAACAGCTGCCTTCACAGTAATTGGGCAATTGCATTTCTAATTCCAAGTGGAACTGAGAGAATAAAGGGGTGAGAGAGACTGGGCTTCTGTGAAATGCCAGAAAAAACTATTTGATCCAGCTTGGGGTTTACATGCAGTTTTGTCTCATTAAAAGAGGTGGAGGGAGGAAAAGAATTCTGCACTCCCTGCTTGCAGATTATTTTAGTGATATAGATTACATTCAGGCACACTAACAGCAAGAAACAGAAAAACCGTGTGCGAGATTCTGAACTTTACAGGTGCTGCACAGCTATTGCATTTGCTTTCTCTTCTTCCTGGAAGCACTAGTGAGTGTACATTTCACGTTCTTGTTTGGGAAGTAAAGCTAACTAAATAAATTAGTACTGGCTGACTAGCTCAGGGCCTTTCTTGAAGTCAGTTCTGTGTGTGTAAAAGTCTGTGTGTTGCTTTCTGTGACCACTGGAAAAGAGACTGAGAAGAGTTCACTGCACAGCTGAGAACTACGACCCTAAAATGGCAGAGGAGCGAGGCTTTTAGGTGAGACACTGTCAGCATACACTTCCAAGCAAGGTCCGTTTGAACATCCTGCTTAGAGTCAGCAAACTGAGAGCTCTCAAGAGAGCAGAGCAGCGAGGAACAGAGGGCACTTAGAGGAGACCAGCAATGGGTGGGAGTTGGAGGGAGAGATGGGAATTTCTTTAGTGCTGTTTAGTCCACTAGCATGTCTCAAGTTTAATCCCAAATTCCCTCCTTGTCAGTCATGAATAAGGCAACAATCACTGCTGCATGTAAGTGCTGGCACAGCTTTTTTCCCGTCTTCTTTCTGTCAAGTTGTCCTGCCCTCTCATTGGAAACCATAATTGCAGATGTGGATAAGGGCATGGTGACACAGATGAGATGGGCTTGGTGCAGTCATGCATTGACTCTCAGAGACATTTTTTTAAGGAGCATGTTGTGAGTTATGGTTTATCAGTTTTTCTAGCTTCGTGCATCTCAGCCAAAGTGATGAAAAATATCAAGGATAGCTCAAGTTACGGCAGCATGGGGGCTCATGCTGAAGGCATACTGCAGGCAAGAGCATACAGGAGCTGTTACAGCACTACAGTAGTTAAGCTTAATGAGTAATCAGAAGGTTTCAGTATGATCTCTTATCTTTTTACCTGAGTACTAGTTAACTTACCCATTGTAAAAGTGAAAGGGATAGTAGGGCTTGTGGGGCGAGTGCGGAAAACATACTGCATGCAAGGTGAAGTGCAAGCAGTGTAAGACAGAAGTGTGCCTGAAGACCCTATTTTGCCTGGGGAGAAAATAAGAGTCAGAAGTATGGGATTTTCCTGTCAGAAGCGGACTGGGATGTGTTCACTGAGTGGTCTGCCTGGCTTATCTGTTAGAAATGTATGATCCTTGACAAGATTTCACAGATCATCAGTAGAACCTGAATGCTCAGATCTTCGCTAATAACTAGGTCTGAAGTTCTGCTTCAAGATGGAAGCCTGACTTTAAGTGTCTAGGAAGCTACCTGATTTGTGTCAAATTAATGCTTAAGCTACCTACAGAATACTTTTCTGAGTTACAAGATGCGATCTGTAAAATGTGGTCATCTACTGAAAGCACATAGCTGTTAAATCATAATTACATTAAAGAGATGGAAGTCAGAATAGAGTTATAACTCCTAACCAAGCAGACTCAGCAAGCCTATTTAATTTCCCCATGGAGTAGCAATAGAATAGATCTTCCCTTCCCCCATTGCCTGCCATGTGCATCATTTAGTACCTACTAAGTAACCAGCACAACAGACTGAAAGTTAAACTAACTTTGCTAATAGTGAGCTGGAGTTCTCATAATGAAAATGCAAGGTACCTTATTTAAATGTTGGCCCCTTGACAGAATCTGCACGACAAGCCTCACAAGACTGTCAGTAATCTTTTTGTAGGTGCCCTGTAGCCAAAAATGTGCTGATGTCTGGCTTTGCACAGACTGGAGACCTGGGAGATTATATGTTTTGAATAGGATCAAATGACTAGAAGGGGAAAGCACTCTATACTTAGCTGTCTTGTCATACAGACAGAAAAACGTTTTGCATGTGACCTTGTTAACAGCATGAGTTAAGAGCAACACTATGAATTAGTGGCAGAACTACTGAAGTTTAGATCATCATTGAGAATCTGTCTTTTTCTGGTCATCTGCTTATATTTTTTCCTCCTGTTCTCCTATTTAGACTTCAATTTTCATGCTGACTCTAGATTACATGGAGAGATGAGGGTGAGAAAAATCACCAGGCCAGTTCTCTTCCATTTTAGAAAAGCAGAGCAACAGTTCAGTATGGGATTTCTTTTTCACCATCACTGTCAAGTCCTCGATTTCCCTTAGTAGTCATTTGTTCTCCCTTCATATTGCAGAGTCTGTCCTAGTGTACTCCTCAGCCGCCATGCCTTTGAGCATCTTTCCAAATTATTATGACCAGACTGACTGCCTCACTGCAAATTAATTCTCTTCTGTTGCAATGCGCATCTGTGTCTTCAACTTAACTGGTTCCCACACCTGCAGTCTTACTTGCCTCTTCTCTATTTTAGATAGTCTTCGGTATCTTCCCCTCCTGTCACCTCCACCTCTGTGCACAGTACATTTTCACTGATGCTTCTTTCACCAGAAAAATTGGCATTTGCTGTCCTTTGCACTTCCTCTTCCTACTTGTTACTGGCAGAATTTTATTTACTGCTCCTTTCCTCTACCGAAGGATAGCACATGGTAGGTAAGACTGTGTCCTGTTGGGTCTGCAGGCATTTGATGTCTCCTACAAATACAGCTTTCAACATCACTGTATAAATGGCTTGTGAAATGTCTCATAAATATTTGTTGCCTGCCTCAAGTCAATAAAACTCCTGGTTTTCCCCAGATAACACCCCACACCTTATTTTAATTAGGACAGAGGAAGCTACTGGGACGATTGTCACAGTGCAAGGGCAGGCATGCTACTAACCAGCAGCTGTTTAAATTATGTGTCTCAGCCAGGAGGTATCTATTCAAAGCCCTCCAGGAGCTTCTCTTTCACCTTTGTCCAGAAAGAGAGAGGAGATACCAAAACTTAATTTTCTATGAAAACCTCATTGTGTGCTGGGTCATGAGCATTGCAATCGCCAAAACCCTATGGCTTGTAGGAGTCAGCAGCTTTCCCAAGTGAGCTGGTAAGGTGCTGCTAGTAGAAACTTGTTTGGCTTTAATACCGTTGCTCAAAAGTTCTGCTCCTGTTCCCAAACCCATCTTTTTATCAAGAGAAGAGCCTCAGCCTCTTCTGAGTGAGCACAAGCAGGGTGTGCAGCAGCAAAACTTTTTATCTGTCCCAAATTTCTCTTACAGTGAGTCTGATAAAGTAACACAGAACCATCAGAGCCACACACAGAGGCAGAAGTGGAAGAAGCAGAGATTAAATAAAATAAAGCAGTGTGATAGTAAAAAGAAAAGCATGTAAAAACATGAATGCCAGACTGATGGCTTGGGTGGGGAGCACAACTAATCCATAGGATATCAGAAAAGTTGGATGACTGTTTTAAAATCTCTTTAAAGAGTGAAACCAGTAATTGAACTGGATTGGACAAGGATAGAGTGAAAATAAGCTGCACTGAAATGAAGAAAGAACAACTGCTTAGACATCCCATTGATTTTGCATTAGAAATCATAGAATGATTTGGGTTGGAAGGGACCTCAGAGGTCATGTAGTTCCAACCACCCCACCATGGGCAGGGACACCTTCCACTGGACCAGGTTTCTCAAAGCCCTGTCCAACCTGGCCTTGAACATTTCCAGGAATGGGGCATCTGCAGCTTCTCTAGCAACCTGTTCCAATGTCTCACCACCCTCATAGGTAAGAATTTCTTGTATCTAATATAAACCTGCCCTCTTTCAGTTTGAAACCATTTCCCCTTGTTCTGTCAGTTCATGCCCTCGTAAAAAGTCACTCTCCAGGTCTCCTGTAACCCCCCCTTTAGGTACTGGAAGGCGCTGTAAAGTCTCCCTGGAGCCTTTCTGTCTCCAGGACCACCCCAACTTTCTCAGACTGTCTTCATAGGAGAGGTGGTCCAGCCCTCTGAGCATCTCTGTGTCCTTCCTCTGGACTTGCTTCAACAGATCTGTGTCCTTCGTATGTTGGGGGCCCCAGAGCTGGACACAGCACTTCCGATGAGGTCACATGAGAGCAGACTAAGGTGATAGAAATACCCCTCGACCTGCTGGCCACACTGCTTTTGACGCAGCCTATGATATGGTTGACCACCTGGGCCATGAGCTTACATGGCCCATTCATGTCAAGTTTCTCAGCCACCAGCACCTCCAAGTCCTTCTCACAAAGGGTGCTCTCAATCCATTCTCCACTCAGCCTGGACTTGTGCTTGGGATTACCCCTATCCAGGTGCAGGACTTTGCCCTTGGTCTTGCTGAACTTTTTGGTTTGCATAGGCCCTCTTCTCAGGCCTGTTAAGGTCCTTCTGGATGGCATCCCTTCCTTCCTGCATACAGAGCACACCATAGAGCTTGGTGTTTGTTGTTGGCAAACTTGCTGAGGGTGCACTCAGTCCCACTGTCCATGTCGCCGATGAAGGTGTGGAACAGTGCTGGTTGCTATGCCAGCCCCTGAGGAATGCCACTTGTCACTTGGACATTGAGCCATTTACCGCAGCTCTTGAGTGTGACCATCCTGCCAGTTCTTTATCCACTGCGTAGTCCATCTGTCAAATCCATGTCTCTCCCATTTAGAGACAGGATATTGTTTGTGACAGTGTCAGCTGCTTTGCGCAAGTCGAGGTAGATGATGTCAGTAGCTCTTCCCTTATCTACCAGCATGTTAATTCCATTGTAGAAGGCCACCAGTTTGTCAGGCATGATTTGTCCTTGCTGAAGCCAAGGTGTTTGCTGTCACCAATCACCTCCTTATTATCCATGTGAGCATTTAGTGTAGTTTCCAGGAGGATCTGCTCCATGATCTTGCTGGTCACAGAGGTGAGACTGACCAGCTTGTAGTTCCCAAGGTCTTCCTTAGATCCCTTTTTAAAAATGGTTTAAAGGTTTAAAAACCGCTTTTCCAGTTGGTGGGAACTTTACTGAAATACCACAACTACTCAAATATGATGGAGAGTGGCTTAGCCGCTTCATCTGCCAGTTCCCAGAAAAATCAAAGTAGCCCATGAGTGCTGTATAAATGAAAAACTTCTTTGAAAGTAAGGATGTATATCACCTCCACTTCAGGCTGTCATCCTTACGGATGAAATAAGAAAATATTTTCTTTAAGGCTTGATACAGATGCTAGTGGAAGGTGGCCTGTGAACGGGAGGCACCAAGTCACAAAACAGGTGGCATTCAGTCCCCTTTGGGGACAGGAGTACTCACTCTGTGAAGGGGAGGGGAAGATGGAACAACTAAAACTATTTCCTCTTTACTTCTCTCCCTTTGTTATCATATGTAAAATCTGCAAGCAGATGTTACAATGGAACCAGGGAAAATCTGGGCAAATATTTAATTCTTCTGTCTCTGTTTACAAGATGTTTCTACAAATAAAGAAACATGAGGGAAATAATGAAAAAAAGACCCAAAACCAAAAGGAGCTGCCTGCCAGTTCCCATTGCCTCGAGTAGTGTATCTTCCTGCTTTCTTTGGGTGGAAAAACACACCTGAACGCTTGACCAGCTGAGAGAGGCAGTAAGTCAAGCTGGTGGAGCCATGGATTGTGATTTTCCTAAATGACCAGTGCCAGGCTCTGAAAGTGCAACCTGCAAACTGTTAGCAGAGGAGATGGCTTTCAAAGAGCTGTCTCCAGTGCTTGAAAAGGAGAGGTGGGAGGAGGCTGGGTGACCACTGTGTTGGGTTTTCTGTATGAGTGTTATAAGATGCAGGGTGGAGGAAGGAACTGACTTTCTTCTATTTCCTTTTTAGCTGCTGAAGGCATGAACTAATTTACAGGAAAGCTGCTAGGCTTTTTTTTTAGTGGGGGGAAGTGTGGAGAACAAAGACTCTGTGTGTAACTTAAAGCTTTCTGGGGGAAGTCAGCTAGCATTTAGAGCTCTTTGATTGCACGGTGCAACAGATCAGAAATGAGCTTGGAGTGTCAGCCGTCAAAATACAGAAACCACTTTAAGGAAGCATGAATTATGCATGAGGCACTCAGACAACTGCTCAGGGCTATGTTGACATGTCACAGGTGATCTGTACATCGGATCAGTGGTGGTCTGGTGGTGCCTTCTTGCTGTGTGGCATCTAGTTGTGTTTCCTGGGCTGCAGGGGGACGTGGAGATCAGGACCAGAGATGCAGCTCAGTGCATTGAGAGCATGGTTGTACAGAGCTGAGCAGGGCCACAAGTGGGGAATCCAAAGGTACTGGTCTTCTTTCTATGCAGATGCAGCGCTCTTTGTACAGCAGAGTTAAGCAGCTCCAAGCAGGAGAGGTTTTGAGCTGCTGTGGCACCTTTCCAAGAGCTAATAAGAACTTGAAATAGGGCCCAAGCCCTAAGTGCACTTTATTTAGGCTCAGAGTGGCAGTTTTTCTTACTGCTGTAATTCAGCAGGAAAAAGCATTCCAATTTGTCTTTGAGTTTCTAGCTTTGAAACTGCATGGAGTTAGAGAGCTTTCATGTTAGTTGACAGGTAAGAAGATGAGGGCCAGACCCTTTTCCTTCTGGATCTGCTTTGCCATCAATGCTGACCTCCAGCAGAGAGACTGTTACGCCTGCTAGTGAGGTGAAAACAGTGTGTATCATAGGCTCCTATACAGTTCACCTTTAAAACCAGCCCGCAGCGTGTGGGTACAGATGGATGATAACTTTGGAAACCACCCACAAGTTCATTAGTCAGGTTATTTAACATATTTAATGTATCTTGCGTTGAGGGAGGCTAGGGGTGTTTGCACTCTCCTCTAACATAACAGAGCTAGAGGGATGATACCTTCAGCTGCAGGGCAGTTGCTTTTAAAAACCAATGTACACTTTGAGTACCATCACTTAACCTGCCTTATACTTGAAGGCTGGTGACTGCCTGGAAGACTTCAGGTTGTTGAAAGCAATAGCCTGTTAGCAAGACCAGCTACCAAAATGGCTGTTTTAACAGAGCAGATTGGGCCCTATATTTCTTGACTGACTTGGCCCTTCCCAATTTCCCAGACAGAACCAGAAGGGAAAGTTTTTGGCTGTCTGACCCCATTTTGTCAGCTTGAGACCCAGTAAAGCATAGAGTAAAGCCAGGGTTGTAAGAATCACTCAGCTGCAGCTCCAATCCTTCCTCTGAAACTTCTGATTTACTGATTTATGGCCTTCATATTTTTAAATAGGTATTTTCCTTTTGTGGACTTTACAACAAAGAAGAGTAAAATGGCAGTTAGTCAGCAAAGCTGACTTTTCAAGAAAACTAAAACAAAAATCTGTTTTGATATGTGATTGAATTACTTAAATGGTACTCTGCCCCAGAGGTTCATAAATATGTCTAATTCAACCGCTAAATATTTATTTACACAATGTATAGAGAGATGATCTGTAATTTGTGATGTTTCTAGATATGCACATTATTTTATGCCTTCAGGAAAAAAAATCACAGTTTAAGATACTTGTCATCTTTGTGTTTATCCTGATGATAATTAAAATCTTTCAAGAGTAACTTTAATAAAGCCTTGCCCCTTCTGTCCCTTTGTCCAGTAAGGCCCATGCTGCCCCACTTTGTGCTAGCAAAGAATGAGAGAGAGGAGCTGAGCCTGCCAGGGCCTCTTGGAGTTTCATGAGGAGTTGAAGCATGATTAGAGACTGGAAAAAGGAGACCAGGAACTTTTATGTGTCAGTGAGAAAGGATGAGAGTTTTAGAAACAGTTTGTGTAGAATGTGAGCCAAAAGAAAAAAAAAGGTTTAAACTTTTCAAGATCTTGCTTCTGTTCCTAGGCATGATAGAAATAAAGAACTAATTGAGCAATAAAATGTGCTTATTGGAGTTGGCTAGGGTAGGATCACTTGTAAAAGATTGCTAACAATAGGATGAGGGTTTTTTCCTCTGCAGGGAAGAGAAATTAAGGGGTATAAAATACATGACATTGTATAGTCACGAGTGTTTGAAATACACGTGTATGTCCTTACCTTCCTTCTGACTGTGGCATTCATAAAATCTTTCCACAGTTCTGGTGAGGAAGGGAGGAATAAAACCTCAGTCCTGTGAATGAGCAGCAACTTCACTGTCACTTGTGTATGTCATTGCTGCTTTGGGCGTTTTAAATCTGTGTGGTCTTGTTTCCGAAGTGCAGGTAAGCTGTGTCAGACAGCACATTCTGCTCAGTGGGAGTCTTGGTGTAGCCCAGGAGGGCTCCCAGAATAAACGGTGTTCCCCACCCTTTACTGTTCTTGCTGTTGTAAACCCCAGTCCTGAAGGTTACCCTAGCAGGCATCTTAAATACCTGTGTCCTGTTATGCTGGGCAGTGGAGGTGAAAAAAACCCACAGTTATTAGGTCCCATAACAGATCTAAATAAACAGATGTAATCAATGGATGTCTTTGGAACTGCTCTCAAATGATGACTACAATTTGTAAGACTAACCACTTTGCTCAGCAGTGAGTAGTTGTAGAACTGGATTTTAAGGAAAGACTGAAGGAAACCAAATTGCTCAGGTGCCAGAAATATCCTGCTCTGTTTCTGTAAGTGAACATACAAGCAACAACAACTAATAAAAAAAAAAGTTTTATTAGCTGTTGGAAGAATTATTTCTCTTAGCATTTCCCAGTAAAATTGAGGTGAATTAATTCCCAAACTTTCTTTCAAAAAAGGCATTTTTTTCAGGCTGTTGGAGGTTGGCCACTAAATGTGTCTGTAACACATTAGGCACTGTTTCTCAAAACACCTTGTGGACTGCTAATTGGGGTTTGCATAATACCACAAAATTGCAGACATTCCTTTGAAATAAGTAGGAATGAAAACTGCTTTTCTGGAGTAAAAGAGAAAGGAATTTTTTTTTATTTTTAACAAAAAGGCTTAACAAAAATTCTTTGTTGGAATATGTTGTTGTTATTATTGTTGTTGGCTTTTTTTTTCCCCCTGAAGAAATTCGTTTGAGAAAAAGTTTCTAAACAGTTTTGAATTACACAAGTTCAAGGAGGGCCTTGTACATACAGTACTACTGTTCAAGCCAAGAGGTAAACAATTATGAAATGCCTTTGAAATGCAAGGCTGGTAAGGCTTTTCAAGGTTATGTATTTTGTCATTGAACACAACAGTAAGTTGTTAGGAGTAGGAGTGAGTGATACTTATGCACAGATGTACAAATGAAAAAGTTATGAAATTTAATATCTCAGGGTACAAATTCTTAGTTGTAACACTATTGTTTTAAACGTGATTTATCCTATAGGAACCAGTTGGGATCAAAAAGGAAAAAAAATGTCACTAGAGAAATACATTTGCTTTGTCAAAATTCAGAGTTATTCTGCACTTTGGCTGATGAGTACAGGTGCATTTCAGGCCCATCCATCCTGCAGATCTGGAGCTGTCCTGGGTTTGGGTCTGAAGACGGTTTTAGGGTAGAAGAGGATCGAACCAGGACTGACACCGAAAATTACTAGGCTGCATTCTGTTTTTCTCTAACCATTGGATCACTCTGAGCTGTGAATCCTTTTCATGGCTTTGAATGTTCTGAATATCAGTCCAAGCAAGCTGATTTTGTTTCATAAGCGTCCAACAACTCATTGTGACTGGACATGGGTAGCAATTCTTTGTGAGGGAAAAGCTGGAAAAAGACAGTTTCAGAGCATTGTGAAAGTGTGACTGGGTTCAAGAGAGAGACAGTCCTATCCAATTAACTCTTATTTCTGCCTGAAATTCTGAAAGGGTAGATAAAACATCTCATCGTGCTCTGCATGACATACCCAGCATGAAGGCATGAACATTCTATTTCCAAATCTGTTTCACCTTGCTGTATGATTCTGTGTTTAAAGAAATAACAACAAAACGGAAGCTTTTAGGCAAGCAGATGGATGTTGATAGAGTTGGAAACTTACACTGTATTTATCGACAAGAACAGTCTCTTAATGGTCAGAATCTGAGTATAGCAAATAATACAGCAGTTTGGAGAACAGAGAGATGTTAGGGAAGGGAGATTTTTTTTGTTTCAAGTGCCGGGTTTAACAGTACGTTTGTTTATATCTAATATATACCTAATGCTTGGATTTAAGACATGGTATTTCAGTCTTGTATAAAGAAGGTTTTAAATGAAAAGAACACGTCCTTCACTTAATTACACAAAAAAGGAAAGAAAATCACCTTTTGTTATATTTGAAGCACAGGAGGAGGCGGCAAGGGCAGATTAGCAGGGCTTTGTGCAGCAGTGCCTGTGTATGAAATAAACAACTTTTGACAGGAAGATTGCAAAAACTGGAATCATGAAGAGAGAAGAGTTGTTGCTAAATGGTAAGCATGTATTTGCTTTATTTGCCCACCATTTTCCTTCTGCTTCAGCAGAGGTATCTTCCAGGCTCTTGAAAATTTTAAGCATCCTTGAGCTGTCAAAAACTTAGTCGCCTGTGCAGTAAAGACATGTTCGCACAACTTACTAAGTTGGAGAACCCCTGTGCCCTCCCATGGGCTGCATTGTGCTGCTAATGCTGGGGCACAGAGTTCATGCAGAAATTGTGGCAAATTGCAGAAAGAAAGGTGTTGGGTGCTGTACATTTTGAGCTTTATACATCTCTCTTGAAAAGACAGGCAGATGAAAAAAGGAAATGCAGGAGGCCAGAGGTGGAAAAACATCCTGATGAGAGAAAAAAATTCCTTCTTCTAATGAGAGGCTTTGTCACTGAGCCACGAACATCAGAAAATAATGATGACTGGTCATAGGTATCTACTAAGAGTAGAATTCACTTTAGATTGATAACAAGAGCAGTAAGAGTGAAAAAAAACCCTCTCAAGAAGAGCACAGCATGCACCCATCTCTCTTTGCAGCAGGAATGAGAATATCATCATCTTCTCCATAGAGTTAGAGAGTTCTTGTAAGTGTAAAATGAGAATCAGAGAAAATAGTCACATAACAACTCAAGATTCCCTTCCTTAACAGTTCTTACTTTCTCTCATCCTAATACAGTGCTTTAAAGAACAAAATGTGTAATAAAAATGCTCATGCGTTAAGGTACTTTGATTCATTCACTTACTAGTTCCATAGAAATGTATCTATTCAGAATAACAAATAGCAGAGATGTTAGCGATTGTAATTAATTGGAGATAACATGTCAGTATCTCAGCACTTTCCAGAAGCTGACATTCCTGTCACAAAGTTTCAGAAAAATTTTTGAAAGTTAGCAATTGTTTGCTGTCACAAAAGGTACCTTTGCAAACTTGGTATCGAAATGCAGCTTCCTGTTATAGGCACGCCCGTGGTTCAAATATATTCTGTTCTGTTTCTTATTTTAGATTCACTTCTTAGAAATTGCAGAAGGGTACCCCAAAACCTAGATAAACCACGCACTTTAGACGGTGTTGTCTGAGACCATGAAAAAAGTTCTCTTCGCTTTTTGGTTTTTCTAGATTTTTAATTGTTTCCCCTACAGTTTCAGGGTTTGGCTGACATTAGTTGAAACATATGCTTACACAAAAGCCTGCAAAGAAGTCTTATCTCATTATTCTTTTGAGGACAGACACGAAGACTGAATCATACAAGGCATGTCTACGTGGTCCTTGACTGGATTTGTAAGAAAATAAGTGTTCTGCCTTAGCAGTCTCCCTTACATATGTGGACTAGTCAAAGCCACGGATGCTGGGTGCTGGTAGAAAAACTGACCTGAAGATGGTAGGTTTGTTAAAGTTCAAAGCCCATCAAAGTTCTTTACCCAAAATCTCATGGAAACTGAACAAAAATACTGTGACATGGATTAGTATTTCCAATCCAGCCAAAATGTAATGCAACTTTCTTTGGGACTTTTTGCTAAGACCGAAAATGTTACTTTTCCATTAGCCTACTCCTCTTAAAGGCAAGGAATTACAGCAAAACTCTATCTCCAGTAGTGAAAACTTTTCATTTGAGTACTAATTTCATTAAAGAAGCAGAGCTTCATCTATATATGAAAATGCACTGAATGTCAGCTAGGCAACCATAGCATTCCTCAGTTAGCTGAGGAAATTGTCATATTGACTCAAACTGCACATATTGATTCAAACTGCACAAACACACACACACACACCCACCCCCCCCCCCAAGTATTTTTTTTTACTGCCTTGGTAAAAATCCTAATTTTCTCTTGTTGCATGTAACTGCTGTGCAGGTGCAGTGAAGTAGAAGCATTAGATACTTCACAAGAGTGATGGTGTTACATTTACATTGTGGGACTGAATTTGGAAAGGAGCCTTTAAATTAGTATTCATTAGTTTCAGATAGCAAAGATTATGCAGATGTAGGCAAGCTGACAAAGGATGTTTCCACATCTTTCAATGGGTTTGTACAGCCTGAAAGCATCTCATGTAGTGCTGCTCAAGAATGTATAAGATGGTAGTTAATGAACTGTGGTAAGCTAGAAGTAAATATTCAGATATGGGCATCATAGTGTGTAGCTCAATGAATTTGACCACAATTATTATATAATTATTGTGGTAATGAGTGGTTTCTTAGTTTTGACTTCACAAAACATAGTTATTTTAAACTACTGTTAGCAGTTTCTTGCTAAGGGTTTAGTTTAATTAGTTGAGCTTAAACATAGCTTGCTATGAAAAGCAAATGTTTTAGTATTGTTATTGCCTTCCTGAGTTAAGACTGGGAAAGTATGAATTTACAATGAGAAAACATAATGAAAGCTAGAGTGTTCTTGAGTAATATCCACAAAATAGGTTTCTGCTGAAAACCTATCCTGATGGGGTTTTTTCCTTTAGTACTGTTGAACTAATAGCCTTTAAATCCAATTAGTTTTTTGTCAGATAACAGTTGAAAATATTTTGTTGTACCCCCTCCAAAAAAAAGGAAAAAAAAAATAGAGGGCGATTCAGATGGGATTTTACATGTTATTCCAAATTACCCCCATCATTTAACACAGTTATCTCCTTATACAGCTTGTCCTAAAATTGTAGTCCTAGAGAATTTTGTTCTTGGTCACTAGGGGTCAGTGATTCAGCTCCAAGTTAAGATGCTTCAAGGTATTCAAGTTTGGTATGTAAGTTTCTGCTGTAGCCAATGTAAATTAAGGCAATGGAATACTTCTCTAGGCTCCACTGACTCACTGCTTTGACTGGAATGAGAGCTGAGACATGTAGCTCACATGCAAATGCTTACATTTAAGTATTAGATACAGAGAATTTTCTCTCAGCCTTCAGGTTCTGCTAGACTCTGGTGAGATTAGTTTGTGATGGCCTGATCTAGATCCAGCTTAATGTTTCTCAATGGACAAGGCAAAATTTGGCCACTCCAGGAACAAAGGAACACATATTCTGTCCTCACCTTGAATTGCAACAGAGCTCAGTATTTTGGTGCCAGTAAAAGAAATTGAGGACAAGGAAGGCCGAGAAACGCTGGTAGAACTTGCTAGGCCATGGAGAGGGATGGAAGCTCTGGGAGAAGCAGATGGACATGTGAAGGCTGGGAGAGCTCAGAGGGGTGTAAGGGCTTCTTCTGTTCCCCAGGTTGACCTCCCCAGATATGTCATTGTAAGGCTGGGATGGGTTTATGGGGGCCCTCACCTCACTGACAGTACAAGAGAAACCCACATCTTAGCTCTTAAGTCCACTCCCTTCGCCAAGCTACTTTTATTTCTTATGTTCCCCAAACAAGAGCAGCCAGGAGCACTCTTTTAGGCCCAGACCTAACATGCATGGCAGGCCTGGCTGTGCTGCCAGCACCCAGCAGCTTGACAGCATAAACAAACCAAGGAGAGGGCAAGCAAATACAGCTCTTGCTGCTTAACCCATTCCCTTCCCATTGTGGTTGCAGGGAGAGGGAACAGTTCTGCCTTCATCCTTATGCCTGAAACCCAGAGGAGAGAGAAGCCAATTCAGCAGGACCCAACACTGAGACCCAACACAATACACAGCTACCTGGCCCCACTTCTGCCCAACACCTTACAAAGTTGGGCTTTTTTTTTAATATTTTGGCCAAAAACTTTTCAGTAAAGCTCAGAGGATCTGAACGTTTAGCTGTTTGGTGTGATGGTGAAAAATAAGAATAGGAATAAGTAAAAGAAAGAACGAAAGGAAGAGCAAAACTCCCCTGAGTTATGTCTGCCACTTATGTCTCATGAAGTAGTTGTTAACAATTCAAGCATAATTTTGATATCTCTCCTAATACTTAGTATGTGTAACTGTTGACCACAATTTTGGGCAGTGTCCTGATTCTGGATACATGGTATTCCTTCTCCTTCCACATGCTAAAGCATTAAGGAAACTTTTCTACCATGTTGGAGGTTTATAGTTTTCATATTTTGTGGGTTGGGAGGGCAGTGATTTGCTTTTTTTAATCAGTAATGAATTACATGTTTAAAACAGCCTTCTGCTTTTCTCTTAGTCTCCCTCCTCAGTACAGAATAATACTGCAGTGTTTTCCGCACTTCGGTTGTTAGGGACAAACAATGTTTGATGTAGTCTGAAGCTCCCAAGAACTGCTTCTTTATTTGAAAACTTACTACTTGACAGATAAATATTTTTTCCAAGTGGGATATGCTACTCTTGATAGGTTGTTACGGACAGCATGGAGCCATTAGGAGTGAATTGCTCCGTTCAGTCACAGCGTAGTCATTTGTGGCTGCAGCTGTTCCTGTTTAGCTCTCTCTGATTTGTTCTGTTCTGATCTGAGGTGGGATCCTCAGGAATAAGGAGCATCATCTGCTGGGGCAGCAGAGCCCTCAAAACTGCCTATTAATCTCCCTGAGGAGTTCACCCAATAGTGTAAATGGTAATGGTTGTTTCATGATGTGAAGACTTGGCTACAGAGAAATGAACACAAACCAACTTGCTCTTACTTTTTAAAGGAAAGCAGATTTTCTCTGTAGTGATAATCAATGGGACTTGTGTTTGGAAGAAAGATGGATTATTCAAAATGAAACCAAATCTGCCCAGGGCAGATTTCCAATGGATCTTACTCCTTTTTAAGTTCATGCTTTCCTAAGTAGTTCCCAAATAATCTTTAGTAAGTGTAAATTAAAGAGCCACCCATGAGGGGAAAAAAAAAAATCAACCAAGGTCTAAATTACTGTTAGGAACAATTTTAAAGGCAGCAGTCTAATTGTGTCAGCCAATACATTCTTCCTACCTTTTATTTTCCATGTCAAAATGGCATTATGAAACACTGTCATATGTATTTCTTTCTGAATCTTATCCTTCCTGGTTAGAGGTCAGTGACTACAGAGTGACTTTGACTACATTTGTCAAATGTGGAAATGCAGGACATAACTTGGGTCTGTAGGTTTTGAGAAGACACTTAACAAAAGTCTGTTGTCAACACCACCGCGAGGAACTGCATGAGTCACGTGAGAAGCTGTACTTGTAGTCTGTGTTCCTGTACCCACCAAGTTCATTCGGATCGATCTCAGTCTAGAATGAGAGGATGCTTATACTATGTCTCTTTTGGGTCCAGTGTCTCACAGTATGTAGAGACACAGGCTGTAGTGTCTCTACAGCCAGGACGTTTCAACTCCGTGCTGCTCTGCCAGCTTGCCATGTCATGCACCAGTGTGCCCCACTCCTTCATTCAACACACGACTGGTGTGGCAGGCAGCCTTTTTCCAACATCTGCTTCTCCTCCAGGTTTACAGCTGGAAATTGGAGGCAGCTCAAGACCTGTCCTCTTTCTGGAAGTTTTCAGGCCTGCAGGACCTAAACACAGTTTTGGCATTTAATCCTAAGAAATGGCTTTTATGAAAACTAACTTTGGATTTCTTAGCAAGCTCTGAAGCTGTATGAATTGAAAACATCACGTTACCAAGTTTCCAAGTGGAGTGACAGATTGTTCCACCCTGTCCTATGACATTGTCAGATCAGAAAATTCAATTCTTCACTCCTCATGATGTTTCCTTGGGTGCAAAAAGAAATACAAAGTCTTCATAGCTAGAAATGAATAATGGTCAATTTTGTAATGACAAGATATTTCAAAATCACTGTCTCATGTCCTTTAGAATTTGTTTTTCTTTAGCAGTCTCCTCTGTTAGAACATGTTTACAGTAGGTACTCTTTTAAGCTAAAATTTATAAAAGTATTCAAAGAAAGAAAACGGGAAAATTACCTTGACATTCAGTGACAGATGTAATATCATGTAAATCATTACTAATGGAGACCAATTATGGAGGCTCAGAGTCGACTGTAATAGATTTTTTACACAAAGGAGGAAGGATGTTGGACCTACTGCAGAGTTGTGAAGAAGTAATTACATATCTTTCGTGCCTAACACATGAGGTATTTTTAAAGATGTCACACTAGCCATCACACGCTCAAGAACATCATGTTCTAGGCAGTGGGGTGTTTTGTTTGCAGTTACATCTTTTAGAGCAGCCATCTGTACTGCAGCATCTGTGTGCCTGCTACATATTTTGGGTGTGCATGTGCATTACCATTTTGTTTTGTGCAGTTGTTTGGTAACCTACTGAGTGCATTGCAGCCATTTAGCATCCATGCTCTATATGCTGACTGCTGTCTTGCCTCAAGCAATGTCCAAGTTCTTTTTCAAAGTGACTTGTTTTCTACCTATCAGTGGGACCTCGTCAGGTCTAATACCTCCCACATAGGAAAGACGTCCTTTTTTTACTGATGTTTGAGAAGGTTTAATGAAATCTGGTAATTTGAGGTTCAAAAGTCTTGTAAGATAACTATTTATAGGTTGTGAAGATGGAATAGATTCTGTATGAATGCTCCCTTACTTCAAGGACATAATGCTGTTTGCTCCTGGCTCTTCTGTTAATTTTCATCTGATTTTTCAGTTCTCTGTTTCAGTATTTCCCTTAGTTATGAGTAGGTTATAGTTAATGACTCTTGTCTCCCACCTCTGCCTTACAGCTGGTGAAACATTACTGTAGGGCAGTGTGCACTGACCTGATAGATGGAAGGCTTCAGTTGGCTTACAACAGGATTCACCTTTTATTGGTTCCAAGTGGAAAAACAAAGTGGCAGTAGGACATGGCCTGTTCGTGAACTGGAGCCCAGACTCAGGAGCTGCCTATCCATTAGACTGCATTAGGAGAATCCCAAAAGTCAGGTCCAGCTCTGCACCTTAACAGAAAGGGTATGATGTTTTGTGTGACAGAAACTGAGAGCTATGTTGTAGGATCATTTGGTGACCTGAGTATAAATATGGGAACTTTTTCAATTTCAACATTAATGTACTTTAAAACAAGTCACGTTTGGGGATCACGACTCTTTTCATTTGTTTGTTGCAATCGTCTGAGCACAGCACTTACCTGCTTGTTGCAGAGATTTCAGGTACTGGAAACCTGAGGTGCCATCCTGTTCTCTACCTTTGTTCTGAAGTGCAGAAGTCTCTTGGAGACCAAAACACCATAGTGCAAACTAAATGTTGTAATTAATAGTAGAGTGAAGGATGAGCAGTGTTCGATGTGAAGGAGTTTGGACTTAATGGATTCTCAGAAGTCAGTTTCAGTTTCCAGCATTAGTTTCCCATGTATGAAATGGGGTTTGTATTTACAGCTATGTACAAATGAACTGAGCCTACTTTACCTTCACACCTTGCTTGCATTAACTGGAGAAGTCTGGTATTCTACCTGTATTTTGGACCAGTCAGGTTCTGTCTGACCATTTGTAGAAGGCTTTGCGAAGGAAAGCAACCCCTAACAATACTAGTTTAAAAACCCTGCGTATTTTGTGACCTTTACCACTAATCACATAAAAATTCTTTGGTGTTTCTTGAAGACATAACTGGGGCAGGGCATATGTTTTCTTTCAGTTAATCCCTGAACATCTGTTTTCTCAGCCAGAATAAAAGTGTAAATGAGAGAATGAAAGGACAGTTTATTTTCCCAATTTGAATCTTTTTGTCAAACTCTTTCATCTTAGGATCTTACTAGTAAATAAAGTTTTAGGAAAGGGTCATGTTCCCTAAATACTTGCAGTGTTTACACCTTTGTTTCCCTTGATAAAATAATTTACACAGAAACCATTTTGACCATTTGTCTCCCACTGCTGTGGGAGACATCACATCTTAAATATCTTTGAAATGTGTTTAGATATATATTTTATATCCATAAACATGTATTTTACATGTGTGTAAATATATATTTCTATTTCTCCTCTCTTTGTGCTTTGCTTTTTTTCCCATTGGAGGATAGTTCAGGCACCTGGCTACTCAAATCCTATACCAGTCTGATTTAATTCATGGCCAACTTTGCCACTTGTTGTTTTGTCAGTATAACCTTCAGGGAAATCATGGATCACTGCCATGCATTATTAGTCTACTTTAGTGAAATTAGTCTCTGGCAAGTATGCAATATGCTGGTCTCTCAGAGTAGTTGCCCAAAGCCATCTGAAGAGGACTGCTTGGGTGAGGAGAGGTTAAACATACTTGTCACCAAGCTAGCCTGAATTTCTACTGAGCATCTAGCAGAGAATATAGAGAAAATTACGTTTAGGAAAAAAAAATTGAGGTAAGGTGAGGTTTGCATTTCTACTGTGTTTCTAGGTTTTACGGTCCATAAAAGGAATGTCTTTAAGCTGGTTAGTTAACATGGCAGGAGCCTCTACAGTGTCTACAGCTACAGCAGGACAACATTTGTCTATAGTAATTAGGCAGGAACTTCCAAACTGAAGGGCTGCTCACAGATGGAGCTGATAGCTTGCCAGGCAGATGATGTAGGGTTGTTTATACAAACCCACTTTTACTCTTAAAAACAATAGCAAACACACATTGGCAGTCTTTGGGTATGAAATTAATTATGATAAATCTGAAATGTTACATGCCTGGTGTTTTGAAAAAAAACCACATATTGGGAAGGGAAACCCCCCCCTCAAATTAATTCATACTGACGTGACAGAAAAAGATAAGGTCTTACTGAAAGTTTATTTTACTGTGTAGAATAATAAAAGCCTTTGAAGAATGGATAGAGATGAAGCTTTATTACATGTGCAGAATAGCTTTCAATAAAATAAATATATTTCACATCTGTTCTATTTATTACTGTTGATAAGATTAGGGCATTAAAGTTGTTAAAGAATTTCTTCTCAGAATCTATCAAACATGTAAGACTGTTTTGTTCAGGGAATATGTTGTCCTTCAAGAACTAGAATGTGAAATCATCTGAAGATACTTGAAGATGCCCTGTGGTGTAGGAGAGTTTTTCCAGTATGTTTATTTTTACTGTATGTAATGTTAATATTTATAGAAAAATTCTCATAGTACTGCCTGCTCCAGTATTGATTAGATGACACAGGTTTTTGTGTGAGCTAAAATTTACTTCATTTCAACTGAAAATATGGTAAGACTTAGTACATAAAATCTCAGAGGAAATACATGCAGGAAAGACGCTTGAATGAAACACTGAAGAAAGATGTAGAATAGTTGGCTTTGATCTCCCCTGGCTCTCTCCACCTTCTCATAAATGTAATGAAAACATTTGTACTCTGTGACTACTGTTATTTTTATGATTATGCGCATTTTCTGAGGATTGTAAGTAATGCTACAAAGGGTGTTGGCAAAGGTGCTTCTTTTTCCAGTACCTTGTAGTTGTGAAAGAAACTCGAATAACAGCCTCTGTACTACTCTGGTTGAGCTATGTATGCTCTTCTCTGGGAAGCTCATTTTACAGAGAAAGAAAATCTGATATCCTACCTTTTGTATCTGCTAGACAAGTATTGCGGAAAGAAATTCAGTGATTTGCTAAAACCCGATTCAGTTTCTCCATTCTTCACTAATATCTCCAGATATTAGTGTGTAGTGTAGTATTTTTTCCTTTGTATGTGTTAGCCTGTTTAGGATGGATACAGTTACATAGATTTCATTTTAGAAAGTGTATATTAACTTCAGTTTCTTGCACTTTCTGTCTGTTCCGCTTTAAGTATTTACCTGACTAGAGAAAAAAAAAAGTAAGTGAATTTTTGGGTCTAGTTTTTGAAAAGTGTGTTTGTCTCAGCTGAATTTCCTCACAGCCTGACATGAGCGTCCATAGGAGTGCTGGGTGTCTCTGCTTCTTTTTAGGAGATGGAGTTCTGAGACTGTTGGATCAAGGTCTTGAATACATGTAATTTTTACAAGCTGTAATTTCCAACTCAGTTTCTGATCTGAAATTTCAAGACTCCTCAGTAACACGCAAACAGAATAGCATATTTTTTTAGTAATGGTAGGATCCTGTTTTCCTGAATTTGTTTCACCCTTCAGCAGTGCCAACAACTTGGATTTTTCACTGGCCACAGTGGTTCCTGCAGTATCTGCAGATTTTGCAGTATCTGAATGCAGATGCAGTCATTCAGTTTCTGAAAATGAAAGACTTGGGAACAGTGACTGCTGCCGCTGCCCCAGGGCCCTGGGGGAGTGCTGCATCAGCTGTTCCTTCTGTGGAAGGCTCAGGACAACTTGTTTCTTTCTTCTTGTTACTCCCAATACCTCCCCAGACCAACACATTTACTTTCCTGGGATCCCCAGTGATGATGGCAGTTACTGAGATTGGGAAGTGAGGTCACAGAGATGATCAAGGAATGGGAAAGCAACTAGGTCACTCACAGAACCTCATTCTCATTTCCACAGAGTTGAAATTATTTTCCCCTTTTATTACACAAAAGGAAAGTCAGTTCAGAAAAATCAGATTGTCTTTTCAGGTGAAAAAGCACGGCAGGCTGTTCAGCTCCTTTGTGGGGAGTAACCACGTGTAGCCACCACGTCCACTGGCCTTTGTGCATGAGATCTCTCAATGTCCAGGGCTGGTGGGACACCTGGAGATGGGCCAGCAGATCTCAGAGCGACTGCAGGAGCCAACACAGGGACTGAAGACACCAGTACTTGATATCTGAGATCTGGGAAAAACTGTTCTTCCTATATCCAGGGGGAAAAACCCCAACAAACTTTTGCTGAGCTTTATCTCAAAAAGACTGAGAAAATAAGAACATCTCATACTGAAACAACTAATCTGAAGTATGAGCTCACAGCTGCAGTGTACTAAACAAGTAAGATGGTGCTGGCAGAATTGATTTATTTTTATCCATACCAGTCCCTTCCTGCTTCAATGGATCATGTTGCATTCTGGAGAGAGAATTACTCAGCTGTTTGGTATTGGGGAGGAATAAAACAGGAGGCTTACTTTAAGGTGAACTGGAATATACGTCCTTTGTTAAGACAGTTCTGTCAGCTGGTAGAATTTTAATCAATGTTTTTCACCATATAGTTGGTACAGGATCTGTGTTTGAATAGCTGTGAATACAGTGTATATTACCTTACTACACTTGTGTGGGGACCAATGGAATACAGTCTTTTTCCCAGTAATATACATCTGGTATTACAGCCTGGTCCAAAACATTAGTCAGTTTTACAGCTATAGACAGAATTTTATTACATTTTTCAGTAATGTGATAATGATGAGCTGATTCTTACAAATCTTCATGGACTTTCTCATCAGGGTAGAACCAAATTAAAATTTAACTTTTTCAAAATTTCCAAGTGTTTAGGTAAGTGTTTCACTGGTTCAGTCTGCCAGCCAAATATTTTAGGAAAGAAGGTTCTTGTAAGTTTTCTAGCAGAGTTTCTGAACTGCTTTTCTGTAGTAATTTAAAACCTAATTTGCAGAACCTTTATATTAGATATCACTTGGAAGTAGAGTCTAACTAATTAAGATTATTTTCATACAGATCTTGATTTTTCTTTGCTAACCCTTAGCTTCTGAATATACTGTTAAGGTAGATTCTAGGACAAACAAACTTTTTTCCGAATGTTGCTTTAAGTTATACTCAATGTTTATTCAAGCTGATCTGTTTTGAAGAAAAAGACAGAAATCTTACTGTTTTTTCTGTTATGTCTTTCAATTCTCAGAATAACAACAAAAAAAACCCCCACCAAATGCAAAACAAAAAGAAAAAAAAACCCTTTGCTTAGTATGAATTGCACAAGAGTATGAGTTGAGAAATACTTTTTATGTGTCTTCACATGCACATGCCAAAAGGTCTCTGCCAGAACTATTCTCTATTGGAATTTACAGGAGTTTGTGAAGAGCAAATACTGAAGCACTGTCTTGTTCTTTCTCCTTTAAAATACTATTTGAGGAGGAGCCTGAGGAGCTGGATTGCTCAGAAAAGGATCTGTTCAATATCTAAGACAGAACTCTTGGGTTGCTAAGCTGTAATTGAAAGGTAAATTTTGAGACAAAACAAAATTAAATTACTGTTTGCATAGTTTATTGTTCCTTTGGGATTTATAAAAACATCTCCAGTATTCTTTGCCTCCACCCAAAAAACTATCTATGTTTGTTGAATTACAAGTTTTAGATTGCAGTTCTGTCTTCTTTCTGAAAGATTTGAGCAACTATTTGAATTCCCTAAGAGTATATTAAAACACAGGAGACAAAAGCCTCAGCTTCTGTTTCCAGTCCTGGTTGTGGAGAAAGGCAGTATTGCAGTGTATGCTGTCCATCAAAGGACCAGGCATTTCTCATGTAAAAAATCTGAAATGTTGTTAATGTTTTTGATGCTGTTTTGGTTTTGTCGTTTTTCTGTATTAACTAAAAACAGGGATGAAATGCATGGGGCTTTTAGTGGAAACTTCAAATACAAAGTTAACCTTAAAAAATTAAATATATTTACTAATGGTGCTTCTTAAAGGATGAAGTAATTGGAAGACATTAAACAGGAAGATAGTACTGTGTGTCTTGGCTTCCAGAAAGGGTATGATGGCAGCATGCCCTGGACTGCCAACATCCCCAAAAAGCTTCCTTGCTGACTGCCTTCACAGTGGGTTGCCTGTATATGCCTCCTGTTTCTTGATGCTAAAACAGTAAATAAAATTTTGGTAAGGTTTATGCCACAATGGGCCTGAATTGCAGATAGTATCTAGGTGTAGCTCCAGTATAGTTGTTCATAAATGGAGAGTGCTGGGTTGGGCCAATTAGCAGATGAATCATTTGTACAATTTTTAGAATGTTAATTCATGGATTTGCCCATTCATGGTGGTTTTGGAAGATTATTAATCAAATATGTATTGATGCAAATGTTAAGCAGTGAGTTCACTGTCTGAAAACCAGATTTTTTCCTGACTTCTTGTGGAAGTAGGTGCAGAGTAGGAGGAAGGAGAAAAATGCTTTTTCTCCCCTGCTCTGTCCATCCTCCTCAGCGAGCGCCCCAGCACAATCTGTTTGTTTCCAGGGCAAGACAGGATTTCCCTCTCCTCAGGTATGCTTAGCCTTTCTTCACAAAGGGTGATGTTCAGTGCAGGTCCCTTATGGGACACTGTTGTCTGTCAAAGTGAAATCAACACTCAGTGCACATAATTATGGGATGAGGGAAGAAGATGGTGAGAGGGGGTCTGGTTTTGGTAAGCCATGCTTAACCCTCTCTGTGTATCTTGCTAGTTGCTCTTCCTTTCAGGTGATAAAGTTTTGACGTTTCTGGAATAAAGATCTCGAGTGGAAGCCCGTATTTGCCGTAAAAAGTTGGGTAGAGGCTACCTGGCTGCAGCTTGCACATTTGCTGGGCTCAGTGAAGCTCTGGTTGCCAGCACATTGGGAAGAGGCCCAAATGCCACTTGCTCTTGCCACTGCTTTGAGTCATGGTCAGGGTTCGGCCATCCCAGGACACACAAAACCAGGTTCTGGGGAAATAACCAGTCTTGGCTCATGGGAAGCACCTAATTAGATGTGTTTATCAGGTGTTTTGTAATAACAGAAACATGTAGACAATTACTTTCCTTTGAGCCAGCTTGTGTTTACCTCTCTTAAGAATGTGCCATGAAGAAAAAAGGTAAACTGCTATTTAATTGTACTTTAGACTATAGATATTTAAGGTAACTGAACCATAACAGGGAACGGGGCACAGAGACTATGCTAATGTTTGAAAGTGAGAGCTTTCTCTTGTGCCAACCTTTTCTGAAGTTTTAAATTTTAAATGTATTGTACAAAGCAAGAGTGATCCAGATCAGTGATCCATTTAAGTGTAAGAGATAGCATATTTGCTAAATTATAGCCAGGTTAGGGTTCTGGATTTGATGATTTGGGTGTGGTGTTGTTTTTTGGTGGGGTTTTTTTTGTTTCAGTTTTTGTTTTTTTTAGATCCAGTGAATTATTTGAAAAATACAGTGTAAAAAACAGGAAGAGCAAAGTATTTTCCAAACAGTAGAACAGTTAAGCTCAGCTTCCACTTGATGCAGCTTTGTTCTTGCGTCCAGCATCAAAATGGAACAGATTCCATTCTGAATAGTTACGTTACCTATCTACGCTATCTTTTTATTAAAAAAATACTTTATGATTAAGGAGTATTGCATGATAAGGTGTGGACTAGCCTAGGACTGGCTCAGGAAATACTCATCTTGAATAAGCAAATAATGCTAAGGTTACCTTATTGCTAAAAACCAGTGCTTATTTTGGACAAAATTCTCTTGCCTTATTGATCAATAGTGGAGGTATTTGTACATTCCATGGAGATACTAGACCAAATTTAAAAATAACAAGGAAGATTCACAGTTACTTACCATAGATACTTCTTTTGAATTCAAAAGAAAGAGAATAATTTATTGCAATATATAATGTACAAAAATAATTCAAATTATTAACCTCAAGACATTTGTTCCTGCAGTCTCCTGTGTAGATACAGCTTTTAATCAGAGCAAAGCTTAAGGTCGTGAGTAAAGTCTTCTCTTGCAAGATATAACAGGCACCTTCCTGTGCTGCCAAGCCAATGCTCAGTGCTTCCTTTTCCTCCTTCTCCCTATCATTGCTCTCTGCAGCCATGAAGATCCTTGGGGTAGCCCCATGAAGAAGTATAAGTGGCCAGTGCTGCTGGACTGGTTGCTACACCACTGCATGGTACTCCAGCCTCAGGAGAAGGCAGTGGGCAGATGTGAGGCTGAATTACTGCTGAGTCTGAGGCGAGGAAGAAGGGTCACATAAGAGTTAGGGATATGTGTGTATACATATATATGTATAGTGCAGAGCAGAGTTGGATAAGAGGACATGAAGCATGCAGAAACTGTGACAAGGAAGGATCATCCTGTGGTTAATGCACAAGATTGAGACAAATGTAGTTTATTGTGACTCACTCATCTCCAACATTGGCTTGGTACTGATGCACCTTAACGGGTTGTGCAAGCACCACGTTAGATACAGTGAGACAGACTGAATCAGCAGAGACTCAATCTCCTTGTGTGAGGCAAATGGCAGCTGTGCAATTTCAGCACAAAATCAGAGGGCAGCAAATTCAGAGGGTCTTGTGCTTTTCCTACTTGGCTCCACAGGCTGACTGCCATTCTGTAAAAACTATTGATAGACTTGAGGTTTTGGCTAATGTTAGGCTTTCCAAAAGTAGTCAATGGCAATTGCTGTATTACTACTTATGATTTTAAACATGGGCCTTTTGTAGTTTAATGGGAAAGGGAGGGTGGCAAAATCTTGTGGGCAAAGCTGTGGAAATAGAGGGAAATTTCCTTAAGTGTCACGTTAAAGAGTTGAAAGCAAATTTTGATTTAATGGCACGAGTAAACCCCTCTGCATTCCTTTTCTTCTGTGTTGTCTTACTTAACTCTTGGTTGTGAAAAAATAAGAGATAATTAGTGTTTGAATTGTGGTAATGTAGAAACCAGGACCAGAACTGCAGGTAGAAAATGCTGTTGAACCAATGAGGCCCTGCATTAGAGAACTCACTGTCTACTCAGAACAGACAAAACGCAGAAGTGGAAAACTGAGGCATGGAAAGAAAACAGTTTGTTCCATAAGAAACCAGGAAATGAGCTCAGGGCTTATGATTATCATCCTGCATGATATTTCCAAGCATTACCTCTCTTTTCTCAGAAACAAAACATGTTAATACCAAATTATTGAACATTTAAAAAAAGAAAAAAAGAAGTTCCACTTGTTCTGTTCCGCTTTGGAATTAGCAGCGTTTTTTCATTAATACTTATGTCATTGTATCAATTGTTATTTTGCATAAATTAAGTATATATAATATATCAAATTTTAAGCAGTGGCTGTGCTAGATTTACATGGATTGTAGTATCAACCTTTTTCTGCTTGCCAACATAATAGTGCCTTAGCAGAAAATGAGAATGATACCTTGTGGCTCAGTCAGTGCAACCCATTAAAGGCATATACTTACAAACAGTGGTTCTTGAGGAAATTGTAGAACAAAAAATGAAAAGTTAGCTTAAGAGATCACTTAACAAATATTATTGGTGGGTGAGGAATGAGAATGCAGAAAATACGGCAGACTTGATTGAATAAATGCTCGACAATTAGCTCAACTTTTTGTGGAAAAAGAGTCTGTTCTTTAACTGCAAAACTCTCACTGGTGGATTCAAGGAGTCCGGTTGTGTTCTCACAGTAGAAGCATTTAAAGCATTGACAATCTTCAAATCAGAAATCCATATAATAAAATGTAGATGTTTGAGAGAACTCAGCAAATAAAAAAGGGTCTCTGAAAGACCTATCTATATCTAGAATGTTATTACAGTTAAGAAAATGTAAATCATATTTGGGATAACTGAGGGTTTTGGTGTATCTATAAGTGAAGAAAATCCTTATCTTTGGGGAATGACAACAGAAGTAGCTGCACCTAATGCACTGGGGGTAGAGATTTGAATTCTATACCTCTTTTTGGCATTGGGCTTAGACAAAATGTAGATCTTTTGTGCTTTTTCTTTTATACAAAATGAAAGCCTAATGACTTGGAATTGGGAGTCTACATGTCTTAGAAGTTTATTATTAAATACATGTTTATTTCAGTAGTTGAGAGTCTAGCTGAAGACTTGAATCAAAAAATTTCAAATTGAATAACTAATAATGTTCTTTTATTTATGCTGTAATTTATTTGGGAGAGGGATGGGAATAGAATGACAGTAAGATATTATGTTCAAAGTTGCCATGGTAATGCAACCTACTACCTGTCGCTAAGACTGTGCTCTAGCTGTTATTACCTTTATTACAGCTCTTAACATTGCAGGATGTATCCTTTAGTTTTTAAAATGTTACGATTCAATTTCATTTGTAGGAAAACCAGTAAGTTTTGCTGCCTTCCAGCAGGGCTCTAGAGTAATAGCAATGATGGCAGTGCAGGAACCTGATTCTGCTGACATGGCTCCTATCCTCTCATGCAGAGCAATTTATAAGCTATCAAACCATTCAGGAAGACAAGAATATCAAGACAGTTCAGTGCCCTATCTATAGGGCACTTTTCCTGTCAAGTCAGTGATCATTATTTGGAGACAGAAATGCCCGCCAATAATGCCGTACAAAATTCCAAGATAGAAATAGGTGGTTCCTAGCATTAGAACTTGGAATGGTTGTATCCACTTTACTAAGAGGATCCTGTCACCTGCAGAGTGCCCCAGGACCTCTGTTACTGCCTCAACCCTGCTGAGCAGCAGCAGTATGGTAAGCCTGAAGTCAGACGGAGTGCTTCCATTTGGGATTGCAGCAGAGAGACTCTCAAGATGCCACCAGTTGTATGCTACTGTTCTCCCAGGCCTTCCTTTTCCTCTCTTACTATTGACCTTAGCCCCTCTAGGTTGTAGATGGCTCGCTCTTTACAATACAGTGCAAGGAAAATATTTACTTAAGTCAAGATGGTTGTCTAAACCGTGACTTTCAAGTATGGAGGTGGTGATAGATGACTTCTGTCTTCTGCACTTAAAATGCTGTATACAGGTCTCCATTCTTTCTTGTTGGATTATTTTTTTTAAGACCTGTCTCCTGGTTTTAGTTCAACAACTCCCTATTCTTTCCTGCTAGGTAACAACACTTGTCTGCATGTGAGAGCCATTGGCTGAATTTTGCAAAATTTGTACTGGCAAGCTCCTTTCTGTATCTGAATCTGTCATGTCTTTGGAAGGAAAAGTTCCTGATTAAGCAGGCTGTGCAAGTTGCCTGTTCTTACACTCCCTCTCTGTGTCCTGTGGTTTAGCACTTTATGTAAACTTTTATATAAACTTTTGTATTTTTATCTAGAAAACACTGAAAGTTAAGTAGATACCACACAGTAGAATCAAAGAGATAAGTTACTGCATTTTATCCAGAACAGTACTCTGATGGCTGTTGCATAACAAATGCTGGTTTTAGTTTAACTGAGCTGTGGGTTAATACTGCACTGTATGAATGTACACAGTACATACGTGTTTTGAGGGTGTGCCTACATTGATAAACTAAAGGTGGATGCATCTGTTATGTTTATTACCAAATAGTCACAGGGATAATCATGGTGAAAGGCATACTCGCAGGCATACTCACAGGTAAGGGGTTTGGTGTGGTCTCAGCTCTATGAATACAATCCTCGTGGGTGAGGTCTTGGATTCTTCCCCCCTTAGGCTCTGCTTATAATCATGGCATCTAATTTAGGAAAAAAGGGTCCTAGACTCCATCTGCATCAAAGCCAGAAACATGGGTCTTTGAAAGGTAATTCAGTCTCTTTCAGCATTAGTCACTGGGCGGAGGCACCTACTTCACTCATTTAGGCCTAGAAGTGTGGGAAATACGTTTGACCTTAAGGCAATAATTTGTAGCCCATTATCAAACTCAAAAACAAGTGAAAGAATTTCCAGTGCAATATAATACATTGACAGTTTGGAAACCTACCTTTGTTAGCTCATGCAACAAAGAGTTGATGTCTGTCCAGTCGACTCTGGCCATTTTTTCAGTCAGATGTTAGTGTTGCAGGCTCTACATTTGCTTATGCAAGAACAAACAGGTCTGTGAAGAGGGAAATGTGGGTACTGCTTCAGTATCTGAATTTCTGATGACTGCTCTTATCTGGTTCTCTATGGCAATTTTCTCATCCTCTTGGTTTTCACTTATCTGCAAGAACTTCCTACAAAGTCTGCATGTTGTAAGAACTTTGCCTCAAGATACATCAGTTCAGTCTTTTCACCAAAGTCACCGATGTCATATGATATGGTTTAAGAGAGGATTTCAAGAGTGTCTGTAAAATATTAATTTAACTTGTTCATTTGTCAGCTGTTAAAGGTATGCCTGTAGATTCTAGGGTCTTCTCTATGTCCACGTAAGACATACCAAGAGAATTCCAGCATTGAGAAGGGTTTTATGAACACTGACAGCATTTTGTTGATTGGCACAAGGAGTGGTGATAGTACTGTTTGAGAGGTTTAGATACAACAGTGGTATGGATTTTGGTCAGTAAAGGAGGGCAGAAATTAGAGCTGGCAGATACAGTAAAGCAGTACCAGTAAGTTCTTGTTGAACATAAGAGCCATCATTCACTTCAAAATACTAAGAAAACAGAGGATGCGTGAAATGTCTCATCTGTGACTGGAAAAGGAATTTTTAATAGCTGAACTTCAAGTAATTGACTGGTAATAAATAAAAATAATTCATTCACAGGGTAGGACCACTACAAGGGAAGTTAAATTATTTTCTATGTAAAAAAGTCTACAAAACTGAATTACAGTTTCTACATCATCATTTTATCCCCTTTTTAGAAAAAGGGAGTAGCAGCAGTTCCTTTCCTTTGCAGAGCATTTTGAAACAAAACTGCAGAATACATTGGATAAAATCAATACTTCTGAGCTCATTAGGACTATTAGCAGAAATAATAGAACTGTGCAGCATACAGCACAGAAAACCTTACATTTTGGAATGTTTGCATGCTTAAAAATTCAGTGCTTACAAATGAATAAAGTGAGGTGGCTGCTACAGTTTCTTGTGCTGCAAAGGGAAATCGTCCTGAGTCTGTAACCCTTAAATCAGTCTCTCTGTGTCTGTTCAGAGGAAATGGTTTTGTTCAGAAGATCTGATGCACATGAGAAATCTGTATGCTTCCTACAAATAAGAATTTACAGTAACATTTATAGCACTAATGCAACAGAATGAAAATAATCCAAACCTGCATGAATCACCATGAACCAGTCTTAGATCTCTTCAAATAAAAATATAATTCCAGTTATTATGATACTCATTTTTAATGTAACTTTTCATCTGAGTTTGCTACTTCTACAGAGCAACACTCCTCTCTTCTAGAAATCTTTCCACTAAAACCAGATTGATGCTTAAAACATCGTCAGGTCCTCTTCCTTCAGGTCAGAAATCCCAAGCCTTTTCGTAACTGAAGTAATGGAGGAGCCATGGGCTCCATGGAGCCCCCAAGAGGCCTTACTACTGCTGCTTGGTTTGCCATGAAAAGTTGTCAGCCACTGCAGTATGTGCGCTGAACAGTCAACTTAAGAAATACTGGAATGAAGATTGTAAGAAAGCTTGACTGGAATAAATACTTGTAACCTCTTGTGAATTTGCTGTGGTATTCCTGACTTACCACATGGAGCTGTGTACTAAATAGAATCAATAATTTGGTGGTTCATCCTAACTTCTGCTGGATGAAGCTACTCTGTTGTTTTGTCACAGCTATGGCCCTATTTTCTCTCCTAATTTGTTGTGCTTGCTCAGTGAAATTGAATCTCATGCCGTTTCAGGCAAGTCTTGGAGAAGTTGTTTTCCTCGGTGCAGATGGCTCTTTCCTCCAGATGTGAAAGGCAGTTAAGAGCTGCCTCATTTTTTCTTAACCCTTCTGAACCATCTTGAAGTGCCCTTGTTGCTATGGCTGCAGTAGTGCCATGGTTCTTGCCCCATAGCCAATTTTCTTATGCCTGTATGCTGTCATGCATGTCAGTCACAGCACTGGCTCCTTATGTAGGTTGCTTTGGCTTATTTGGTTTGCTTTAGTGTCTGTTTTAACAAGAACAAAGTAAAATTCAGGAGCACAGTAGCCCCTGGGAGATGTCCCTGCTGGCAGATCTTGTGGAAGCTTGGCGCCAGTAAGGATGCAACCCCTGGTGTTTGCAGCTGCAGATGTTCCAGCCTTGCATCTTCAGCCCAAAGCAGTCAAGGAGAACCTGTACCCTGACCATTTCCCTTCACCCTGCTTGTTTCATTTGGGAACACAATGAGCTGTCAAAATTTCCTGCCTTGTTACTACAGAATCCTTCCTTTTGCTCTAAAAAGGATTATTTATCTAAAATTGCTAATTACATAAATCGTCAGAACAACTGTTTAGCCTTATTTTTAAGGTGGAGACAAAGAGATGGAAAGGTCTGCTAGACTGGTGAAAGTCAGCTTCAAAGTAATCTGTCAAAGCAAAAAAATAATATCGAGCATGTTGCCATGAACAGCCCTTGCCTCTTGGAAATTAAAATCCATGTGATAAGTTGTATATCTGGTGCAATCCCTATTCCTGGTCTTTCTGTTGAGTGTACTTAGATGTAATTAAAAGTAATAGGGAAGTATATAAATATTTGCCAAATACATGAGCCAAGAAAAAATGGAGGAAGGGAGGTGTGGTTGTTTTAGCCCACCACCACTTCCTAACTAATCTTTCTCTAATGATGCAAAGAGAGACTAGGTGGCACCTGGTGAAGTATTTTGAAATAACAAATTCATGAGGTAGAGCTACTTGATAACATCTTCGACTCATCAGAAACTTGCCTTCCCTCAGGATAAAGTTAATAATCATATAAGAATATAAAGATTTTAGTGGCTTTTCCTAAGTCAGCAGGGATGCAGATTTATTCTGCATATAGATTCCTGTAGTGCTAGAGACAACCCAAAATTATATTGCCTGTAAAAAATGTAAAATTACACAAATAGCTGATTGGAATCATCACCAGTTTGCCATGACTTCAGTTCCTGGGCTTTGCTAGTTAGTAAAACTCATTCACATTTACTAATGGCATCAATAGCTCCATTGCTTCCCCTCTCTTTGCTGAATTGCTCTGAATAGTGTACATAAGCATCTAATTTGGCTAGTCTGTAGTTCTACGTGAGACAGCAGCACCACGGGAAGAAGCTGGGCTGCCAGGAACATCCAGAGCAGCTGGGACAGAAAAGGTGACAGCAGCAGTGAACTTAATTTAAAATAGCTGTAGCTGTTAATGCCTGGTATCTCCCATCATTGTGTTATCCTCAAGTATCACTGGTGCTCTTCTGTGTCAAGATCATCAATAAAAATTCTTTAGGACCATTCCCAGTATGAATTTTCTAAAGCTGATGGAGATCATGGGGTAATTGTTCCCAAGCAAAAGCTTCCTATCAGTGTACCATGTTATCTTCTTATTTTTAGTCTTCAGTTTTGGTACTCATCTTTTGCCTTCTCTTGTATGTTCAATGAAGTCCATATGGTTGAATTGCACTACAGTATTGCTTTCTTTTCCTTCTCTCTAACAGTTAGCTATTTTGTTTGAGGTAATTATCTTGTATGGTCTGCTTTTGGTAAGCCCACATCGTGTTTTCTTTGGTTTTAAAGTTGCCCACCTACCTTTAGCATTCTTTTCCTGAAAATTTGGGGTCATACTATTGAGATCAGAGTTAAGCAATCTTTGATACATGACTGTATGTGATCTTCTCTAGTACTATGGTACGTCCTTTGATTTGATGAATATGTTATTTCATGTCTAGAAAGAAAATCAGTCTTGACGGTTTTATAGTATTATATGCTTTGGGTGTTTTTTCAGATTTTTGGAGTCTGAATTTCTCTTGTTTGCTTGTTGGTTTTCTTTTTTAATGTCTCTGCTGATATAGTCACAAGTGACATGTTTATCAGTGTGTAATGCAGGGGATTACTTGCAGTTTCCTGTTAATTGATTGGTGCCTACAGAAAAACAAAAGCCTTGGTCAAGGCATGCTCTGAATTCACACCCATTCTTAATTTGCTGATGCCTGTATTAGCAACAGGCTCAAGCCTGCCTGATTTTTTTGTGTTTATATAATGTGTACCATATGCTTGCCATTCTTACTCTTTCTGCACACATGAGCCAATCTGATGGGGCTACCTGTGGTAGAGAGCAATGCTTTTAAGTCTGACTGCTGCTTCATGGGCTCTGGCTTGTGGGTGCTGATGAATCTTGCATCGGTGTTTTACAAACTCTACAGCTATTTGCTCCACCCTTCTACTCTTTAACGCGAGGACGCGGGGGGATGGGTTCATATACCTTCCTTGCCACAAGTTGCATGTAATTTTAAACTGCTGATGAAGGTAGACCCACGGCATTACCATACCTTTGAAGTGGAACAGCTGAAGAGCAGGTAGAGGTTTGCACCTCCTGCCCCTGCTATCGGGAGGGGTAAGTGGGGTCAGCAGCAGCTTGAGTTGCTTTGGACTGGTTCCTTAGAGTGGTTGTCAAGCAGGAGCTGAGAACACGGAACATGTGTTCTGTCTCTGGAAACAAAAAAGCAAAGTGAAAGTAAGGGTGAGAGGACGTAGATTTGTATTTATAATCAAAAGTGACTGTGTTTGAAATATTCTTAATTTGCTTGCACACTCTTGTGTCTTTCGTATCTCTAAGGACCCCTAGAGGGCACGGAAGTTTTTCTCCACCTCAAATATTTAACTTAATAATTCTACTTGGCTTTCTTCCCTTAAACATAATTGTAAGCACATTTTAAGTGAACATTAGATAGAAAAAAAATAGCAGCATTTAACTAGGTCCTTCTTTTATGCTACATGATGTTTTCTTGTTTTTAAACACAAGCAGTAGAAGCTAGCACTAGCAGCCAAATTCTTAAATTACTGTTTAGATTAGTCAGATGCTATATTTGTATCCCAGAGGAAGCGCAATTCAAACTAACTAATAATTCGTAATTTATTGCAAACTTTGAGAGGACTACAGTGTGAGCTGTGTAAGGATGTGCAGTGGGTATGCTTTCAATATTGCAGTCTCTGTTTCTGTACAAGAGGAATTAGTATGGTGAAGAACTAGAGTACTCTAACTCGAACCTCAAAGTCTCCAAACTCTAACTAGGACCTCCAAAGTCTCCAAACTTCATCTTATTTAAGAATTTTTAATATTTTGGTCTTGATACTTGCCTGTAAAGAAACAATTACATTGCACTACAAGTTACTTAAAGTTATGGAAACATAAAAATGACATCTGCTTCCCACTACTTCCTATCTACTTGGAGAGAGGTTTTGTAACTCTTACTCATCCTGAGGAGCATTTTTCTCCTTAAATTAGTTTTGCCTATTTCACGAATATTACATGGTAAGTCAGGAACTAGTCAGTGTGAATTGCACAGCAGTACTAATTCTTAGTATTGTGTTGGCACTTTATCATCTTTGGATATACTTACTAACGCTCGAGAGTAATGCTTATCTGAGAACATCAGGTTTTCACTTACATAAAACAGCAGCAGTGTTTGAGGAGAAGGCTTGCATTTTCCAGAGTGCTCAAAGAGCAGAAAGTTAAACAAACAAACAAGCAAACGAGCAAACAAACCACCCACCTAACTTCAAAAAAATCTTCATACTTTTTTGGGGGGATTTTTTAATCAACTGTTGATTTTGAGACCAGTCCCACAACTTTGGAGGTCAGTTGGATTGTGAGCCTAGTCCAGGATTGGACTAGGCTTTGTATGTGAAGCCATGACAGTCCTACCTAGAGTCCTACCTGTTCTTGCCTGGGAAAAAAACCCCAGATGTCTGCATTACTGCTGAAGCAATGAGAGTCTGCTTGCTGGGCAAGAAGCTGTTCAATAGGATAATGTTGTGGTTTAATCCCGGCCAGCAATGAAGGGTTTTTTGTGTCTTTGTTCTCATAAGAGGATCAGCTGTACTGCTTTACCCAATTACCCAGGGATGTCATGGGAGATGATTTTTTGGACCTTAGTATTCCCACTGGAGGAGTGTAATGTCGTCACTTTGTATTAAAAAATAGATCAAGATCAAAACATCAGAGAAAGTCAGCTGCCCCTTCTAATGTCTCTGGGGATTTTGTGTTTTGCAGGAGATGCACGGGTGAGAGGTCAGACAGGGGTTGTCTCCGAGCGCCGTGGCTCCTACCCATTTATAGACTTCCGTCTTCTTAACAGTAAGTGCAACCCTTCTTTCAGGTCTGTATTTAAATACAAATAAATAAAAATCTCTATTGAAAATATGCAAACCAAAGTATTTCATCTCATACATATCTATAGCTCAGCTGTCTTTACACAGTCAGCATTAATTCCATTATTTCCACCCGGTGTCTGGCTGTGAAATATTCTGATTGTATGAATAGTGTCTGTAATGCTCAATCTGTCAAATGTAAATACAGTAGGGCCATGGGGTGTGCTGGGGAAGGAGAGGGGGCAGTTCAGAATTAAAAAGATAAACCTCTGTGTCCTTTAGCCTCTTAGACAACAGTTGGAACAGATTTATGTGAGGCTGTTATCCGGTCATATAGAATTGGCACAGAAGGGGAGCATGTGACAGCACTGACCAGTGGTTTATAATAACATTAATTTTTCCAACAATTAGAACCCAATCCAAAGCCCCATGGAGTCTTCTCATTGACGTCAATGGATTTTGGGTCAGGCCAGCAGTGAACATCTGTTAAAAATAATCTTAACCTCATTTTTATTGAAGTTGTTTTGCCACTGTTGTAAATAAAGGACAGCAAATCTAAAAAAAAAAAAAAAAAAAAAAAAAAATCAAGACCCTGTTGGGTTTTTTTTCACCTGATGGACGCTATACTGATGCAAACCCATTAGTGAGTGTGTAAAAAATAACATTAAAAAACAGTGACAGCTTAGTCTTGGGCCCTGTAGCGTTCAGCCTGGATCAGCTGTGTTAACTTCAGTGTTCAGACACAAGCAGATCTCGATTTGTCCTTGTGTACTGCACAGACCCCTCCATGTAAGCTTTGAAAAAAGCTGTTACTCACTGTCTTCATCAAAACAGACTGCAACCGTTTTAGTGCTGACACTGTTATGCTTCTGGCAATTGTGCTTTTTATCAAAGTACAATTGTCAAACCAGAGTTTGAATTCTCCTTTTTGTACCTCCTTGTCTGGGTGCCTGGGGAAGGGGAAGGGAGGACAAGTAAAGCAGGAGGACTGGCTGGGAGTCAGGAGTAAAGAGGAACTCCTGGGAAAGGGAGGACTCAGGCTCTGACGGACTGCATTCATCCACGCCAGCAGTTACTGCCACCCAGCCACGTGCTGCTATCAGTCTTGCTGATTAAAGATGTTTTCTGGGTTGTAAGTCCATCGGAGAGCTTGATACGGCTGATGTAGAAAGACATAAGGGGGAAGATGGGTCCATCAGTTTTCCCGGGACAGAGGGAATAACTTACTGGTTGAGCAGAGTTTTGAGGACAGTTTAGTTCTGACTTGCCAATGAAAAACATGAAGAAAAATCAGGTGTAGGCTAGTTGGAAGTAGTACTGGTCATGCATGCCCTTATAAAGACTGAGAGAAAATAAAGCAGCTTTCATTCATGAAGTAGAAGTGGATATATATTCATATTCAAATGTGACTAAATTACTTATTTTTATTTTGAATACCTACACTTTATATAAAACTCTGTTCTTCTGTTCTTTCTTCTTCATGGGTAAAGAAACTGAAAACTTACCAGGTTTTTTTTTCTGGAAAAAGGGCTTTCACTTTTAACCCCTGTAGATGAATCCTACCATCCTCCAAATCCTGCCAGCCTCTGGGAAATGCTGGTGCTGTCCGTGGGCTGTCTAGGGAGATGTCCATGGCAAGGGATGTTCCGGTGAATAGTCAGCCTTTGATCATGCCAGGAGCAAGGCACTCCACACAACCCCTCTGACCATAACTGCTGAACCTGAAAAGTGGTGCCTCCTTGTGTGTGCACCGCTGGTCCAGCAGGGTGGGACACCTGGGGTTTTATGTTCCCGTGCTGTCACAGAGACCTCCAGCTTACTCTTTGTACTGCTTTTCCATAATCTGAAATAAGTCCGTATGGCTGATCATGATCTCTGTAAGGGAAAGCAGTGATCCTGATTTGGGATTTCCCATGGTTTTCAGGTTTTTATATATTTACCATTTTCTGACTAAGGAGTAGTGTTGGCTTAATTTTTCAGTGCAAAATGACATGAGATTTCTAGATATTTGGCTACTGATTGTGTAGCTGGCAAGTGCACTGGGCCTGGCTCACTTGGTGACCTACAAGTAAATGAAGATGCCCAGTGTCAGAGCATGCAGATGTGTTTTGCCAGGAAGTAAACAGGCTTTTGTATTATTTGTTCATCTACATCTGTCTGTTAAATCCATTTCCGCTGTGCAGAAGCAGCAAAAAACATAAGCACATAAGCAGCAAAAAACACAGTGCTGCTCATCCTATCAAAAAGAAATATATGTAAATGTCACTACTGCGCAGTTTCTTGAAAAGTACCCAACTAATACTTGAAGTAAAATTTTGTCACCTTGTTGCATTTGTTTGGGGGCAGTAACTGGCAGGTAGCAACTGTATCCTGAAAGATGTTAGAGTGAGGGAGGGAAGAGGCAGAGAAACTTCTATAGTAAATATCCTCAGAGGTCATCAACAAATGCGGCATAACAGCTTCTCACTAACAAACTGAGCTCAAATAGTGATTGTTCCATCTCTCATCTGAAATACTGTTCCAAATAACAGCACCAGCCTTGTTTTAAAGTAAGGGAAAACACTGAAGCTCATTCTTGAACAGAGTTGATATCCATTATGTAAATGCACACTTAAAAAAAAATATAGGGCATTGATATTTAATGTCAGACTAAAGGTTACTTAAATGTAACTCTTTTTGAGTGTACTTGCAGATTCAGTCAAACTAATGGATTTTTCCTTTGTCTGTTAAGGGTTAACACTGACTAGACCATATCTTTTGTTTTTTCTGGAGTCCTACAGTAAAGTTGCTGTGTAACTTAAGACACCAAGTCTTTTTGGGTAAGAAAACTTCCTGCACTCTGAAAATGGGATCTTCTGTAGCCCTAATCAAAGCCAACTGGATTAATGTTGACTTCTTGCTGTTTGAGCTAGTATCTGTGATACCATCTACACATTCCTCTGGTGATTCTCTGCAGTATATAGAAAGTTAGTGTTACTTCACCTTGTCTTTGCCAGGCTGTCGGGACCATGAGGATTTTCCAGAATGCTGTCTGGGGGAGATGCAGGGCTTTAGTATCTTCCCATCTTTTCTCTCCCTAGTTGCAAGCTTTCCTAGGCATAGTTGCACTGGTGCGTTTGGGGACTCTTAAGATTACTCTGGAATACCAAATTGAGTGTAAAATAGCCCTGTGTTATCGAGGACTCCTTGGTTCTGTTTTCTGAGGAGTGAATGTTTGCCCCAGCCTCTAGAGTTAGTCCTTGCAACTTAAAGAGACCTGCATGACCTACCAGATTCTGTGTTGATGGCATTGAGTCAGGAGCTTGAGGGGAAGCCATGTAGCAGCTCCTCTCCTGCAGCAAGGGAAAGCTGTGGTAGCCGCTGCTTGCTGTCTGTCAGCCTGGTGTGGAGATCCACTGGAGGCAAGCCCACCAACCCTCCTTCTGTCCTGATAGGGCAACCAAACCACTTCCTCCCAGTGGCCCCTGACATCTGCCAGAGAAAAATGAGCCCCATATGAGACTTGAGGCTCCACGTTCACTATGAGGCCTAATGAACCAATATCAGACTTTACAAACTCCTAAAATAAGAGAGATTTTGCACAGCGCTATAGGTTGTTTATAGGAAAATAGGATGAGAGTTTTCTCTTCAATTAATTCCAAACCAAACCTCACAAAGTTTAGGACATTTTGGCTCTGAACTGAGTAGCTCAAGCTTGAAACTGATCCTGATGCAGGTTGAAATTCATATTGGCAGCTCATTGGCACTTCTGCATTTCAGTGAATTAAGTGAACCTTACTGTGTTCACAGGACAGAAAAGGAGTTAAACTGAATATTTTCAGGGTAATAACTTAGGATTTGAAACACTTCTACAGTGAAAATTAATCCAATTTTCCTTTTAGCAAAGTATAGTTTGGATTTGAGGAATAAAGGAGCATAACTATGGTAAGCAATAATTTAGTTCTCTGATTCACAAAGTTGTTCAGTGAGTCATTGAACCAGATCCCACCAGTAACTAATATGCATTGATTTAAATGGATTTCATTATCTCATTATGAGTTTTTTTGGTGGCTGTGATGGCACATTTCTTCATTGCCTTAGCTCAAGGTTGAGGGAATTCCTTGTGATAAATCTAGACTTGTAGGTAAACATGAAGCAATAAGCAAGAAGACCTCACCCAATTGCAATTATGTTAGATACTTTGTTATATTGCTAGGTTCAATCAAGTACAGTAACAAAATAACATAGTTTACAGCTGAGATAGTAACTTATTATTTACAAATATGCTTGTCATGCAAGTCAGAAGACAAGGAGGTTCTTGAGACATAAATTCTCCAGTTCCCATCTTGTTTATGCTAAGCTTTTATCTGGATTAAATTTTGGCTTGTAAATGACAAAATTATTAGACTTTATAATTGACAATATTTAATTCACTTCTTCAGTATTCAGTTCAGTATTTTTGCATGTGACCTGCAAATTGGAGTTTCTGTACCCAAATAATGTTACCCAGAGAGATTTCTGTTTTCTTACACCTTGCACAACAGGAACACAGAGTGAGATCTGAGAATATGTAAAATGTCAAAACATGTCCGTAGACATTCCAAAGGTATGTCTCTGTATTACTTAGGATTTTGATGATGTTGTCATGCAGAAATTGAGTCCAAAAGAACCCCACCTGCTTTAAGCTTAGGTTGGCAAATTAATTTATTACAGATTATGTACTTCTAACACCAAATGGTGATAAATGGTAATATTAGGTAACATTCAGTCTCTGTCCTTGACTTGCTGTCTGATCTGAGTCAAGCAAAATACTCTAGGTTTCAGTTTGTTTGTAAATAAAGTGAATTCATCACATACTCTGCAGGCGTATGATGAATTAGGTATTGGAGAAATGAAGAGTGTTGTCAGGATTAGTAAGGGAAGATACGAAGTCATGAAAATGTCTCCATTTCAAAGAACCAAAGTCTGTGGACATTTGAATCTGTGGTTTCTGCCTGTCTACAGAAAGGTCCATTGCAAAATTTACATTCATTTTTGGGTTTGGATTTTGAACACTCCAGGGCTTTCAGGTAGGGCCCATCTCCAGTGAAAATAAAACTTAACCGCAGCCACCAACCCAAAACTGAACCATCAAGCAACCTGAACCCAATTGAGTGAGGTTAAAAAGAGTTTGGTTAAGTGCCTTGTTTTGTTGCCTTTGGCTAGAAAAAGCAGTAGGAGTGAGAGATGCCTTTTTAGATATTTCTGACCTAGGTTAAATTAGGACACTAAAAGTCTTGTGAGGAAGTTTCAAGGACTGATTGGATTACTCGGATCCCAACCCAGACTGTGGAGATGAATCCAAAGTTCCAGATGGTTTTTAAATTAGAAAGGGAGAGATCTTATGAGGTCTGCATTATTTCTACATAATACCCCTAGTTCCTCATGGATAAGCCCATCCAAAAGATACTCATCAACATCCCTAAGACACATAGACTTCTTAATCTGGTTAGCTTGTTTGAATGGGACGAACATTTCCAGAGCTGGTCAGCCTGTGGCCTTGCTATCAGTCACCTACTCAAGGAAGAGAAATTGGAGTCCTCTTAATATTTCAGCACGAAGATTGTTTTCTTTTCTGGTAACTTCTCACTATATTAAAAAATTCTTCCTGTCGTTGGAAGTCAGTCCAGTTCACCCTTTTCATCAACTAACAGCAAGGGGTTGTTTTTGGGGGTTTTTTTTGGTGGAAGAGTTTGCATTTTTGTATTTTTGTAAGTGTTGTTATCTGCAAAATTTAGTAACAGAGTTTGATTGAAAAGTATATTCTGCTTCCTGCCATTCATGCTCCTTGTTTAGCTTAAATGCCACATTTGCAGAAAAATGAAAGCCAGAATGTAAAACTGATAGATGCACATGCCCTCATATGCTAAAATGCATCATTTTGGGTTATGAATGCTTCAGGAGGACTCATGACAGCAAGCAAAACAGACAAAAAACCTACGTGTGCTTCACACACAAAGTCTTAGTGAACACTGGCCTGATTACACACATTTGTAACTTATTTTTTTAGTACAGACTTGGGATTCAGTTAACTGAAGATGTCCCTTTAAAAGTTGCCAAATGATGCGTGACCCATCGTGCCACCCCGCCTTCTTTTCCTTGATTAGAAAAGGGAAAGGATGTACTGAAGATAACTGAGGGTACTTTCCAAATGACCAGAGGAAAAGAAAGAACAAGGAGATGGGATCATTAAAATGATAAATGAAAGTTGGGTTTGCTGTTATTACAGGTTATGTTGTTTTTTCTCCAGGGGAGTGAAGGAGGAGGGGATGCACCATTTCCTGTTGGAGAAACTGTAATCAGCTATAGAACATTTGCAGTTTTAGGAAGAAAAGGTCCTGACTGCTGTACAAAGATTGAAGTGGCAGAACAAAGGTTCATGTTGAAATGACAATGAGTTTGTGGCAAAACAGAACACAACATGCCATTTCCTAAGTACTTGGAGGAGCCCTAATAAAAGATGCCAAAATGTTTGTTTGCATAAAGATGAGTGATAGCCCAAATAAAGGCTTCAAAATGTGATAAGAAACACATCTAAATTCATCTTAAATTTGGATTTAATCTATTCCTCTTCCTGTTATTATGGCTAATATTCTGTTACTTAAGTGGTCTTTGAAACCCTAATTTCTCCAGAACTTGTAATAGGATTATTCAGTATATAAGTGGGATTATCAGCGTAATTCTTAAATTCTGTATTCTCTTTCAAACAGTATCAAAAAGAATGTATTTTGGGATGAGGAGGAAACTGCATGACTAATGTTATTCAAGACGCCAGCAGTTGTGCAGGAACTTTATGAGTTGGAAACGGAGCTGTTACAAGCCACCATCACTTTGAGTGATGTTCAAAGAAGAGGAAACTCCAAAGCCAGGTCACCTAGAAAGGTGGTGTCTCAGAACCTCTCACACTAGCCAGAGAAGCACATGAGTATCTCCTCTGTAAACAGGGCTCTGCATTGTTTTTGTGCACTTGTGCACGTGGTTGGAGAACAGAATTTTTACTCAAAACAGAAAATTTTAAAGTTCTTTTGCTATACTTCTAATTTTGTGCTTTTCTCTGATGTGTCCAGGGTCCCTCTCTCTTTCTCACAGCTTCTGCCTAATTGCAAAAAAGATTACCCCTCTGAAGAGAAATAATGCAGTTGCAACCTATATGAACAATGGCAGCTAACAGAGAACACTTGATCTCTGTTATCACCAAAAAATGAATTTTACCAGAAGTCAAGGAACAAAGAATATTTTAGATGTTAGAGAAGCAAGTAAAAACAAAGTGTTTATAACCCAACTTTTTGGGATTCCATATAGTTTGAGGCAGTCTCATGAGGATTTCTGCATTTACAAGATTTCGGTACAACAGTTTTTTGTTTGTAGTTACAATACAGTGCAAGGTGTTAATCTCTGTCTTCTTAGTTGCAGTGACCAGTGTATATTCAGATGATAAACTTGACACAATCTTACTATTTTTGAATCAGTCATGTTTTTTTAGTTTCTTACACCAGTCACAGATGATTAAGAAGTAGAACTGGGGTGTTCATCTGAGCTTTTTAGTCCTTTTGCATTAGTCTGAAAGCTTTTATGTGACAGTCCTTCCGTGGGCTTCTGGTGCTTTGTGCATTTTCTCAGGCCTTTCTTCAAAACTTCAGTGTTTCCTTTCTGAAGAAAGAAAAAGAAGAAAAGTAGTTGGACTACAAGGTGAGATATATCAGGAAGGCCTAGACAGTGCAGACAGAAGAGGTTTTCTGTTCTTCTAGTTGACCAGTGCTTTCTCCAAAATTCAAACTTAAAATACTACGTTTGTCATTAATTTTTAGATTACCTCTGCTAGTTCAACTGCCGGTACTAATGCTGCTGTTGTCTTTTGGACAATATGATAAATCTCTAATGTGAGAAGGTATTAGGAAGGCACAGCAGTTTCTTTTCTATCATCAGTGCTATGCAGTCTTCTTTAGAAGAAAAATTCAGCAACCAAGCATGCAATGAATATGCCGAACGATACCTCAGTAAAGGTGATCTAAATGCGTGGCATGGTTTTACATGCAAAAAAAAAAGTGGACAAACACCAGCTATTCCTTCTAAGTCAATTACATACCTCTCAGGCTCTCAAAGAAAAGCTTTCTAACCAGCTGTCAGGCCAGGAACCAGTGCGGAAAATTGTTTCCCAGAGACCTCACTGTTTGCAGACTGTCTGGACCTTAAATTGCAGGACTTGCCCTCTCACCTTATCTTCCAGATACCCCAGCACTTTCCTACCCATCCTGCCTGGCTCTTCACAGGTGTGCACTGGCTGTGTATGGAATGCCTTTGCATCCTTGGAAGAGGGGAAAGGGTATTATAAATTGTATGAGTCAAAGGTAGCTGCTTGAGAACGTGATGTATTCTGCATCCTTTAGGAAAGAAGGGGGGAAAAACATTTTCCTTTTCTGAATCAGTTCACTTTCGAAAATTAATAAACCTTTTTTTATCCACTCATGCTGCTGGGTGACCTGTTCTTATTGTATGCTGAAGTGCAATAAAATAACACAAGGCAGTACTGTGAAGAAAAACTCATAGGGTTTATTTGAATGCATAACCAAGTTTGTTTACTTTGAAAGAACAGTAACAATGTAATGAATGTCTGATGTAGAGTTAAGTACATCCTTGTCCAAATTTGATTTATGTGATCATTTCTGGATGTTAACTCAACCATTGTTAGCATAACCTCCATCATTTTTATATTCATGCTGACTGTGGGCACGCACTAGCGCAGCAGTGTGAAAGAAAAGTGAAAGAAAACTGGTAGCAACTCCCAGTACAGGAAACCTCTTTCCCTGAAATAACAGAGGTTGGTGTGTAGTGAGGCATAGATAAATTTAAGGCGAGCAGATGAGTGTAACTGGAGGAGCTGTGTTAGGAGAGAGAAGGCAGCCATTGATTCCTGCAGCTTATTAACCTCTTGAGGGCCACGTGCAGTAATGCAAACGTCAGCCATGGTCTGCTGGTGTGTGTGTGTGTGATGTGGCTATCAAATTACCTGAAGAAAAATGCAGACACTTTGGTTGCCTGCTAAAACACAGCAGGAGATACGCTGCGAGCTCAGGCCGCCTGAGCTTTTGAAGGCAGAAGTTGAGCTTTGTGAGGAATGCTTGTATGAACACTTCTGTAAACATGTATGTAATTCATACAAGATGTCTGTGTAATTCATACAATAACTTTGTTCAGTGTACAAAGGAGAGTTTCTGCAACCGTGTGCTAGGCAGTAACTCTGTAGCATGAGAATGGGCATCTTTTAAGAGATACAGATGATGGAGTTTTTTTAGGTAAACAAAACATTCAGAAGTTGCCACAATGGTTAAAGTTAAACACAATTCTCGAGGGAAGTTTTATGGGTATAAACAAAGGACATTCTTGTTTGTTTTTCACGTTCATTTCAAGATTGCACATAATTACTGAATCCTTCCCATGTGAGCTTTGCAGTTCATGTTTTTTAACCAGATGCTATAGCATATGTTTTAGTACCAATAGTTCCACAGTTGAAGTTCTGGAATATCGGTGGTAATATTTTTGATTAATTTACTTTGTAATTCAATTTAACCTGAAGGCACTGCATGACTTGTATCATATGTTGTCATCAAAATTTTATATTTACGATTTAAATTGAACTTTACAGTTGTCAATAAAGAAGAAGTATGTTCAGCATATTACTATAAATCATTCACATAAACCCTTAATTTCATCTTCAACCTGCATCTTGATTTTGTGTCAGCTGGTGGATCCCATATGCTAGGATGGCTCTTTGCTTCTGGGAGATTCAGATGCAACTGCTGAGCTGAGGGCAGAATTTGAGTGTTCACTCTTGGCTGCTTTGCCTTTTGCTCTTCTGTTTTAATCAACCTTTATCTCTCAACTTAATATAGTTGTGCTTTTCTCTTTTTTGGCACTGATCTTGGGAGGGGAAGAGAAAATGCTGATGAGATTATACTTGTTTGGGGTGTGTTGTGCTCAGAGAAGGGCAGTCTTAGTCCAGTTTTATGCAAGACACTATCATAATAAAGTACATTATTGTGGATGTCACAGTAATCTGTAATGGGTCATAGCAATCAGTTTATAAGTCCTGTGATTCAAAGGCAAATCAGTTATTACTGAAATGGCCCAAAGGATGTGATTTTAACATGATATTCTTTTAAGTCGACATCCAGAGTTTGCATGTGGATAGCCTGCAGTGCTGGATTTGGGCTGTCCTGTCAAGAGCCCAGTTTTGAAACTACATTTGCTACAGTTCTTTATCAGTATTATGAACTTCTTCCTTTATGAATGAAAATACAGGACAACAGATTATTGTGGGTAATCTTTTTTGCATAATATATTGGCATACAGCACTCACCTGAAGCATCAGGTCAGGTTTCAGGGGCACTGTCTGCTGATGACTAAATTTGAATTGAGACCCATGACAACCAATGGGCAGCAAGTTTGATGTTTCAGTTGAGAAGATATGTTTCATAATAAGAAGTTATTTGTTTCCATCTGATGTGTTTGTGCTTTGGCAAGTATTATTTATGGTACTGAAATGATGTGGTAATCCAAAGGATAAAATAACTACTTCTTCGTAATCCAATGTACAGCTGCTTGTTGGGACTCAGGCCAAGCCTTCACCTTCACATCATCCGCAGCAACTCTGTGTGTGAGTTTTAAAGACAGTTTTAAGAGTGTAGGTGGTAATTTCAGTCATCTGTCTTTAACTGAAAAAACAGATATTAACTTAGATAAAAACTACTGGGAGCAAATTCTAGTTTTTCATGTAAAAAAATAAAGTTTTTTGTACTTTAAAAACTTGAACTTGTTACCTGAAAGTAGTGACAGTTTGTGGGCAAAGATAGAAATAGGGAAGTTGGAAAGTTAGGAAACAGCTAACACAAGTTTAAAAAGTGAATTTCTTTTAAGAGTGTTTTGCTATCCAGGAAATAAATGGAATGCCAGCCATTTCGTAGCAGCCCTGTATAAATGAAAAGAAATACAAAAACAAGTCTTCTGGTTCCTCCACCTGTCACTGCCACTGGGTAACTGTTCGCACCTACGTTAGTCACTCCTTCAACAGGCCATGAAATTGTTCCAGCTTTTTAAATGTGTGAGAAAATAAAGGCAGGTGCTGGCACATCATGAATGAAAACCTGACCTTCAGGCTGATACAGTAGTGGTGTTGTTACTGTTTGCGTTTTGGAAACCACATGACTTGTCAAGTTGCAATAAAGTTATTTTGTGTTTTTATATTATTAAAGCTCAGTGAGGTCTTTGGACCGCCCATGAGAACCATGAGGATTGCTGGTGTTGGAAGTCATATTGATAGTCAGTACTTAAGGATGGGGGTTTTTTTATGTTGTTACTGACTTTGTGCCACTCAGTAGCTGTTGGATTACTTAATAAGGAAGAAACTTGCTACAGAGGGTGCTCGCACATCTGCTGTTAGAGAAATCAAATCCTGAACTATCTGTGATCCAAAAAAACCTTAGCGACTTCTCTGAAAATCCTCTCAGAATAATGCCACTCATAGAAACAGCAGGCAAAGTGATATTTCAATTTCACAGCAGAACAAATATTCAGTATTTTTTCATAAAAAGAGATGTAAAAATAGAGAATAGAGAGAGTCATCTTCAGTGCATGCATATTTTTCATGAACTCTTACTTAAACCTGAAATCCATTGAATTGCTATGAACTTCTTATCTCAAGAAATCATTACTGGTCTCTCAAAGGACTGTTTAATCTTCAGTGTCTTACAAGGTTTGTCTTACAAATAAAACTGTATTGAATCTTGCTACCTTTGACCACCTGTCAAGTTTCTATCCTCCCTTTTTTCCAAAACTGATACCAGACTGCAAAATGAAAACACCACAACTGTATGTGAGGTTCTGTTAAGAGTTCAAATGAAATTACCTGAACCATTATGAGTTTTAGAAAGCCTCCATATTTTTCTTACTAACAATAAGGTAATTTAATTACTGTAATTAGTGATTTAATCACTGTATAAAACTGCCTTGATTTTTTGTGTCACATTTAGCCCTATATGAAAATCTCCTAATACAGCATTAGGGAATTAGAATTATCCTGGTACTGAGTGAAAAGAACGTATTCTGTTGTGTAACCAGAAATACCTGTATTATCTGAATATACCTGCTTTCCTCATTGCAGAGCTAAAATATTTTCTTCATTTATAATTTGTTTTAATATGTAGAAGGGATAACAGATAATGCTACAGGATTATTAACCTATTCTTTCTCTCTTTGTTTTCATTTTCCAGAAGTGGGTCACACGTTTGTGTTTTCAAACTGTATTTTGAGTTCTCTTTTGGTGTCACTTTCTTGATTTTATACCCAAGATCACCTTGTTACTCTAGTGCTGTGCAATTTTTAATATATTCCAATGACACTCCTGTGAGGTAGCAAGGTAATGTTATTTTCAATTGTATAGTTAGGGAACAGAGGCAGAGAGGGTAAGAGCAGCTTTCCTTGTACCTAACTCTGCCTAGTCATTTAGGCTCCCTCTGACGCCTACAGTTAGGGGATGTATCACCCCCTTCCCCCCGTGACTGAGCCTGGGTCACATTAAAGGCTGTGGCAGGCATGCACTGAACTCAGATCTTCCAAGACCTACATTAGTAATCTCTTTTCTGGAACGTATTTCCTTTCTGAAATAAACAGATGTATTATGCTGGAGTGATTTGAATACTGCTCCTTCATGTGGCTTGGCAAGAAGCATGAACTTCATGATTTTTCTATTACTATTTAAAAGTTTTTGTTATTTCTCCTATTAAACTGTTAATGTCATCCATCATCTTGGGTTTCATGGCTTTAGTACTGATTGCTTTTCACAGATACTACACTCTCAGGGGAAATCGGCACCAAGAAAAAAGTGAAAAGACTGTTAAGTTTCCAGAGATACTTCCATGCATCCCGGTTACTGCGTGGAATTGTACCACAAGCCTCTCTGTACCTACTGGATGAGGACTACCTTGGGCAAGCAAGGGTAAGACGGGTCTCCAGATCTCCATTTCTTTTAATAATACTACAGAGAGTGTCACTTTTGTTTCAGTCTTCAAATAACCGAATTTATGGCTGATCTTTCTTAAATGACCCACGTTACATGTCTGCCTCACAACAAACAGATTGTCCATTCCCTATTTATGGTTACAGCCTCGAAGGCTTAGGTCTCAGAGCAACAGAAAATGCTGCTACATCTATTCAGCGTTTTCAGGTTCCAACAACTGAATTATAGTCTGGATTTAATAAAGAATGAAGGATTTCTGGTTAAGTTACTGATTTAAGTGCAGCCCTGACACAGGATTTAGTTCATCCACTTTAAAAAAGACAGGTGTCTCTCAGCTGGTATGGAACAGCTATTAGGCAACCTGTGATAGCTCTCCATAGTGGCAAAGGCTAGGAAACAGTGAACATTGACTGCAAAGAACTTCACAATGATCAAAATATAATTATCTTATTTTGCAGCACTTATACTCACTTTGAATGGTATTTCTGAGCAAAACTTGCACAACTGATGGCATTGGGATTATGTGCCTAGGCAGTTTTTATTCTCTGCAAGAGGTGATTATTTGCCAGGTGTTAGAAAGTAATTAAGAAATCCACAACTGTTTGAATATAGACTAGAGATGGGAGTGAATGTGTATTTCATTCACTCCCATTGTAGGTGATACAGCTAGTCCAGAATCAATCTCCTGTCTCAACTGATGTAGCTGTAAGAACACTGCATTTGGTGGTAATGACGGATTCTTCTGCATGTCTGAGTGGGCTTAACGGTAGCACTGTATCCAAATTTATAAAAGCTATTCCTGTGTACTGCTTTGCTTAGCACATTGTAACTCATACTCACCTTGAGAGCTAAGATTTTAAAACACTGTATTAAAAGCCTAAGAGAATTTGCACAGACAGTTCGGGGACATGAAGGAACAATAAAGAATTTGTGCAGTAAAAGGGAATATTTTCATAGTATTTTGGTTTATATTATTCCTTGTTTTGAGTTCCATTTTGAAGGTATTTTTAGTGTTATGTTCAAAACCTCCTCAGTTAAAAGTGCAAGTGATATTTTATGCAGTACAGCTACGTTAGCCTGATTTCTCATATTTCAAATACAACCTCTGTAGGTTTCTCAAACAAAGCTTTAAAGCTGCAGTAACCAATCCTGTGACTGATTAATGTGAAATAATAATTAAAATCTGCTTTACAGTGTGACATACCAGTCATTAGCCTTTTCACATTTGTTTTTTCCAGCATATGCTATCCAAAGTGGGAATGTGGGATTTTGACATTTTCTTGTTTGATCGCTTGACAAATGGTAAGTAAATTTTTTAAGTCTTTTTTTAAATATCTCTCATAAATGACTATTCAAAAAATCCCTAATTAATTATTTGCTAAATGTTTCCAGTTCAGATTACTGAAGAGAAATTGGCCACATTTAACCTCTCTTACAATCACATCCTGGAGCTTTTTCAGGTTTTTCCTGAACTACAGGGTAATGTTTAAAGAGTGCTTTTGTATCAATCTAATCTCCTGCATGTTGTTGTCACCTTTTCACGAAGGTGTTCCTGTTTAATTTACCTGGGAAATTCCCAAGCTACTTTAAATATACCTGTTAGATACATTGGTCAATAAATCCAGATCTCCATAATCAGTCAATTTCTATCAATACAAAAGACCTTTGAGTGAAGATACCCTTGCTTCTGTTCAGCAGCAAAAATTAGGAAATTTATTAAGAGAGTAAAAATCTGTGAAGTGTTTTCTCTAAATGTATGCCTGTAAAACCATCCCACTTCCCCCCCCTGAATGTCTAGGCAATACCTCTTGATCTGCTGAAGAGGGTCATGATCACACCTCTCCCCTTATTGTAGTGCTCAGAGAACTGAGAGTCCTCATTCCTCACCCCCAATCTAATTAGGTTTGGTTGGGGCAGAAGGTGTAGGAAAAGGTTGGTTTAGAGGGTCATTTAGCTGAGTGACTGGCAGTGAAGAGTGAAGAGTATTGTAAATTGCCTGGGAAGCAAAAGCATAGTTCTTCTAAATTACCTTTCTGTGCCCCTGCTCAGTAGTCAAGGCCAAGTAAGTTTCCATGTGTTCTTCATACAGATATTTATTTTCTTTCCTGAGTTACATTAAATAAGAAAAGACTCCCTTCAAACTTCGTTTATATGTAGTATGGATTGGTTGATTTGGGGTGTTTTTTCTAACTTTTATGGAAACAGTGCTGCTGAATTAAGCAGTGCAAGCTTTTTTAAATACTGTGTTTATGTGTAATTGACCATGTAATACTAGTTAGGCTCAATTTTGCCAGTGTTCTCAGTATTGGATTTACAGTAAGGCCAGTGCAACATTACAGTGGGACTTGAGACTGTAAATGCTGCAACTCATTTTCCCCATCTGTGTCATTGTTATGAGATGCAATTGTAGCTGAGCTAGTTTACGTAGGTTAATAACATTTTTGTGCAGCTATATGTAAAATAAAAAATTTAGTTCCAAACTGCTGATTTTTAGTAATTAATTAATGAATACAATATGGCAAACCGACGTGGCAGAAAAGCCACTCTTGTTTCTGTTGTTTCTGAAGACAGACTGAGTTACGAGGATGACGTTGCTCTCAGACAAGCCTGTCAAAAGATTTCTAGTTAAAACTGTGTCAGTGTGCCTTCTTCCAGTTAAAAACACTTTGCCTGTTGTGTTGAAACAGCAAACATGGCTTTATGGCATCTAGACACAAGAATGGCACTCCGTTGGTACAACCATGCCATCAAGTCTTGATTATATAGCGCAGTAATTCATATAAGTGACTTCTGAATACACGGGTGTCATCTAAGCTCACTTCATTGGAGATGGAGCTGACTAATAGGAAATTACCAAGGTTTTTACCCTTGCTGGCTTTGTAACTACATGTTGAGGGAATCTAATAGTTGTTCCTTTCTGCTTTTAGGAAACAGTCTCGTAACACTCCTTTGTCACCTCTTCAATGTGCATGGACTTATTCACCATTTCCAGTTAGACATGGTTACATTACACAGGTTTTTTGGTAAGTGCTCACCTCAAAGCCATCTTTGAATGAAGTTTAGTGCTTAAGTAGAGCATCAGGTAAGGCACTGGCTTGGTCTGTGTATCTATGTAAAGATGATGATATCATTGTAAATATCAGTAAAACATGTCTATGATATATATCAGCATACAGTTTGCAGGGACTCAAGTACTTGGTTCAGTACTTAGTCAGTGGAGGGACTTCAAAAGGCTCTGCACTGGGCTGAAGCATCCCAGCACCACAGTCACACTGGTGATTTAAAGTAAAGTATACCATGCAGAGATGTGGCTGGCTTAGGCCCACACAGACCATGTACAGTAATTGCACAGTACAATTGTGGTGCAGTGTAATTATTTTAGTGACTAAAAGACCACTGAGACCCAGGGCAGTTAAAAGCTTATGTGCAGAATTTAACAAATTATATCAAGCTGTCTACGCTGAATAGTGCTGGTGAAAGCCCCTGCTGCTGTTACTGCCAACAGAAATAGTAGCACCATGCTGTCAGTGAACCAAAAGAAGAAATTGGCCAAAATCAATTAGTTTTTGCAACACTTTTTGAAAGCAGCTCAATGCCAGTGTTTCAGGCTGTCAGGCAGAGTTTCCAGAGCCGGGTCTCTTCTTTAAGACTGCCTAATTGTCACTTCTGGAAAGCATTACTCTGGTGTGGAGACAGACAAAATCTCCCTGCTGTTTCTATCTCCTGTGGGCAGACGTGAAGTGGACAGTTGGGTAATTAGAGCTAGTGGTACTCACAGTTTAAGGGATTACCCACTGTACCTCCAGATGCTTGTGTGGCTGGAAACAAACAGGAGGCTTGGACTTCCTTTGGCGCTCCTCGTGCTGGCAGCGAGCGCCATGGGAAGTCTGCCTGTTAGCTTTCCATTTGATTAATCTGATCATGTCTAGGAGAGCGCTTCAGGCAAGATCACATGCAGCTTCCAGCGTTCACATGGTGGTGTCCCAAGACCATGCAATGGTGCACACACTGCTACAAGGAACAGAGGGGTGTGAAGCACACATTTCAATGATTTTTCTCTCTGAGAGAAGGCTGAGAGTTAAGAGGTTGGTGCTCCTGGTCCAACTGGACCAGTTCCAGCACTGCAAACTAAAGCAAGAGGGACTGCATTTTAAAATGAATACGTAGATGTGACTAAAATTGTCACAGGAGATTTTGCTGTGAATACCCCAATGATGATTTTGATTCTTCACCTGGGGGATATAGGAATGCTTTTGGCTGTAGTTCATCACTCAAATAACAGATGATGGCAGGGTATCAGGGCCTCACTCCCTGCTGCTGTAAAATAGGTGGTACTGCCTTAATGGCACACTACTACCCTATGACAGCAGCCTAAATAATTACACTGCGTTGTGGATAAATTTGCCTCTCTTCCTTGTTTATTTTACTCCTCAATGAAAGCCTTCACTAAGGCAAGAAAGAGGTGATTTATGCACTAGGCCCAGTATATCCCCTTGGGCCTCACAAATCCTTTCATGCATTTTTTCTCTAAAGGTATCCCAATAAAAGCAGCAATTTAAATAAGCTACAGCTATTTGAAGAAACTCCTTAGGCAGCTGACTGCAAAACCTCAGATTGTATTTTAAGTCCAGTTCCCACTTGTGGCCATGGCATTCAGAGACAAAAGGATCTTTGTTTTCTGTTTTGATTCCCAGTTATGGTTCAAGAAGATTACCATAGCCAAAACCCATACCACAATGCTGTCCATGCCGCTGATGTCACACAAGCTATGCACTGCTATCTGAGAGAGCCCAAGGTAATGACAACCTTTCACACCGATGTTGCTTTCACATGGTTCTCAGATTTTTTTCCCAGGATTGAAATAAAAACCCCAAAAGATACTTCTAGACAGCAGAAAGTGATGGCGCACTGGAAGTCAGCAGCGTCAGGAGCAGCCTCAGCTACAGATTACAGAGGTTTCAGTCAAGCCACGAGAGTCACTTCTCATTGTGCAGGCGTCGTGTCTAAGTGCTGCTGTATGAGCTCCAGCCACCACCACGGTGTGAACCAGCCACCCACCAATGCCTGCAGTTCTGTTCCCATCAAACTCAGCAGGAGGCAATGCATGTCTGTGCCTCAGCCACCTCCTCACATCACGATTTCAAAATACCAGATTGGGCAGTGCCACACCAGGAAAGGGGAAAGCAGTCCCTTCAGAGGGGTCTGTTCTTCAACGCTGTCCTCTGCACAAGTATTTGACTGCTGCTGCAAGTTCTCACAGCATCAGGGTGGTGTTGCCTTATGTGTTACTGGAAGGCACTGGGATATTGCACTGCTGAGCCACAGTATAAGAACATAACTTATCTTTTCTGGCTTGGCCTAAATGAAAGGATGTTGTGCTAGAACTAGCAGTTTGTTACACCAGATATAGCAATGGTAAGTGAGGACAGGAGCAGGCCCCACCTTTCCTGTGTTTCCCTCTCCTGTATTTTCGAGATCTGCAAGTCTTTTCTGGCCAGGAAGTGCAGGGAACCTGTACCATACTGCTCATCAGTTCTCACCTCAGGATGCTTCTTTCATCTCATAGACCTGTACTCTGTACAGACTCATCGGGCTGGTAATAACTGCCTCACTCTCTACAAACAGAAAATGCTAAGACTACCTTTTTTTGCTTCTAAATGGGCTCTGTAGCAGAAAAAAATCTGGACAGGTTTTCCAACTTGAATGTTTGAAGTTATAAAGTTAAATTATATTCCCTAATAAAACACATCTGTTTGAACTGAGATAGATTCTTAATAGCCAAGTTTGAAATTTCAGAAATTGATAAACTCTACATTTTTTAACACAGTGCTATGCTAGAAAATTGAAGCCTGATCTTTTGTTGGTATTGCTAAATACTTGGAGATGCAGAGCTCCTACGATGCATGCTAACATATGCCAACCTGCCAGCATACCTGTTTGCTTTTTGAACTGAATGTTTGAGACTATGCTCAAGCACTTCTATTACAACAATCCTTGTATTGCCATGAATGATAAAGAGATAAGAAATACGAACTATAAAGCATGATTATATAGTCTAATATCTTTATAGATGTTTGTTCAACACTCACCTTAAAAACGTTGTTCACAAAATTTATGTTTGACACTTGTATACAAATGCCCACAAAACCAAGCAATGCCATGATGTCTGCTGGTTTGTTTATTTACCAAAAAAGTGTTTACTCTCGTGTTCTCATTGTGATTAATGTGTGTGATGATTCAGCTTGCCAACTTCCTCACGCCGTCAGACATCATGCTCGGACTGCTTGCTGCTGCAGCTCATGACGTGGATCACCCAGGGGTCAACCAACCCTTTCTGATTAAAACTAAACACCACCTTGCCAGCCTGTATCAGGTAAAACTGCTCATCAAGTTCCTAATGTGTAAAATGGTGTCAAGCAGAGTTTAAGCAATTCGCAGTGAACTTTTAATGCCAAAATGTGGCAGTGGGAGGATGCTGATCAAGTCATCCTGCACTTTAGAGTCTGGACAATTTTAGTCGAGCTCCTTACTGTGTGTCCCTTCTTAAAACAAAGCTGATACGGGAAAAGAGTTGGAAATGTCAGATTTTGTTTAGGACATTTACGCCAAATCAGTTGCCTGGGTTGTTTCTGCTGTAGATTATCTGGGGTGAGGAACTGTGGGTAGGAGATTTAAAATCATGACAAGATTTCATCTTCTTTCAGTGAGCAAGTAAGCAGCAGGCATGCTCTAAATTGGTATTGCATTAAAAGAAACCCTTGCTTCATGTGGCTGTAGTAAAATACTTAATGAACACTGCATTAAAAAAAGAAAAAAATAGAAGATAGATGAAACCAAAGGAAGTGTAGACATTTACAGTAACATTCCTCAAGATACAAAGAAAGAACATCAAGAAAGCCACTAGGTCACACCACAGGCTGTCTAGACCAGTATCCTGTTTCTAAGAGCAGCCAGTAAAAGATCTCAGAGAGAAACATAAGTCTGGGTTAAGTACAGAGTTGTCCTTCACCTGGTATACATCCTTTCAGCTCTGGCAAGCAGTAGTAGAAAATTTCCTGAAACAAAAACACAGACCCTCTTGTTTAATAACTACCAATGAACCCATGCTGCCTGATTTTTTGGGTCCATTTTGAAGATATTTGAGGTTTTGGCCTATGGCAATCATTGTAGCTCTGTATTTTATCTACAACTGTCCTGTGAGTATAATCTTCACATGCATGTGTACCTTGTTACTATATATGCACATCTCTCTATTCTTTGAATTGTACTTACATATACAATGTGCCAGAGCAATGCTGTGAATCTTAATTTTGGTTGCAATAACCGTAATTGACATGTAATGAAATTGAGGTAGTATTGATTTCTAGCCTTTAGAGTCACAGAGTCATAGAATCATAGAATCATGAAGGTTGGAAGAGACCTTTAAGATCATCAAGTCCAACCCAACTGTTCAGCCAGCACTGCCACTGTAGCCCATAAACCATCACCCAGTGCCAGATCCAGACACCTCTTAAACACCTCCAGGAGTGGTGGCTCTACCACCTCCTCGGGCAACCTACTCCTGTGCCTGACCACCTGAACAGTGAAAATATTTTTCTAATATCTAATCTGAATCTCCCCTGTCTCAGCTTAAGGCCATCCCCTCCAATCCTCTCACTGCAGGTACAGCAGGAGAGCCCGGCCCCACCTCACTGCAGCCTCCTTTCAGGAGGGTGTAAGGAGCAACAAGGTTTCCCCTGAGCTGCCTTTTCTCCAGGCTAAGCACCCCCAGCTCCCTCAGCCACTCCTTTTAAGACATGTTCTCTGGTCCTTTCACGAGCCTTGTTGCCCTTCTCTGGACATGCTCCAGCACCTCAGTGCCACAGCTCAGTGTCCTTTTTTAAGTGAGAGGCCCAGAACTGGACACAGCACTCAAGGTGTGGCCTCCTCAGTGCTGGGTACAGGGAGACAGTCACTGACCTGGTCCTGCTGGCCACACTATTCCTGATACAGGCCAGGGTGCCACTGGCCTTCTTGGCCGCCTGGGCACAGCTGGCTCATGTTCAGCCACTGTCGACCAGCACTCCCACTGGGCTGCTTTCCAGCCACTTTGGAAGAGTCAACTTCAGCCTTTGTGATAAGGTGTCAGAATATCCCAAGTTAAAAATTCATCTACCTGAAGAAGACTCACTAATAGCTACGTACATATACTTAGCAAATTGAGAGATTGCTGTGATGTGCTTACTACTTGATAAGAGTCTCTCTTGTTCTCCCCCACTCAAACATTTGAGTTTCCCCATAAAAAGTGGACTGTATGATGGTGCAACTGTCCTGGCCTCAGACATAGGAATGGGCTGGATATGGGAGCCCCAGCCAAGGCACAGTGATGCTCAAACACTGAAAACTTTGTGACTGGTCTCATCATAAGCTGATGCAGCTTATTACGTCATACCCATATGTTTCTGGTCCATTTTATTCCAGTCTTTTCTAAATGTGAGGCCAGCTAAGTGAGGAGGGAGAAAGGCCAGGGGCTTAACCCAGGGTGCTTTGGGAATGTTAAGGGTGCTTTGAAGAGGAGTGAGTAGAGCCATTCCACAAAACCCCTTGCCTTGTGAAAAGGTACAAACAATTCCTTCTCAAATTAATAGTGGCAAACAGTAGTTTATAGTTAGGTTGAAAAATCGGGCTAATCTGAAAGACATATAGCTTAAATATTAGTATTTTGGAGAAGTGGTTTCTGCTCAGTAATTTGGGTTTGAATATACTTAAAATGTTGGTTAGAAAAGGCAGTGACAATGCAGAAAATGCAATCTTTCAACAGCAAATGAGATTTTAAGTACCCTTCTTAAGGACATTCACTGGCAAGTTTGAGTTATTTTAACTGAAAACGATCCCATATTGTTTCCAAAGATTTTAGTAGTATACAGTATATGGATGCCAATAAAAATAACTGCTGGAAAAAAGTTTTGCTGAAAGCATTTTTAGTTAAAAATTTAGATTTAGAGAACAGTCTTTAAAACATGTACTTTAACATGTGCTTGAAACTGAAACAAAGGTTTTTGGTTTTTAAGTGGCAGAGCCACAGAACTGCTGGGATTAATCAGAAAAAGGATCAAATGAAAGTAAGTTTTAACAGAGCTGGCAGTCATCTGTCATTGAGACAGTGGACTTATCCATGTATGGCATTTCTTTGCTTTTAAATGTCTCTTGACATTTAAATTAGAACTTTACATTTACATTTGGAAGAAAAGGTTTTGCAAAATGAAGTAGGTCAGTTTTTGACGGATGTAAAGTGTTTGACAGCTTCTGAAGTGCGTGTATGAGAAGAGTCATATCTCAGGAAGACAGGTGACATCGCCAAGGACTTCAGCGCTTTCAATATTCATTTTCAACTTAAATCCATATTTTATGGTGCAAGACACTTGTTCTGTAATCTGTAGGGTAATTTCCACAAGAGTCTATTGCATGTGATTGCATGCAACATAATTTTCTACAGAAATAAAAGCACCTTATTGAAATCTCCAGCATTACAAGGACAGTTGAGAGCATGGAAGGTGACTCTAGTGATCTGGAGGTCAATTAGTTTTCCTGTGAGGAGCACAACAGCATTCCTTGTACTGTGTTGCAGACCTTGCTTCTAACTGTCATTGTCTGGCTTTTAAATGAAGGATAAAAGTTTAGAAGTGTGGATAGATCACATACAACATCTGTAGTACAAAACAGGTTTCAGGAAACTATGAAAGGACACTTTACAACTTTAATATATATGTAGGTAAGCTGGAAATAGGACAGTATGTTTTGGGCATCAGTAATAGTTCTACCTGTAGTCTTCCTTAAAAGCAGCACTTCTAGTGTAAGTGTCATTTTTAACTATTTAACATTGTATAGTTAAACCAACTGCTCAGTGAGTAAGAGTAGATTGAAGAGATGGAAATGAATTCCAATCCCTTTTGACTCTGAATTAAAATTGAAGTTTGCTCTGCACCTAGTTAGTAGCAAGTCTCCCTCTCTCTTCAAGTTACTGTTCTTTTTCAAATATGTATGTCAAATGTGGTGGTTCAAATAGCTCAGGCTAAGTAACAGATTGGAAATACTGTGGTAGTTTAAGTAAATTAAACAGTCACAGTCCTGAAGTCTCTGTTACAGCAATCCACTGGGCTTGGGTTGTAAATGTGACAGAAGCTTCCTATAGAGCAGCCTTTAAAGCAAAGCTGCACTACTCAATTTTTAAAAAAAACTAAACCAACCACATGAAGTAGAGCTGAGAGCCCCAGCCTGCAAGCCAGCACACAGACTTTCCCTGTGTGGATTGTCTCCCACCAGCCTGGGTGATCAGATAGATCATGGCAATTAGTCTTAATAAAGCAGTAGTGTGTTCTGGGTGGAATAGCTGACTCTACTAATTGCTGGCAGCCCTTCAGGGATTCTGGCTTCTTACATTTAAGAGGGGAGTCATATGACTTCATGCTCAGTTGTTGCTGGTTAACTTGACCTTTCCTTTTTCCTCCTCCCTGTAGCTTCAGTGTGGGAGGCTAAACAGAGCAGCAGTGTCAGTTTAAGGTTCCCCCTGCAGCAGCAGGCAAAGAGCAGAAACTTAGAGAAGTGAAAATACTCTGAGATGATTACCTGAGTTTGCTTTTTCCTATGAGAAACTGCTAACTGGATGCAGGAAGGTTCTCAGATGCCTACATGCCTAAGTCCTGTTCTGACTGGCCTCCTGTACAGCCAAGGAGCAGCTGCATCCATGGAGTGTAATTCCCTGTTTGAGGCAGGGGCTGCTGAAACAGCTCCTCACAGCAAGTAAGGCTGCCATGCTGGAAGGGATCTGGGGACACAGGGTGCTCCGAGATGGATCTTCCCGGTCGCGATGTTTCAAGGATGCAGTCAGACCAGGGTTGCAGGAAACTGTGCACACAGGCACTGTCTTAAACAAGTGTAAGCCTTCCCAAAAACCAAAGGTGACAGTCAGGTAGAGTTTGTCCAGTTTAGGAGGAGGATGACAGCCTGTGGCCTTGGGGTGACTCTTGGGACAATATTCAGCTCTGCAACTGGGTAGGTGAAAAAAAAACCAAAAAAAATTGTTGTTATGTCCTATTACATTCTCTTACTTTTCTTGGTCAGAGTGTAGGGTTGCAAAAGTCCATCCTGATGTATTTAGGCAAAAGGAGAAAAGGGATATATTTAGGTTGGCAAATGAACAGAATTGCTGTCAAAAATAATTTCTATATTGCATAACTGATGTTGAGATCTGAGTCCGTCAGCTCTTCCTAAGAAAAGGAATTGGCTTTTGCATGATTTGAAAGTTTTGGAGTTGGTTTTACTTTGTTTTTTTTCCCCCAGTATCTGTGACTTCTGTAAGGGAAGCAAGCAGACAAACCCAGAGAAACACCAAAGCAACATTGTGTGAATTCAAAAGCGACAAAAAGCACTGCAGAAAGTACTGTAATAGGAAGCCAGTCCAATTTGTACTCTCACCTTTGCACCAGGCAAGATGATCAAAATGCAGATTGGATCTTGGTTACTGGCAATGTTTAGTGTTTTAACAGTCATTAGATATGACAGGACTACAAAGAAAGATGGGAAGACTTAGGGAGAAAACACTGCTCAGTCCCTCTTGGAAAAGTGGAAGCTGCACATCATGTCCCATGGGAAGGGCAGTACTATGGCAGCAACACCTTCGGAGCTGTGGGACTGTGCAGGAGGGAGCTAGAGATCAACAGTGACTGGAGAGAGGGATTCTGTCTCCACTTTCCCCTTTGGCAGTGACAGGGTGAAGTCCTTGTTCTGCTGCCTGCTCAAAAGGTTTGGTTGTGTTTTGTTTTGTTTTTCTTATCCAGTGCTCATCTACTGCAAAAGCTGTGAACTGCCCAAAACAGGGAACCAGATGATAGAGGTTTCTGAACAAGCGACATTTCTGAGGCATTTGGTGGTAGAAAGTACCCTGTGAACTAAACAAGTGATGATTGGCAAATGCACTGTGTGTTAGGATAGTAATTTCAAGTCATCAGACATAAGATACCAAATTTGTTGTAATTTACTGACAGCCTAGAAAGCTGGGTTCCTGCTCCCTAGCAATTTTTTCCAACCTAACTTTAGTTCCACTTAGCTGAAAGCAAGGAAACAAAGAGGAGTCAAAATCTGTTGCAGACCAAGTTGCTGAAGCCTGCAAATGCTCAGCAATAGTGCTATTCCTCTTGCTTTCACTGAACAGCTGCAGGCAGCTTCCAGTTCCCTGACTCAAAGGGAAATTTGGCAGTTTAGTTTTCTTTTTGTTGTCCACTCTGCATTAAAACTGTAGAGGCTGAAAAGTCAACCTGGAATCAGTAGGAGGTAAAAATACGATTTTGCACTCCTGCTTTAATTCATTTGTTAATAAATCTGTTAGAATGCAAGCTACCTCCCACTCAGATGAGATTAGCTCCTCTGTTCACAGCAGGACTCAAAAACTACAGAACAACAGGGCTCTAGGGCTGACCTTAGCTAAGAAACCCAGAAGCACAAGGTCCTTAACTATAGAAATCTAGACCAATTACTCTAATCCAACTGTGGCTGAAAAGCACACACTTCAGGCTCGTGTTACAGCATGTCCGACCAGCACTGGGTAGGTAACGTGATACAGCAAATCCATGTGTGTACCATGGATAGCATCCTAATCCTTGCATTTTTTGGTGTTGTTCCTCCCCAGAACGTTTCTGTGCTGGAGAACCACCACTGGCGCTCTACCATTGGCATGCTTCGAGAGTCGCGGCTGCTCGCCCACCTGCCCAAGGAGGTCACGTAAGTGTCCACCAGAAGAAATGCATCATTGAAACTAGGCCATGGCCTCCTTCTCCCTTCTTAAAAGCACACTGGCAAAGAGGCCCAGGCTTCCCCATAGGCTGAACTTCATGCCCCTTCTTGGTGCCACTGTGAAATCATGAGACAAAGTTACAGAGCGGAACTGTAAGTTTTTAAGACCCACAGGTCTGCAGCACAGAATGGCCACTCTCAGCACCAGGAACATGGGCAGTCCCAGCAGAAGTGGAACTTGTTCAGATGGATTGTTGGCATTTTTCATTTTACATAGCACCAACCGAATGTGGAAAGATTTAGTGATTAGAAACAGGAAATTGAAGGAGTTGGTCGAGGAGCATCAAGACTTCTCCAGACTTCCACACCTCACTAAGGGAATGTGGTTCAGTCTTTCTGGATGAAGCAAAAAAAGGGCAACAACATGAGCACCTTGGCCAAGTTGCTGCTAGCTTTTTACTTGCTGGTTTTGTGCAGTGTGAGTCCCACCAAGGACAGGAGATGGAGACAGTGAACAGACTGAAGTATTAAATTTTAAATCACAGGTGGCCCTACCAAGAATTTAAACAAGTTACCTGGAAGCAATAAGCTCCATATCCCTACAGAAATTCTTCGAATCAGACCAACAACTTTAAAGGACTTCAGTCTAGACCTTCACAACTTTGCAACTTCAAAGTTGCAGTATTCACACTCAGCTCTGAGCAGCCAAAGTAAGACGTGAGCATTTTTCTTGATGCAACCTGCTGTTGTTCTGGGTGGGTTTTTTTGTACTTTCCTAGCACTTTTCAGAAGCTTTCAGAACAACCTGTGCCAACAAGCATTTTTCTTCTACATTACCTATTCTTCTTGAACCCATTTGGGCAGGTAGAACAGTTGTACCCCGCAAACCCCAGCAGAGACTGACCAAACAAATCAGACTGGATCCATAAAGAAAGAGTGAACTTTATGCCAGCTCCGGTGATCCAGAGCAGGTTGTTTTGAGCTCTTAATGTTGAATGGTTCTATGATTAAAGGGGCTTATTTTCTTCCATTGCAGCCAGGACATTGAGCAGCAGTTGGGCTCCCTCATCTTGGCAACAGACATCAACAGGCAGAATGAGTTTTTGATCCGTCTGAAATCTCATCTTGACAATCAGGATTTGAGGCTGGAGGATGCACAAGACAGACATTTTATGCTTCAGGTAACTTGAAAATGTTTTTTTAATGGTTTTTATTAATTTTTCAGGTCACAGTACTTCCTAGTATATTTTAAGAGTAGTATATGATAGCATGTCTGGACATCAGCCTCTCCTCACCTATTGCCATGATCACTTTCCTCCTGCTACCTTCTGGCATGTCAGGCAAGCATAAGGTGCCTCCAGTATTTCCTTATGTCATTTCCTTGAGTTAAAAAGCTGTGAATGCAACAGGTACAGGAGAGTGTCAAATGCTATGGAATGAAGATAAGCTAGGAATTATTTTATTTCCAGAACATTGCTTCTCTTGCCAGGTAATGTTTCAGTTGTAGTGTCTCTCTCTTCTGGCAAATGTCACTCCACTGGTGTTATTTTCTAGCACCACGCAGCAGAGCCCCCTCATTGGTGTTCTTTCCAGGACAGCCTGACATCAGGTGTCCAAGTCCTGTTCCTGTGATGGATCCTCAGAAACTGCCTCTGCAGAGACAGCTGTTGCCATGGCTGCAGATGTTTCTCTAGTGCATCTGCCCAGCTATTGAAAAACTCATGCTTTATTCAAAAATCAAATAGGCTCACACTGGTTCTTCCAGCTAAGCTCCAGTCATTAGCAGACTCTTCAGAATATACCTCTACCTATTAAAGCATTATTGTGATTAATGTAGCTACGAATACTTGCTTCTTTGGAGAAGTTACATTAATTTCATTCTTAAATACATAAAGAAGTTAAAGTAATCCTTTTCATTTATAAAACAAACACCTACATACTTTCCTTCCATCAAAGTCACAGAAAAGGTGACAGCTTCAAGGAAGGAAGTGCTGATCTGTTAATTCTTCCCCCTCCAGCAGTGTGGGAAATGTAGTAGCTTCTCACCTGTGCTGCCTCAAACAGAGTCTTCTGTCAGATTCCTGCACAGACCGTGCAGGGCAGGATGACAGGTTGACCGTATTTCTGGACAGATGAGGCAAGAAAGTTGTGCAAATGCCTAAAGCAGAGGAATTAGAGCTCTCAACTATGGCAAAAAAGGTTTCTTATGCACTAGGAGCTTAGAAACAAGGGAACAGACATAGTAAGATTTACTTATCTGTGGATTAGTTGTGGAAAAAGAAAAGAAAATCATCAAGAAATCTTGATTGATTGGAATAAGCTAAAGAATGTTTGAAAGGTCCTTGTAATAGACAGTAACGTTATAGCTAATCAGCTTAATCCAAAGAGAAAAATGACTTGGAGACTTCCCTCTGCTGGTTCACAGGTCTGAACTCTTGCAGGAAATATTTCTTATGTTTTCTTCCCGGGTGCCAGAAAGACTTCTGACTTCTGTCAGAGTGAATGATTGTGTTCAGTGTGTGAAGAAACAAGGCACATGATATTTTGTTCCAAGGCAGTAAGACAGGCAGACTACTACATGGTTTACTTTTCTGAAGCAGTTACTTGGTTTTAAAAACCTCTTTCCCTGTACTCAGTCCCCTACAAAGCACTTAAAAGTACTAGTTAACTAAGTGAAACCAGGCCAGGGGCAGTGTGGAGAGCCCTGTGCTTAACTTTGTAAACAAAAATATGCAGACATTAAGATGAAGTGTAATTGAAGTGAGATGCCAGGTCACTCACTGAGACCGCAGAGAAATCATGCCCAAATACACCAGCTTGGCTCTTCTCTTCTTTGTCATCAGCCATGGATGCTGAGCCAAGCAGTCAGCAGGAGCCAGCCTGAGGGTTTTGTTGGCTTATTCCTTGCAAGGAATATCCAAAACACTTTGCAGCCTTGGAATGTGGCCCTGCTCTTGTTCTCACTATGGTAAAGTGGAGGGCTGAATGAAAGTTTTGTTTGCAGCTTAAATAAATGCTCTTTCCTCAAAGGGCACATTTGGGTGAGGCTGAGTCTCTGAAAGGTAATCTTAACCCTTCCCAGCATCACTGGCAAGGCCTGGAAGTTTCATGACTGCAGATTTACTGCTGAAGCACTGCTAAACAGTAACTTCTTCTCTTACGACTACTTTCCTTCTTGCTTTCAGATTGCACTCAAGTGTGCTGACATTTGCAACCCTTGCCGGGTCTGGGATCTGAGCAAACAGTGGAGTGAACGGGTCTGCGAAGAGTTTTACCGGCAAGGTCAGTCTCTTCAACTCACAGCAGTCCCCTTTCACCTCAGCTTTCCATGGTTTTTGTGTGACAAGTCAGAGGTAGCATTCAGCATAACCAGCTTGCCTTGAAATGTGCCTTGAGAATGAGCTGTTCAGAGATACGCTGCCTCACTGGAAAAGTGGGAAGGGTGGAAGAGCAACAAGTGTATCTCTGCCCTCACTGCTCCTCTGCCAGCATCAGGCAGGAGCAAGGACTCTGCTGTGCCTCAGCACTTGAATTCAGCTGAAAAGCACAGGGCTGGGTTCTTCTCTGATACCGTCCAGTCACCATGAGAGTTTCTGAGCTGGAATGGTGCCAGCACTACACTGCCCCAAAATCCTAGCACTGAGTTTTGTCTCGCTTTTAATGCTCCCACTACAACTCTGATGAGAGCCTTACCCTCACTGTTTCCCAAATATGACACATTCTTCTGCCTGCAAATGCAGAGAAAGGGTTCTAACACTCTTCCCAGCATGCTGTTGAAAGGGCCAAAGCAAGCAAGCCAAACCTCAGCTAGAACCTATTGCAAATGTTTTCAGACCCCTGCAGAGAGCACAGTCAAGCAGGGGTTTTTCTGAAACACAGTAATTACACCATTTGGCTCCATCTGCATAAGGCAGGGTCATGCTGTGCTACAATACAGGGTGCAGCAGAGTTTAATCACTGCTAAAATCTTTCTTCAGAGCATCCTGAGAGTTGAAGGCAAGTGGTACAAACACTGGAAGAGCACACAGTGAAGTTCTCCGTTCATTTAACACTCTGCACTACAAAATTAAGCCACCTGTGATCTGGTACCTGGTACAGTTAGTTTGTAACAAAGACAAACAGGTCAGCAAGTTAATTTTCAGCCATTGTCAGTTTAAGCTGGTGAAATGTCTGACGCCTTTGAAGCAACGTAAGCAACTTGCCCAGTGCAGGTTTAGTTAGCCAGATGTGTAGTGAAGGCATAATCAGTATCCAGCTCATGAGGTGCAGCACCTCACCTTTAATGTATTGGGGGACCATGCCAAGAAAGACAGCTCAGCTCTTAAAAATGTAAGCTTTTTCCACAGCCCTCAAGATTTGTTAGTCTAACATCTGAAATAGACCTCTAAAAGGGGATACCTGAGTACATGAGACCAGCTGGAAGCATCAAAGGGAGAAAAGGAGCATTTCATGTGGAACAACATACAGAAAGTGTGTTCTGACTATCACTAGTGGCTGTATAACCCTGTTCAGTGATACAACACCCCCAGTATTAAATAGCATGCTTTTAGATACCATTATCACTTTAAAGTGTTTTTGTAGACCTTTCTACCCCCTCACACACAATGATGGGGCTTGAAAGTATTTTTTGGCACTAAGTTTAACATTTGGAAACCATAAAGTCTCATGTTTTGATTTTTAACTATAGATGAGACAGATAACAGCACAATTAGTGCTTTGTTTAATCTTCCTTCTGGAACAGATACAAAGTTTGAACATCTTTTTTTATCGAACCTTTCTAAGGCCGTTTTAATAGAGACTCAGATCCCAATCTTCCAGTGTTCTGGTGCATCTACACTACATGTTAGTAAATAAAATATACAATCCAGGTGCATTTCAGGGAGCATCTGATGCCTACAGCAGCTCCTAATAAAAACCTTTCCTGGAAAAACACTTTAATTTGTTCTCAGATGTTTTAAAAGTCAACACAGTTAGGAACACAGGGTAAGTAATAGAACTTGATTTGTGTATATGAAACTGGAACTAGTAAGAAAAATTTTTCAAGAAAATGGCTAATGTTGAAGCAACATTAGTGATCAGTTTCTCTGATGAGGTTTTAAAATTGCTTGGAAGGTCTTCCCCAGCAAGAAAGTTCTCAGGAACTAATTAATGCAGTTCCTTTTGTAGTAATTTGAAACAGAAAGATTGACCATCATTTTAAGTCCTTACCATGGAAAGGCAAATCTTACTTGTGTCAATTAAGTGCCTTCTGAAAGACAAGAAAATGTTGATACACTTTGAGGCAGACAGGTCAGCTGTTTCCTACCCAGAACACATACAGAGGGGATATCACTGGAGTTAGAAACCTTCTTTCAGTCAAAAATTTTTGGAGGAGTAGATGAGAAGACGACTTTCAAATTGCGCATTTGTAAACGTGAGAAACTGTTATTTTGTCTCAGTTTTGCTAAATTGTTCCTTTTGATTTTTCGTGAAGCTAAAAATGTTTTCCTGATACTTCCTGAGTACTCAATTAGAACTGAAAATTCTCTGCTCACATTTAAGAAGTAATTGCACGGTGCAGAGGGAAGAAAGGCAAGGCTTAGAAATGCACACGGTGTTTCATATGGGGCTATAGAACCTGAGTAGCACAATAGTGTTTAAGTCAGAACTATTAGTGGGGAGAAAAGAGGTTTTAAACGAAAACAGTGGATTGAAAGCAAAATGTTTCTTTATGGGTTGAATACAGTGTTTTGTCTAAACAAGCAGGTCTGTCTTTCTTACAGGAAAGTTTTGCCTAACGAGCCCTCACTACATCCGTATTAGTAAATCAGATGGACAAAATACTATTGTCTGAGGGGAAGCGGCACATCTTAGCCTGCTCACGGTTAACTCTCACTTCCCTTCCGTACTGTAGACAGGAAAGGTCCTGTACCTCATGCAGTAACCGGGATTATACACTGGCACAGAAGGCTAACAGGCACAAAGGATGAATGTGTTGCACTCACAGACAGAGAGTGTTTGTTTTAAAAAAAACTCCTACACCCAAAACTTAACTCAGAGCAATCTTTGCATGAAGTAATTGCAGGCATGGGGGATACAGTCTCTCCAGCAGAACAAGTGACTGTTGTCTGGATGGCAGTCAGCAAATGAGACTCTCTGAGATGTTTTTGTGCTGAATTCTTAAATCCAGCATGGTCATTGCTGTTGATTGCCTTCAACTCCATAAAAAACATCTCTTGCCATCACCATGTACAGAAGCCTGTCCTTTGTGACCATTTCTGCAGGAATAATTTCTACTGACTGTTTATAAGCATCTTCTCAATGCCAAATCTGGTCACTTCTGCATCAGGAGCTAACTGAGGTGGCATCTGCAGTGAGCAGATCCTCCAGCCAGGTTTTTCTTTCAACAATTTGAAACAGTCCCCAGGGCTAGTCACAGCAGGAGCTGCCTGCAGGAATCTTCAGGGCAGTCCTGGATTTGGAACCAGAGACCTCCTGGTCCAATTAGTCAAATATTCTGCTATGAAGGTGGCTCAGAGTTCAGCCAACTTCTTTGCTGTCTAAGGTCAGTTCTGTGCAGATGCCTTTCTGGGGACTTCCTTGATGACCCAGGAAATAAATACGCTCAGTGCAGCAGCACAGGCATACCCTGATACCCAGCTACAGCACAATAACAAGACAGACTTCTAATTTCACTCTTTTTCCATGTTTATGACCTGAACTCCATAGCTCTTGACACTTGAAACGTTGCAGGAGTCCATGCTCTGGCACTTACTAGTTTGTTAGTGGAGCCACAGCTATGGACTGCCATGCTCCAACACTCTTCCCTTTATGAGCCACTTCCACAAGAACACAGTATTCATTTCCACTACAGTACTGCTGGAGACACGTTTCTTCTAAAATTGATATACGGCAGTTTTCTGGTAGGAAGATATTTCAACAATGAGTAAATGAAGTAGAATGTCGTAAAAATTTTTCACATGAGAGAGTCTATTTTAAAAATTAAGGTCCTCAGAACACTTACATGCTCAGATTTAGTGTTCATTCAAAAGTCAGATTTTTCTTTGTATGGATAATCAGTTTCTCTGACACCTAAAAAGTCCAGAAAATGAAGATATTTAGACATTTATCGTGGTCATCAGTGGTAGAAGTTTCCAGCTCCTCACAGATACTGTAAGACTGCGGCACAGGTATGGAGAAGAAATAAAGGTGCCAGAAAAATATTTTCTTCTTTTTCTTTTTTTTTGCAGGTGATCTGGAACAAAAATTTGAACTGGAAATAAGTCCCCTTTGTAATCAGCAGAAGGATACAATACCAAGCATCCAGATTGGTAAGTAGTAGTTTCATTCTCTTCATGTTTATCTGACTGTGGCACAAGCTCTAAGAGAAACTTTATCCACCACGTGCCGCACTCCGATCCAGTTGTTTTAACAACAAGAGCTGCGGACACAATAAGAGTTAAAAAATATGTTCTAAATTAAAATGTTCAAAAATATACCTATCAAAGCTAAATGTTCAACAGAAAGAAAAAGGAGTCTTTGCATAGGGGAAAAAATACCCATGGGAAAAATTGCAGCCAGTGTGTGTGACTAAACACTGGTTACTTTCTTGTCTGAAATCTCCTCAAAGGGTTGCTTGACTATCACATGCAGATAAAGCCATATCTTGTTGTGTATGCTGGTCAAAAGCTGTGCATTTCAAAATGAATTGATGTTTGTTTGAGAGTTCATTATTTCTTATCAGGGCTTTTGCCACTTGTATTGCTCTGTGCTCTCAAGGCACTCTGTGGGGCAGTGCACTCGTGGAATTATTTGTTGCTCACCAGATGTCCCCTGTGTGTTTCTGCAGGGTTCATGACATACATCGTTGAGCCACTCTTTGAGAGGTGGGCCCAGTTTACAGGCAACACTCCCCTATCTGAAAATATGCTAAACCATCTCAGGAGGAACAAGACCAAGTGGAGAAGTTTGCTCCACAAGCAACACAGCAGTAGTAGGAGCAATGACCACTCAGGCCAAGTGACTGGCAGCCAGGAACAGACTTTAAATGAAGAAGAGACTCCTTAGTGGCAGCTTTGCACTTTTCCTTCTAGCACTGCTATCTCTGTCTTGGTCACAGCAGCAAACAAGGTCCCGGGGAGCCAGGAGCCTGTTGGCAACACCGTGCAAAGGGAAGAAATGGCAAAGCTCTGAGGGTCCTCACGAGCAGCCCACAGTTCTGCTGGGTTTCTTTCTGATCTTCACGTTCCTCTCCCCCTCTCCATTCTGCGCATGCCTGATGCCATTCGCCACTCCTGATCCCGAACTGCCCCAATGCGGAGTCCCAGTCAGCATCAGGGAAGCCAGGCCATGAAGCAGGGAGGATCACTGAGAGAACAGGGGGCACAGAGAGGCACTTTTGGTCATCTTTTCATTTACCATGAGTCATATTGTGACATATGTATATAGGCCCAGAGCACCACCACCTTTCCAGGCTGGCAGCTGGGCTGCACATTAAACCACCAGCATCTCCAGCATCCAGAGGACATGGACTGAGCAGGACAGTGCTCACAGAGGGCAGAGAGTCGGGTTGTTTTAGTAGTTAAAAACCTTTTTAACTTTTGTATTCTGTGCACTAAACAACAGATTCTATAAACCTTGGACTGAAGTTACTCTCCGTATACACACCTCCAGTGTAACAACGCTCGTTTTGGTAATCATTTTTATGCCACTTTGGGTAAAAGACGGGCATCTTCTCATTGCAAGGAACAGTATTCCCTCGCAGCCGAAAGGGAAGGTGTAGTACAGTCTAAACCTTTGAAACACGAACAGATCTATCTTTTGAGTACTGTTTCAAGTTACCTGTTTATATTCATGTGTACATTTTCTGTAAATACAAAGCGCTACTGATTCCCATGCCAAAATACTGGAGTACTGTGGGATGATTGCTACCTGTAAAAACATTGGCACTGTGAACAGAATACTGTTAGTTTTAATACAAGAGAAAGCATTTGTAAATATGGTATAGAGTTTATTAATATACACCATTGTTTGTGGATAAAAGCCTTAACTTTCAGCATCCTTCATCTTCTGATAGCTGCCAAAATCATATGATTATGAGATTCAATTCTGAACTGCCTTTCCACTATCCAAGGTGTATCAAAGGTCATTAAGGAATGAAGTCTGGCAGGATAACTTCTTGAAAACTTCAAACACATTCCATATGGGTCCGTGTTGTTAATCCATGGCACCTTGCACATTCAGTCTAGGCAAATGTTTTCACAGAGCCTGAAGTTTTAAGTTCAAAAAAACCCCCAAGCCCCACAGCAACACCACATGCTTTGACAGTTCAACCTGATTACCATTTATTCAAGAGTGTGAATTTTTACTAAATAGCTTAGTGATCTACAAAACGATCATTCTAATAGTTCTGGAGTTTGGCTGTTTTCTCCAGAGATGTTGCAGTGTAGCTGATTTTTTTCCCCACATTCCCTCCTTAGATAGTCAGCATCAAAATGCATTTGTATTTTTCTTTTAATTAAAAGAATACTTCAACTGACTTCTTAGATTAGTCTCAGTCAATGAAGGAAAAAAATGTGTTGCAGTCAGACTATTAAGAAAAATCCTCTTAGCTGTCATAGTGGCTGAGGAATTTTCTACGATCTCATGTTTGTGAAAGACACTTGGCCTTAACTATGCCATGAACAACCTCAGTTTGGAAAGTCTTTATTAAACTTCACTTAAGCTTCCACCATTTCAATGAGATTGTATTCTCAGACACTACTGCATTGCACCGAAGGGATTGTCCCCTGCTCCTCTGCCCCCAGGAAGAATAACTGCATTCAGGTGAAGTACAGCGTTGTTGTGAACCCCCCGTGCATCCAATCTGTACAGCTGCTTTCCAGAAGAACAAGCAGGTACGGCCAGGTAGTCACGTTTGGATAGTCACCTTTGGATGTGAAGACCTTGAAGAGGCTGACAAAGAAAGAGCTTTTTAAGTTGGTGTTGGAGAAACATGAAATGTTTACTCATAAAAGTGCAAGGGAAAATAAATTACATTTTTCTCAATTACAGGGGATATTGCGTTGATGAGAGAAAGTTCATGCTCATAAGGTGACTAAAGGAAAATAAAAAGCATGAGTTTAGTGAAGGATGATCTACTCCACTAATTCTTTGTGTGTATCTTCAGAGAAAAGAGGCTGAAACCCAGTGAAGTAGGAAGGTGCAAAGCACAGTGAGCACACGAAGCACTCCAGCAATGTTTTTCTGCCCCCCCACTGTCATGTAAGGTACAACTAGTAGAAAACCTCCTCTTCCTCGCACTAATCTAAATGAGATTCACGTAATAGAAGGACCACAGCAAGCAAAGGGCACTCGAGAGAGTTGTAGTAGATTTAAATTTTTTCTAACTACAGGACATAAATGTCTTCTTAACCACATGGGGGTGGTAGGGGTGGAAGCACCACCACTTTGCAGCTTTTTAGGTGTACCTTTCCTTCTGACAGATGTAGGACAATTATTAGGACATTACATGAGCGATGTAATGTGCTGCTTAGAAGCACTTAAGTCCATACAAAAGGATGTGATTTCCCATGTTTTATCTTTTTACTGAGAAATAGAAGCCCTTTTCCATCTAGTTCAAAGAATTTTTAAAAAATGTTCTGAAATTTAGTTAAACCCAGCGTCTAGCAGCATAAAAAGCTCTTGACAGAAACCTGTTGAGCTGTTTCTGAAGAGCTTCCCGAAAATAGGTCCAACAGGAAGGCTTAGTGACAAATCAGATTTTGTTACAGCCACCTTAAACCCCAGCCCTTTTCTACAAGTGGAACCTATGGGGTCCATTACAAGTTTGTTCTTACCAAGTTAAAAATTCTCAACTTTAAAAAGCTGTTCTGAAAATTATCAGGCTGTGGGGGATTTTGGTGCACTGAACATACCTGCTAGATTTCCATCACCTTGTCTAATGAAACAGTGCTTTAAATTGGTTCAGAGTGGCCCCAGCAATGCTTCTGTGCTTGTGAGCCAAGCCCATTACACAGGTTTGGACCTGGGCCAGTTTGCCTCAGGTGCTCCAGACAGAAGTGCTGGGAAAGGTTAGGCTGTGGCAGCCAGATCCCCTGGGGTCTGTAATGCAAAATGCAACCATTTGATTGCCCGTAGAAACCATAACAGGCTGCAGCCGATCCAACAGCACCAGTGCTCGGCCCATGCAGTTGTGACACATACTTGGTATTCTCTGGTTTGGGGGGCATTTCTGCACTGGGGTTTCACTGCAGGATGCCAACAGGCTGCTGATGCACAAAATAGTAAAGCGATGCAGATAACACAGATCTTGGTGGTGTCAGCCCTATCAGCCACTTTACAGAAAGCCCTTGTAAATTATTTTTCCTTCTTACTTGGGCCAGTGCAGCTGAAAGATTTTCAAGTTTTCAAACTGAGTTAAGGTTTTCGTATATGGAAAACGGAAAAAAGCTGTGAAAAGCAGGATGTTAAAATGTTTTTATGCCTCACAAATGCAATTCAATTAAAATCTAGCTCCTCTAAATGAAGATTTCATACCATCTAAGAGGCAATTCTGTATAATAACAACAATAATAAGTGATAATAAGTGAAAATCTTAGGCTGGTTAAAATAATGCATACATATGCATTAAGTAAAGATTTTACCTACCATTGTGATTTTAAGTGTCAGTGGTCCAGCCACCAGTCAAATGGAGAATAAAAGGACTATTGGCAGCATGTACCTTTGGAATACAAGGAACAAAGAGGAGTAGCTGAGATTAAGTGGAGTCCATGGAGGAAAAACAAAAAAACAAAACACATGATCTGCAGTTGTATCTAAGATAATCTACAGCACAGGTCAATTGTTTTTGTATAAACTCGGTTTTAATGAAGAAAACCAAAGTCTCCCCAACAATTAATGAGAAAGCTGTAAATGACATAAGGCTGTTGTTACACTCCATAGCGATCTCACCAGCTCTTGCAGTCTGTGGTTTAAATTTCTGTTAAAAGTTTGCATCAAATTAGACACAGAAGGCACACTTAGCCCTTCCAAATGACTTCTCCTCAGAAAGGAGAAACTCAAGTAGTCACAATTTTATTTTCAGGTACCAGCCAGGGTACCAGCCATAATTTATTACCTTATATTTTAAGTCACTCAGCTGTCCATAAAGTATGCCCATTTCCCTCCTGATGCCACCACGACCCCCGTGGCCCACAAAAATCAGTAATTAAATTTGAATTAAAACCCTGCAAATCCAGAAAAAGCCACCCCAAAAAACAAAACGAAAACACAAGGCATGCTTCATGCCATGAATATGTATTCAAATTACTTTGATTGGTGCAAACTGTTGCTCTATTATTTGTTTCTATAATCCATCCAATATTTTAGGTACATAAACTTTAAGTGCAGAGCATAAGCTTGACTTGGATGTAAAATATATTCTGCTTGTCTTTGAATTCAAGATTGTATATGTCATGTTTATTGTAAAGCATTTTATATATATATATATTCACATATCTTACACAGTTCTATGGGCCAAACACTGGTCCCCCCAGCTTCACTGGGACCAAGAATCAGCCCCCATATGTGCGTATATATGCCATATGCATCATTCTGAAAGGAAGCACTAGATTGTGTGAAAATGCTGTGACTGCTATGCAGTGATGCCAAGAGACTAATTGTATCTTTTTTAACATACTGCTGTAAGTATTCATCATGTCAAAGAATGACAACTAATAAAAAAAATTAAAAAAAATAAGAGTGAAGTGTCCCAAGTTCTTTGGTAAAAGCCAGTTCATTGAAGGATCTCCTTTGTTTGCAGAAGACATTCTGGTTTGGATGCAGTGGGGTTTTTGCTGCTTGTCATTCTCTCACTGCCTCTCCTTCCTACCAACAGAATAATCACTTTCCTAGTACGCTATTTCGCTATTTCTGAGAAGAACTTTTCTCTAAATTTCCCCTTAGGCTTGCTGTATGAATATAAATGGAGTTCCCAGTAAGGAAAGCATTTCCATGTAATTTTCCTAAGCATAGAGTAGAAGGATTTTCAAACCCCAGGGAAAATGTTTCCCTGGTTAAGTACTTAAAGGAGAGTTTTCTTCTACTATTGTTTCAGTTCCAGTAATGAGTTCTCCTTAGGATCATTGGTCAGTTTTAATCTCCATTTTCTCATTTCTCAATTTCAGACCATGTTATTTATATGTGCAGCATGGCAGAGCCTTGTGAAGTTTAATTGAAAATATGAGAAGTACTGCTGTTCTACACTGATAAGTATTTCTAAGTGAGAAATACTTGTCATCATTGATGGATATCACTGCAGGGACTCTTCTTGACTTTGACAACATTTCTAAAGCCAAAATTCATTTGTACCTCAAAGTGTTCAATAACAATACTCACACAGTTCATGCCATGCAAATAGTACAGTTGAACCAAATATGGGAGCTGGAAATAGATTTTGTTTCAGTGCTATTTAGCCAACATTTTAAATTTAAACTTTTCTAAAAAAAAAATCCACTCTTCAGAATCACAGTGTTTTCATGTGTCCCCCAGATGCAAGCAGAACTGCAAAATAGATTTTAGAATGAAGCCCCCTAGAGATCTGTCCTGTATAGGGTTGGAGTTGTGATGGTTTCCCCAGGAGCAGTTCTTCATGGTCAGCATTGGAAAACTGCTCCATTTTCCGTAACAGATTTAACAGTGTTATTTTCAAGTACAGCTAAGTCAATACATCTTCCCACTCTGCACAGGCACTGTCTGGATGGAGGCGGATGTTTAATGGTTCAAAACAAAAAATGCAGACCAGCAAGTTAAAATGTATCAATGAACAGCAAAAGAAAAATTAATTGTATGGCAATATTTTTGTCCTGGGTAAATACTTAACTATGGTTTAAAGTTCAGGTGAAGAATCTTGGGAATACAACTATTCATCAAGAGAAGAAACAGTGAGATATGTATGTGACAATCAATTATGGGACAGATAAAATGAGTGTGGTTAGAAAATACCTTGGGTTTTATCAACAGAGCAGGTTTATGGTGTCCCCAGTTCTACACTTCTCAGTCTTTTAGTGATGTTGTGTACAGTACAGTCTCAAACAGCTGTTTAGGGACAGACAGACTGAAAATGAATCACGGGTTAGAGAAGAGATAAAGTGGCTCTGCCACTAAAACCAGTGGATCATCTCACTGTATCCTGGGCTTGTTTGGCTCTTAGGCAGAGTTGCACTGAACACTATGCAACACCTTAATCCATGACAATTGGATTTTGCTACCAGCAGCAGCACTTCCTAAAAGTTACCTTGGGTGTCTATGCAGCACCATGCAGACCTAAACACACAAGGAAGGATCGCAACAGCAGATTAATTTCATGTCAGATTTTATAGTACTACAATTTAGAGAGAAGATTTGAATTCTGTACCCTACAAAGCTCTAAATATATTGTACTAGGTTAGGAAGGGGATCTGGGTGTCTTAAGAAGTCGTAACTAAAATGGAGTATTAGAATTCATACAAACAGAGGAGTTGTCCTGTTATTTCCAGCACTCCTACCACCCAGAGATAAATTCAATTTGTGTATCAATCATCCCTCTCTAGAAAGTGCAAGTACAAGAGTGGGAAGTGCAAAGGGTGGCAAAAAGCAATTTGAATCACGAAAAACCTCGAGGAAGGAGAGAGAGAGGAAAAAATACTGCAGCTTCATTAGTACCACCTATAAAAAAAAACTCAGAACATTTGGGCAGACTGAGAGCTTCTGCTTTCCCCAAATCAAAACATGGGTAGAACAAAGTACAGCAGTACATATGGAAGTTGCTGCCATAAGAATATATTAACCTTTAACCACATAGAAAAGCTTAAAAGATTGAAATTTAGATGAAACAAGAAGGGAATTCCTGATTACAAATAAATATTACTAAAATCGTAATCCTGAAGAAAATACACTTTAATACTTAAATCCACCATTAGTTTAAAATGATGCTTTCCTGACCTACTCATGCTGCTCAGCAGCTGTTACATTCCAAATCCAGATTTTCCATTCATATGTGCAGAGGATTCCTATGAGCTTAGCTCATACATAAGCATATTTATGAAAGAAATACAGCTACCAAAAAGAAAAATCTAGTGCTACACCTACACATGTATTTGATGCCCAGCCTCATTTCTACCAACACCTGCAGACAAACTCAGGGGCTATTCCACGTCAGGCAACCAAAACGCAAAGAAACTAGGAAGCACTGGAACATATGGCAGATTCAAGGGCAGATTCAACAAGAAAAAAAGCATTGTCCCAAAGATCACTTTTTTGTACCTCCCATGCTTTGTGCCGGATAAATATATTTCAAGTCAACCTCTAGGAGGAGAAAAAATAGATACATTGGTATCATCAGCTGAGAGACCAAAACATGAGTGGAATTACTTTGTTTAAAAAAAATGTACTGTTTTGCTGGGATGAGGTTCCATGTAGGTGACAAGTAGTTTGGGACATCGCCACTACCCTCTGTGGTACCTTTGCATTTGTTTCCCTCAGTGTATCAGGAAAGTCACTGCTACCAGCTCCACCATTTCCGCATGGGATTAAGGAGTGGCCATTTGCACTTTGGTGCTTTGAAGTCCCTTGTATCAGCACTAAGGCTGAATTAAGGTGCTCACAGATGTGCATGGTAACTGCCCCGGCTCCCACATGGAAAGGAAATCTTCCTCAACACTGCCACTGCCTGAAGACTGCCTAAGTAAAGACAGGTATTAAACAAATCAAGAAACACAAATAAGATTTGGGATGGGTACATCAGCCACTCAAAATGGCTAAGTGACACTGGCATATTGGCTTTAGGTGCATAAAGGTGTGTACTAACAGAGCAAATACACTTCCTTCATTTATCTGAATTACAGCTACAAAGTAGTACAGAAATTATGTTACCTGAAGATATTAGTCAATTAAAGTGATGAAACTTGCATAAGAAGCTGTGTAGTCAATTTCCTTCTGCACTCAATCCTCACAAATCCTCTGTGCTTGGTCTATCAGGAGTCCTGTCTGGAGATGACTAAAACTGGTTATCAAGCCTCATTTTTACCTTAGATGTCTTGCCCTCATCCCCTCCCCTCTATACCTGATTATGGTCAGCTTCTTGAAAACATCAACTAATCACAAGCAACACAAAAAATAATTTGGTTTGAGAAATGATGGTATTTACTATGATTCCAATCATATGTTATATTCATCTAAAGAGCAATGTGGTTTCTGCCTCCATCTCAAGAGAAACAGGAATTCTTTCTTCTCTGAGATGCTCTGGATTTAGCTGGAAGATAGAAAGATCAGAAACTGCAGGATATCTCATGCAAGAGAGCCATAGCAAGAAGCTCACAGCTCACTTGGACAACACAGCAAGTAAATAAAATTTGTGTGAGCCTTTGCTGTCAGCCAGACATGAGAGGGGCCTACGAGACTGCTGCAACTCAGAAAGGTATTAAGTGGAAGCAAGGACTTACATGCAAGGTCACAACCCCTTTTTTTATTTTCTGTCTTCCTTGATAATTCTGGTGTTCTCCCTACATAAAATGATGGAGGGTTTATTGTAATAATGCCTGGCTTTTTGATTTCAAGACAAACAGCTTCCTGAGGCTCAGATCCACTTCAATTCCCATCCCACTTTTTTATTAAGCATATTTTACAATGGTATGAAATATTTTCTTTTTTTTTTAGAGAGCATTTCACTTCTCCAGTTTTAAGAAAGAACAGTCAATAATATCACTATTAATGTTTGCTTAGGATGAAGCCTAAGAGAAGTGTCTGGACTTCAGCTGCCCTTTGCCAAATCCTCCATCTGCCCAAGACCTAAACATGCTGCAATATAATTGTGTGACCAATAGCCTCCATTTTCTTCTGACCAATTCCACTAATACCTATTTGTTGACAGGTTTTGAAATACAAACCACTAACAAAATGATCTGGCATTTTGACTATGGCAACTCAACAGTCATGCTGTATGAGAAATGCTAGATAGAGATGGAATTTATTTATTTGCACCGTGGTTACATTTCAGAGTGCTCCAGTGGATCAGGAATGGCACAAGGGACACCAGTACTGCTCCCACCACAAGCTGCTATAATAGAAATAACTTAATAACAGATTCACGTTAAAGGTCAAGAAGAAAATAATCACAGATCCTGAAGAGAGCTAGATGTGAAAGGACAGCTCTTACTTTACTGATAAAGGAGCACAACTTCTATGGTTTTGTGGAAAAAGTGACTTGATCACCTCCAGGTGCCTTAAAAAAATCTGTACATGTTGCTAGGGTTTTGGGGTCTTGGGTTCTTTTTTTCTTTTGACTTTATTCCTTTACCAATCCAACTGCAGTTCTTTCTTTCTGATACTTCAGTGTCATTAATTTAAAGGGAGAGCTTACATCATCACTCTTGAGTTACTTGACAGCTTGAAGTTTTGCCTGTGGGTGTTACATTGCTCTCAGGGACATCTTATATAATAATGCAGATGTCATTTTTCAGCTGGCATGGCACATCTACAAGTTTAAATTTTACTGAGATTCACGATAGAGTCTTAAATATCTGAATATCAGCAAGGAGTTCGCACCTTCAAGAGCAGCACAAGTTCCTCTGTGAAATTAAAAGTTCTTTTGAGATGTAAAACAAGTATCATAGTAAGAGCTGTTCTCTTTCTGAGACAACCTATGATAAATAGACTAGAAAATAAACATACGAGGAAGAAAAGGAAGGCACCATTGTCAAAAGGTGACAATTGTTTCACTCCATGGTTGGGTCTCTGTCAAACTAGCATTGGGTTCTACTACAGAGAAGAAATAGAGAAGAGTCACCACTTCCCACTGTGGATGTCATGCTCATTATTGAAATGCACTCTCATTTAAATTATTTTAGTTTTCACTTCCTACAACTGGTTAGTATTACATTTCTCTCTGTCACAGAAAGAGGCTTTTTGCACTTTTTTTAATCTTCATGCATTCACAGACAAATCAGGTCATTCAAACAGATTTTCTCTTTCTGAAATAATACAGTTTGAATGAAACAGCTTTATAGTTTTTCAACTGCCTGTACTAGAATGTACTTTCCTTCTGAAGACCTAACCTGCTATGGCACTATGAATGTGGCTTTTTGCCATCATCCACATCTTCATTATTTCTCTCTATGTAATTACTGGGTTTAATTATCCAAAAATTTTATCACTTATTCATTACTAAAAATATGGAACTGCATTAACCCAGTCCCATTCTCTATAATCTTGGTAGAAACACTTCCTTTCAGTGATTATTATTATCTGCCAGCTAATCAGTTCTACACCCATTTAACATCTACTTTGTGGGTAATAAAAATGCTATATTTTAATTTACGCTATTCTGTTGCGGCTATTTTTGTTAAAGATGATTTAAAACATCTATTTTACACTGCAGTCACAAGAGATCAGTCCTGTTATCGAAGTATTTGCAATCATGCAAATGGATACTATCATGCCGATTTTTTTGCCTAGAATTGACACATGCCAATTGACCAACAGTCATGTGTCTTACCCCACTTTTCTTAAAAAGAAAACTTAGATGACACAATTTTCTGAATTTCTGTATTACTGCGAAGTTTATTCAAAGTAAGTCTGAAGGGCCAGATATGTCCTTCAGCCAGCTTCTTTAGAATTTTCAGATTTAAATTCCTTAGCCATCTGTAGTTCAAAGCTTTTTATTCTAGTAAGCAGAGTTTAACTCATTCCTCCATCAGATAATTACTTCAGTGGTAATTAGTGATCCTGGGATTTTTCTAAGTAAATACATTCCACTTTTCCGAAAATCTATGCAATTCCTAAGTGAGACTTTGATTCATATTTAAGCAATGAAACAGCAACAACTTCCAAATAGAAGTGCCAGGGCCCATTACCAGGTGTGATGTTCATCATCCTCAACCTGTATTGGGCCAGCTATTCACCACTATGGTGCTCAGTCAAGATCTGGCCACATCTCATATTCTTTGAAGCTACTAAGTCTTGACTGTAAGTGAGACCTGTATGCTGGAGGATAGCAAAGGACTTAGTCCTGTGGACAAGATCCCCCATGCCTTTTATTGCACTAGAGAGGAGGAAAAAGGGGGTACATGGAAGAAAAACATTGTGAGTTGGTACAGATGTGTAGAAATAGCTCAAGTGCCTGTGGGTTCCCCAGGCAACTACCAGCTTGGAGCACTGTTACCATGCTCTTTCTCCTAGCAACAGCTCTGAGAGCTCACAAGGCACAAAGCAGGATCTCACGAATTCTGTTTATTTTCCTCGCCTTATGTCAATGTATCTTCAATATATTCTTTTATTTGTGAACTCAAAAACCTAATTTAACATCAAAAACTAGTTCAGTGTTATACAGCTAGGTTATACAGCAGATTATTTGGTAGACATAAGTGTCACTAGCAGCTGCATTGTTCTACTATACTAAATACAAACTCTACTCCTCAAATCTGAAAGAAAAGGCAATGCCACTACTGAGAAATAATAGATGGGCTGGGGATTTGCTAGAAGTCTTGAAAAACAGAGACTCCTCAGAAATGTACCTGGTAAAGCCTTAATAGAATTCTTATACATGCAGATAGTGCATATGAGAGGAACAGACAGAAGCAGCAAACAAATGGATAAAAAAATATTGGAGTGGTCAAATGAACAGATAGGAACAGGGGGTGTTGATAAAGCCCACATTTCACCTGAGTCAAACCAAAGTACAACTTCAAACTACCTATGTTTACTATGACAAAATAGTGAGTTACAAATTATTTTCCCACTGTACATGCTGGTAAGGAGCTCCCCACTTAATAAATTAAAACCAAGAACATTGAGCTTGACACTTCTTCAGAAACACTTCCTTACAAGCAAGGAAAGAGTTTAAAAACAGCCTGGCTTATCAAGTCTGCCCCAGTAGATGACAGTCAAACATGGTATGTAAGTCAAGCAAAAACACCTGCTAGAAAAAGGATGATGGAAAAAGGTGAGTAAAATACCAGACAGATAAAATTGAGTAAGAAACAACAGAATAAACATTAAAAAGCCCCAATATTCTACAGGACAGAAACCCCTCACTTCAGTAGTAGAACACACAGCCTCTGCTATTTCAGAACTATTAACACAGATTCCTACAGTTCTCATTACAGAAAGAACAGGACAAATACTTACAGGCTGTAAACTGTAAGGTGACAAGGCATCAAACAGCCATAAGGCAACAATAACACGAGGAAAAAACTAAAACTAAGCTTACTTTAAATTTCTTCCCACTGCTCCTTTATACCAGCAGCTGTTGCTCAGTGGCAACTGCCTCCCAGCAAACACAGCTGCTGTGTTACGGCATGAGAACTATAAAGTGAAACAGAGAAGCAGTAACAATCAATCCAGTTTAACTTTCCCCACTAAATAAAATACAGACTACCAAAGAGAAAGCACAGATGGCAAGAACGAAGTTGACACTTTGAAGATCGACACTATTGAAGGTTAAAATTTATCCAGCTCTGCAAACATCCCCTCACCCAAATTTATGGATGCACCTAAACTCGTTCAAGTCACTGTGTACATGTGAGGAGCAAAGAATGTGTATGTTTACAGAAGAGCAGTATAGTCTTTCATCTGAAATAAAAAATGTGAATCGCTATGCTCCATAGTCACTTTAACTTTTAATCAGTAAAAAGCAGCATATTTTCACTTGTATAAGCTAGAAGTTATTTATACAAATTTTTGCAGTTCTGTGGCAGAATTCATGATATGTGTACTGGACCACAAAGAGAAACCTCCAATGGCCATTTTACATGGGATAAACAGGATATTTTTTTCAGGAAAAAACTACTGCCAGGTCAAGCTCTTTTCTAACTCACCACATGAAATCTTCAGCCTCTTCTCCCAGAAAATGAAATAGCAGATTTGTGAAGAGAATAAACTAGCCAGGTGTTAACTTTTTATTACTCCAAATGCACATAAATAGAGTTCATTGTAATGCTAGTAAGACAGAACCACCCACCCCTACAATTTAGTGTATATCATTATAAAAATAAAAATATAAAGGGATTAAAATTTTGTCGTGCGACTTTATGCTGACAAAGCAGAATTCCTTTTTAAAGACTTGCAACACAGACACGGTGTGACACTGCTCTCTTGTGGCTAAACACATGCAGTTCATCTGCAAAATGTAACAACTCTATATCAATTATTTTAAAGGATTTTCAAACGTATTTTAATCTATTTATTGCTGATCAGAGGTTTAAAGCAACCAGTGCCAGCTCCACCCCTGCAGACTGTAGTGCTGTTACCTAAAGTAGTCTCTGTTACCTAAAGAGAGAATTCAGACTGCTGCTTTTGCTTCTGTGTCCCATTGAAACCAAAGGCCTAAATTAGCCTTAAACAAAAGGTAAAAATACATCCATCCCAACAACAATGAAAGTCTGAACAGTCTTGATGACATACATAAATAAGCTGTTTTTAAAGCCTACTTTTGCTTTCCAGGGTGGGTGAACGTGTAAGCAGAAATGAAAATGTAAAAGAGGTCTAGAAACATAGCTGGAACAAAAGCACCATGCTGCTTTTCTTTCAGTGTGCAAAAAAACCCCAAACCAATTATTCAAATTCCCAATGCAGAAGGAGAGATCCTGCTGGCAGGATTATTGGGGAAAATAATGAATACCAAAAGAAGGGCCTTTTGATTATTATAATCAAAATTTCTAAATAATACAGCCAAATAATACTGGAAGGTGCAAAATTTCTCTGAAGTAGAAGGACAGCTGTTGGCTTTAGCGTTTACTCACAACACAGTTTTAGATATTGCCATAACTAGCACCACAATTCAAGACTGAGTTCCTCAACAAAGTGTTTCAAGGCATAACTATGGAGCATGATGGACATTGTTCTAAACCACTGAAACATCTACAAACAGCAAGCTTGTCAAAGACCCTTCCAGATTGTGCCTTTCATATTTGGCTAATTTATAAGAAACAAAAGCAGAATCATTTACACAAACAGATACAAGCATTAATTCATGTCATGTTTCTTTTTACATAACTCAAATTACTCTAACAACACATCCACTATTTATGACTTTATAAGATTCTTCCTTTTCTTACAAAAATTCTTCTATACAACTATAAAATACCTGTTCTTTTTGCTATACTGTTAACACAGAGTGACTTCAGCTTCATACTTCAACGTATTTTGAGAAATAATGAAAAAATTCCCTCTTTATATATTGGCAATTTACAGCAGGTATCCTATTTCTGCTAGTTTAGCTCCATACTTTATCTTCAGATCTTTGAAATTAAATTTCCCTTCTCTGGACACGCCCCAGCACCTCAATGTCTTTCTTGCAGTGAGGAACTCAAAACTGGACACAGAACTCAAAGTGTGGCCTCACCAATGCTGAGTACAGGGGAACAGTCACTGCCCTGGTCCTGCTGGCCACACTATTCCTGATACAGGCCAGGGTGCCACTGGCCTCCTTGGCCACCTGGGCACATGCTGGATCATGTTCAGCCACTGCCAACCAGCACCCCCAGGTCTTTTTTTTGCCAGGTGGCTTTCCAGCTGCTCTGCTCCCAGCCTGCAGCACTGCATGGGGCTGTTGTGACCCAAGGGCAGGACCCAGCACTTGGTCCTGTTGAATCTCATACAATTGGCCTTGGCCCATCGATCCAGCCTGTCCAGATCCCTCTGCAGGGCCTTCCTACCCTCCAGCAGATCAACACTCCCAGCCAACTTGGTGTCATCTGTGAACTTAACAAGAATATACTCAATCCCCACATTGAGATAAAGACAGGACTAATTCCTGGGAAATCCCACTAGTGACCAGCTGGACATAGCTCTATTCACCACCACTCTCTTGTCTAGGCTTCACCATCCAGTCAGGTTTTCACAATGCATCCATTCAAGCCATGAGCAGCCACTTTCTCCTAGAGAATGCTGTCATACATTTTACTGAAGTCCCCAGTTAGCCAGGACTGATGATAAATGATGGAAAGTGGCTTGGTGAGCATTTCCACCAGCTCCCTCAGTACCTTGGGTAGATTCCCATCTGGCCCCATAAACTTGTGCATGATCAAGTGTCGCGGCAAGTCACTGGCCATTTTCCCCTGGATTATGGGAGCTTCATTCCACTCCCTGTCCCTGTCTTCCAGCTCAGGGGGCTGGGTACCTGGGGAACAAGTGGTCTAGCTATTAAAGGCTGACACAAAGAAGGCATTAAGTACCTCAGCCTCTTCCTCCATCCTTTGTCACTATGTTTCCCCCCACATCCTGAAAAGGATCTTCTCCTTGGCCCTCCTGTCATTACTAATGTATTTATAGACATTTTTTACTGCCTTTAACTGCAGTAGCCAGACTAAGTTATAGTTGGGCTTTGACCCTTGTAATTTTCTCCCTGAGTTACCTCACAAAATCCTTGTAGTCCTCCTGAGTTGCCAGCCCCTTCTCCCAAAGGTGATAGGCCAAAGCTCCCTGTCCAGCCAGGCTGGTCTTCCACACCAGCTCATCTTTGAGTCCATGGAAACCACCTCCTCCTCTGCCACTAGCATTTTCTTCTTGAAGAATGTCCATCTTTCCTGGACTCCTTTGCCTTTTGGGGCTGCCTCCCAAGAGATTCACGCAGCCAGACTCTCCTAGACAGGCCAAAGTCTGTCCTGCAGAAGTCCAGGATAGCAGTTCTATTGACTCCCCTCCCTACTTCTCTGAGAACTGAAAACTCTAGTGTTCTGTGATTACTGTGCCCAAGATGCCACCAATCATGACATCACCCACCAGTCCTTCTCTGTCTGCACACAACAGCCACAGCAGGGCACCTTCCCCACTGTAAATTATTCACTTTCACACAGATGTGCAACAATGTGCTAAAATATCCCACACAATTAATTGATTATTCAGATAAACCTAGAAGGTAATACAGATGTAGCTGAAGTCAGTGTCACTATGAAAAATGTACTGGTAAATCGCATAGGGATCTGAGGACCTGGTAGAGGAATGAGGATGATAAATATCTCTGAGGTACCTACAATCACTGGCAAACACATTTCACATAAGTTGAAGTGAAATTTGGCTGCAGACCTCGCTTAACACTGGGACATCAGCTGTTTCAATAGTCTGGCCTGCAGAACTTCCTTTCCCCAAGGCATCTGATCAGTAACTTAAGGCTAACTTGTTTAGCAGGTTCCCTTTGTCAGTTTGGCTTTTGCAAGAACCCCGTATACCATTTTACTACTTAGGTGGGACTAAAGGACAATGTCTTTCCTGACAAGAAAAATAGACTGAAGGCAGTGAATACTGTTGCACACTCTCTGCTCTGCCTTTATCCAAAAATTCTGTACCTACACATACAGAGAGATTATATAGATTAATTATATATTAATATAATAATTAATAGATATGAGATTATGTATCAGATTAATTGTCCCTCACAAGTAGTATCTGGATAGGTCTGGTATGTTACAGGAGTATGTCAGCAGTGATATTCTGACAGTAATTGTCAGGTGATTGCTTTCATTAGTCTCCTTGTAATGGGAAGCTCACTGATAGAGAACTCAAATCTTTTAGGATCCCCTCGAAGAAAATCTGTAGTAATGTTTTTAAAGGACTGCATTATACTTTTCCTTCTACCCTTCTTACTCAAAACATTTGAAACAGTTACTCTGGTTTCAATTTTATCAGCTGGAAAATTGGATATAACATACATACTTTTAAAGTCTTTCTAGTAGAAAAACAAAGCCAACTTTCATTCCAGTGACCACCCCAGCATCTCCTGAAGGAAGACATCCTGCCCAAAAATTCACTGGGAGTGGTAGGAAATTAAATTTTTCGGACTTCTCCAGTGATAAGAAAACACAACCTTTCACAAGATTGTTCCAGCAGACCAATAGAGGACTCATGTTCCTGAGTCTCTTCCTCCTCTCCCAGATCAATAGTACAACTCCTGAGTTGCATTGTGACAGAGCAATTCACTCAGGGACCTTACGCGAACAAGGGTATTTGTAGGTAAAACAGGGAATGGATTCCAGGTGGGCACGGGAAGCTTCAGAGAACCTAAAACTGCTTCCAAGTTGTTGATACAGAAGTCTTAGTCAAAGAAAATTAGATGACAAAGCCAGGTTTCCATCAGTTCTGAAAGAAAAACCTCTGCAACGAGTGATCGAACTTTTCATTACTAACTATTCCGAAGCTTTGGAACGTCTTAGCACTGAAAACTGTCTGATGTTACCGGATGCCACCTATTAATTTTCTCTTTTTTGTTTCTTTTCTTCTTTGACTCTGTTTCCTGAGTTCTTTTACTCAGAGTTCGAATTAAAATATAGGAGACCAGGAGTTTATCTTCGGACTTAGATGTTTATTATATCTTATCTATATTACAGCTGCACAGAGTGTGCCTCTAAGTTAACAAGGTGAAAATGGCCCTGAGTTCTAACTTCCAAGGTCTTTTAAGGTCCAAATTACCCAGTTATGGAAAGCCAAGTAATTTGTTTTTATTTATAATCCAATAACTAACTATTCATGATCCGCGCTGCGGGTTTTTTGACCCAATACCAGAACACCCAGATTTGTGAAGAGGGAGAAAAGAAGAAGAGTTAATCCACACCCAAAATCCTCCATATTGTTACATATATCCCATAAACCTAAATTTTTTACATCTCTACATATTCCACCCAGTGATATAACTTTTAATTACACAGCAACAACCTCACAATTTAAGAAGCCTTTCCCAAGGCTTCAGGTCAAATGCAGTGTGCTTCTGAGGATCACTGTCTGTCAGCACTGAAAGGCTGAAATTCTCAGAACTCAGGGTTCCAACAGCCACCCACAGACTTCTTTACATCTCGAACTACATAAAATAAAGAATCTGTTCTCGTAACGTGTAGATGGGGGAAAAAAAGTCACGTCCCATGACTTACTCTTTTCCCCAAGGAAGCAGATCAGCTATAAACTGTGTATCACTGCATAATTCACATCAGAATGACAAAAATCAGAGAGTATCCCAACAACCAGAAGGGTCACACAGCTCACTAAAATTTGCAGATGCTTCTGATACTAGGTAATTGTCTTAAGAGGTACCGAGAAATTTCTCAGAAGTCCCTTCTAAAGTGAAGACACTTCCAAAGCCAAAATTCTCACCGCAAACTGCTCCTGTTGGCCAAACTTCTAGCTAAATGATGAACCCTTGGGAGAACAGAAAAACTGCAAAAGGAGTCCAAAATAATAGTTCTTCCTGAAGAGAAGAAACTATTGGTCACATAAAGCAACTGATGTAGGGGAGAAAGTATAGTATCAAGGGCTTTGCATGCAATTCAGTCTCTCAAAGAAAGAATTCCATCCTGTTTGTCAGTCACAACAGCATGGCCACAAACCCCAAAACCCCCTGGATCTAGAGTGCTGATATAAACCAGGAGATACTTGTTCCACCTCACCACACTGCAGGTACTGAGTAAGAGGGAGCCAATTCATAGCCCTTATGCTCACTGGGACTCACCTGCCTTTGTGTACTCTTCAGCGGGCACTGCGTGGACTTCCTTCACTGTTGCTCCCTGCTGCCCTTGTACAGTAGAGGCCAGAGCAGCAGACAAAAGACAACGAGGAGCTTTAATGGAAGAGGGTAAAATTTCCAAGTATGGGGCCGAGCTGGATATTCTGTATGGATTTCAGAGCAATTGTCAAGTTTAGCTAGAAAAAGCAGCAAATGAGTATTTTGGAAGAAAGCAAATGCCAAACGGTTATGGACCAATCAAGGAATGGGAGAGTATGATAAAGTTTAATAATTACTTAATCCAGAAGAAATAAACACCTAGAGGATTTAATTTTAGAAGCATAATATATCAAGTCATTTAAGCTGCAGTTTTAGTCAAAAAGGTAATTTTTAAAACCAAAATGCAAGTATGGTATTTGCACACTAATTTCTTACAACAATGGAAGTAAGATTCAGCTGTAAGAGAGGATGCAGCTGTCAGTCTACTCTGTGTAAGTAAGGGGGGAAATAGAGACACAGGATATAAGGAACACATTCAACAGTCTGACAGGATTTGGGTTTTATACATCAGGATTCCTAGACAAAAGATTACGTGAAGGCAGCTACTGAAAGCAATGGATCATAATAGATTTGTAAATAAGTGGCTCCATTAAGTACTTTGGCAGGAAAAAATATAAGCTGTTCTTTAATTAGTTTTAGATAATTCAATTTAAGAACTTGTCTAATACGATCAGTTCTTAAGATACAAAGGAGTCTGCAACACAAAATACCACTACCACACACATCTAACAATATGGAAGGAAATTTTATTTTATAAGCTCTTGTGAACAAAACTGAGTTAGATGCACATGCCAAATAGGAATTAATATTTACTTACATACGGAATTTAGACTGTGTGCAAGCAGATCTCTCTACAAGGTCTTTTTTACACCTCAAAACGCAACTCCCCCATATTACAGGCATTTAATAGATGACCTGCAGGTTAATTACAGCACAAAGTTCCACAAACATGAAAGCTCATCTCCTGACCCAAAATAAATTAGAAAACTGTTTGCACATGGAATAAGGAGTTGCATCAGTAAACTGCCAAGAATACCAAGGCAACTATGCCACTCTCATGAAAAAGTATTACCATTATACACAGTAGTTATAACACACTAACAAAAAGTTTACACTTCCTTGTTATTTACACTGGAGTGCAAACAGAGCATATACCTCAGCCCTGACAGCAATAAATTTTTGTTTTCCCCATACAAACACTGCTTTCTTGAACTTCCCAGGTTCCAAAGACACTGCTCCATAGCAATGGAAGCCTTCTTTCAGTTCTGTGCTTCTTGTAAAAGCATCACATTCACAAGTTTAGCTACTGAGAAACCAAAGAGAAGGAAGAGGTAATTTTACAAACCCTGCAACACCCAAACTTCAACAGCATAGGAAATATATGTTCTAGAACAACATGTTACAGCACCTTACAGCAGTTTCAAAGTGGACCCACCACTTAAACAAACTGAATTTTCCTTGGAAGTCTCCACTAAATATGAGCTCTTGCTTTCCATGCTGGTACCTGCTTAACTCCATCAGTTCTTGTAAGGCTGGGTTTTGCATTTGGCTTCAGACTGCAGCATCCAACCTGGGGAGCAGGGATAGAATTAAAACTATACCCAAAAACTGAATTAGAAGATGTTTACAAGAAAAACATTTTGGAAGAGTTGTTGCACTTCTCTCAACATAGAAAGAATGAAATAGTAGGTCTGTGCAATTGGTTTAAATACATCCATTCTTCAAAACACTAAACAGTTAACAATTAGAGACTTGGTTACAAATTCGTAAGATTATTCTGCTTTAACTAGAAAAATTCCATATTTTTTTTGTACCTACTCCTGAGCATGCTGGCCTTAAGCAGTCTCTCTTCCAGGACTTTATAATCCAGCTGTCAGATCCTGGAACAAAAGCTATTCCATATACAAGATGTTCCAGGAGCTATTTCTGATCTTTTTATCTGGAATTAGGTATGTCAGCTATGAAGTGCAATAGTCCACAGCATCCAAAATACCAGCATGGTTATTTTTAAGATGTTTTAATTTTTCCCTTCAGGAAAAAAAAAAAGTCAAAGAAATTTATTAAGACTGCACCAGAACTGTTGACACGCTGCAGTCTGTAAAATATATGCTTGGAAAATCATGGTGGCAACTGAAATAAATAAAATAAAATCATTATAGCTAGCAAGAGGAACACACACACATTAGTTTTTCTCAAGTTTTCAGCTACACAGCTAGACACATGTAAGAGCAGCCTCCAAACAGTAGTTCTGCATTACTATTTCCCTCCATTAGGATAACAAACGCCACAGCCCAAATCTTTTATGTCACTCTCACAATAAAAAGACAGAATTACTAAGCAGAGAGACAGTTTAAATTAGTGCCACATATTTCTATCCATCTCATCTGAGCAGTTCTGAGGTTTGTGGAAATGCCTAACAACAAACCAACAGCACTGCTGGACTGTATAAGCTGAGGTAGCTGGCACAGGCTGATCTACAGAAATCAGTGCTCAGAATCACCTTAAGTCTAAAGGCTCTGCCAACCACTTCTTTGTTTCTAGGAAAAACTGTATTCTTCATGGGCTTTACAAGAGAATCACAACTCGTTTTGGATAAACATTCAAACCATGTGAAAACTACACTCAAAAAAAAATATTACAGACTATGCATTTATTTTCATTTCTGAAAAGTTAGTGTATATTAGTCAGACCTTTCTGTACCTACCTAACATCCTTATTTGAAAAATTAGTCAGTAACTACGTAAATACACATTAAACTACTTAAATTCTATGCATGGATACCTGCCAGGTACCATCAAGCTAATGTCCATAGTTCAATCAAGTATGAGCTGAATTTTTAAAATCAGTCTTCTAAGCTTCTTCTCTTTACACGTCTAGAAGTGCACTGACCAGTCTAAATCCACCCAAAACAATTTGAGATTTTCTGCTTTGATTATACTTTAAAGAAAGTAACTACCTAGGCTGATGGCTTAGAAAATTTTAGAGAAGTTCTAGGCTTGTGAAAATCCTGCAACTATCCATGAAAACAGCAGTCAATTCAAGAATACAAATGCACATTTTTATATAAAAACATACCACTGGCACCTCAGGACTAGAAAATGGAGAGCTATCAAAAGAATGATTTTCTTTGTCCAGGGAATCATCTTCATCATAGTTTTTATGTGCAAACTTCTGCTTTAGAGCATGAGTTAGTAGAGCAACTGGATCCCAAGCCGAACTTTGCCTCTTTTCGGGTCTAGAAAGAGGAGTACCTCCAGGAGACCTACGAACAAAGAAAAATAAATTACTGTCTCCTGACTCTAATCCTGTGCTGACTGATCTAGAGACACGACTTCTGTAAACACCCTATCCAATAAATCCCTAAACACCGCTGTAACTTTAAAGCAATTCATCAAATACAACTGATACAATTACACCCAATTTGTCAGCCACATTCTTAGCCTGAAAACACAACTCAACGCTGTTACATGAAGAAAAATTGCAGTAAATCAACACAAAGTGTTAAAGTATTGCAAATCAATAATGAGGAAAAAAAAAAAAAAGGCAAAATTGCAGTTTTTATACCAAGTCATTTATAAGTTATATAAAAGCATGTTAATGGGAATGTCCCACCAAAGTATTTCATAATCACTGTGAACACAATTTAATTTAAATTTTATTCATTTTAAGTTCATTTAAATTCAAAACTGAAAACAGCACCTACACCCCAAAACTTACTATAAATGTGGAAGCTAGTGACTAGTCCAAGACAATAGATCATAAGAAGACTTTCTAACCATTGAGATACCTAGCAGGAGCAGGGTGGAAAAATCTAGAGGTGTTCAGACTTCTGCTGGTAAAGTGCTGTCTCCAGGCTGGTGATTTGTACCTAATAACGCACACTGACATCACCAAGTTCTAAGCCTGGCAGTTACAGTAAATGTTGCTTAACACAAAACCTGAGAGGATTGAGTTCACACTTCCTATAAAAACAAGCCCTCAAGAGCACTTGAACAATGTGTAAGATGGTGCTTGGGTGGTAGAAACTGGGATCTTTAGGCTTCTAATTTCTGAAAACAGAGGACTTCCGTTTGCAGTGCACGCATTAAACTACTGTCAGAAAGATTGGAACAACTTTGATCATCATTACTCCCCCCAAAAATATGAATTCATTATTCAGTTAAGTTCTACTTCAACATACAGGTAAATGCCTAAACCCAGAAAGCATTTTGGATGTACAACCTACCACTTCCTGCTAATTATGCCCCTGCTCAAGACATTAAAACTGTCAACCTGAACCTGAACATCTCATTTTCTTCACTCACCATACATGGAATTATATAGAAAAAAACATATATAAAAGAAACACACAGGTTTACCTAAGTGCACTTTATATTTGCTTTATTTACTGTGAGAATGTCATCAAAAGCATAGAGACATGCTTTAGATTTGCATGTAAATTATTTGCCCACGTTTTGTGGTAGTTATTTTCAGGGATAAAGCTCACAGTTAAGAAAATGCTGAAATTAGAATGCAGTAAGTTTTGCCAAGTGACATTCTTCCCATTAAGAGCTTCAAATATTCATTATAGTCACAGTTTCTCTTACTTTTTCTACCCAAGAAGTTCAGAAAAGAACTCTAAAGGTGTAATCTCTATTACACCTAGCACTGCAGAGACCAGAAGAGGCGTTCCAGTCTTTAGTAAAACATTTTTGTTACAAGTCAACTGCACTTACCATCAAAACAGCTGACCACTAAAAATATCTATAATCCAACTACAGTATTGAAATACAAATTTATGAGACATTTCCAATAAATGATACGGCATGTGTTTTCATTAACACTTCAAAGCTTGAACCAGGATATTTTGGGTACACTAACAGTAGTTTTCCAAAATTTCCCTGAGGCTTTGGCCTTTCACAGTAAACCCAGAACGGTTATTTTTTCAGATCAATTTCCTGGGACTGCGCATGCAACCTTGTAAACAACCTCTCACCTCCCCACACCAGCTTGAGATTTGCATACTGAAACAGCAGAGTAGCTTTAAATGCTGTGATAGTCAGCATGTTTTAAATGCATCTAAAAGCCATGTCACAAGTATCTTATACTCCACACTTTGAACTCAGAAGCTGCCAACTTCAGTTTGCCAGCAGTAGCTGCTCTTGAAATGATTGGTATTCTCTGGTGCTACTGAAGTGCTGTTGATGCTTAGGTAGCCTTGGCTTGCTGAGATGCACATCCAATCCAACCTACCTCTCAACAGCTCGCAACTGAACTTTGTTTAGGTCTTTCAAAACGTCCATCATACTGGGAATGTTCTTTGTCCTCTGGAGATCAGTACTGTCAGCTGCAGTTGAATCACTGTTTCTTGCAGCTCGGCGTTGTTTTGTAAGTCCCAGTGCAGAATTACTAGCATCAACACCAGATGGTGCAGCAGAAGGAAGTGGAGGAGGCGAGGGAATTACAAAATTACATTTGTGAGAGACGGACAGTGGCGTAGAAGTCATGGCTGGCAGTGGGTAAAATCCATCTGGAGTGCTGAGTGTTTTACAGGCTTCTGGATACAGTTAGAGTGGAAAAACAACATATATTAACATCCAGGATGAATCAGTTTTAAGTCAAGATAAGACTGCCCTCTGAAAGCACTTTCTTACACACCTTGCACATACAACACAGAAGAACCAAACTTAAAACAAAGAACATTACTTCAAACCCACAAATTCAGAATACATGAAATAATGAATCTGAGGCGTCTTGTGCTGCTCTGATTTTCTCTACTTGTGTCTTTAATCTAGTCACTAGATAAATCAGCAAAGCAGCCTGCTGCTACATATGGTGATCCAACGGTCTAGAAGTTACAATAACCTATATGAAGCAAAATATAACCACCAAACATGTAAATAGAATACTGAGTGCAATGGAGAACAGACAGAGGAAGACCCAACAGAAAAGCTGAATCACAGAAGTGCCTCACAATGTCACAACCAAGTAACTACCTCACACCAGTCCAAGTATTTCAGCAACCACAGTGGAGTCAGTCTGCAAGTAAGACAACTAAGACTCAAAACTTTTAAGGAAAAAAAAAGGTCACAAGATAGTAGTGCATATTGGAGACCAACTACCTAGGACACATCTGTTTGTAGCATTTGTTTTTGTTAAAGCCCCAACCTGACTGACTTAGAATACGTTCTCTACCCATTATTTTGGTAACTTGTTACAAGCAGAGCAAAACTGCAAAGGGACAATTAATAGCCTGTAACATTTTTAAAGTTATTGGTAGCCTACAGATAGTGATGTTACTAAGTTCCTTCACTAACATGGAAAAGAGTATAAAGCTTAGGATCAATTGCATTTGAACTTGGCAAGCAGACAACAAAATAGAAAGGAGAAAGTGTACCAAATAGCGAAAAGAAAAACAAAATATTATACTCAGTAAATTTAGTTGGTGTATCTTCAGGTAGAAAAATTACAGGTGTTCTCTACCGATATCATGCATGGCAAGCTCTAAAGCAAAAAAAGTAACACTGGTTTGCTTCAAACCAGAAGGGCTTACGTGAGGAAGTGCTTCCCAAGGTCTGTGCTGAAACAATTGCAGCAATCTGAGCACGAAGAAAGGTCAGCTCATCTTCAAGCGCAGAAATTTTCTGGAGCGCTGCTTGATCAACACCGTCTTTTTGTGCGCTGTTTTTCGGAATGCCCTGCATTGATGGATATAGGTCAAGAGGAGCTGTACTTCTCTCTTTTCTCCTCAATTCAGTCCTACAAAGGAAAAAAAGACACAGTTTCAAAAGGCTCAGCCAACAATGGAAACCTCAAAACTACTCGGGCTCTTCAAGCAAGTTATCATTATTCAGCAAGACCTAACTTTTCAAACTATTTAAGCAAACTACACTTCTAACTACTCATAACTCTTAAAAAATGTTTCAAGTCTCTCTTTGCTCAAGTACAATGCAGATCCTTACAAAGTCATCATAAGAATTAGTCAGATAATTATCTCAGGGATAATTACACACCATAAAGTCATACAGTAAGATTGAGTTGTGATTATTCAGTAACTATTAGACTAACACTGTAAAGTGGCTCTCCCTTCTCCCCACATGACTATGAAAGGCAGGAGAGTCAAAGCACAATGATCTCTTAATTAGGCTTCAGAAATTTTAGTCATTTATCAAACTCTAAGATGAACACTGCAAGCAGCAAAGCAGTTACAACCTTTGAGAAAATGTACTCAACAATACGGTGTAATACAGACTTACAGAACAAGAATCTCATCTTTTGTAAGCTACTATAGCCAAAGACAGCATTAGAAAATTGTGCTATGTATCTCAGGTTTTAATTAAAAAAAATAATTCAAGTCTGTGCCTGCAGAAATAAACCTAAAATATAAGTATAAAATCAAACTACCAGGATTTCATCATGAAACATGGAAAAAAAATTAAGTTTACCTGATTCACTTAAGATGCACTAAGCTTTGATTGAAAAAAAGCTCAGACCTTTTCCCTTATTTTAAACATCCTTTTACTTTAAATCAGACCTGCAGCACTGCTTTCTGATTTGCCAAAAAACACTTGCTATAAACACTGCTTGAGAAGGAAAATATATCAACTAGAATAGCTGTTCTTGAAAAACATCCCACAGAGCCAGAAGAGGAGGAGGAGCAAAGAATGGAAACAACAAAAGAATGAACTGTCATAGTTCTGTGAATCTGACCAGCTAAAGAGCAGCATGAGCAGGACAAAACAGGCCAGGATTTTTTTGTTCTTTCAACAACGTTCTGTTCTTCTGGTATGTTACAGCTGTTACAAACAAACTTTAATAATTCAACAATAACGCTTCAGGAAACATAAGATGAAGCACACTGTATCCAACTTCTCCAATGAAGTGTGTGTCATTTGAATTAATCAATTTCTTGTATTTTCATTACTGGCAAGCAGCACAAAGATCACAGAAAAACAAATGCCAATATGAGGCAGAATTACGTTGTCCTATACAGATGCAGTACAAGACGAGTGTCCACATTTTAATCTGGCTTCTGGCTTTAACTCATCCTCTGATTTTGAACAGATCTTTAGAGGAACGACAAGACAACTTTCTATTTCTTCTCCAGTGGGGGGGAGGGAAGACAAAAGTTTTTGTATACTATTTGTGTCCGCAAATTTCTGGACAATTTTTCATTTCACTGTACCAGAAGTATTTTGTAATTTGTAAAAATATTTTCCTTCAGCCCTCTGTAAAAGCTAGAAACATTTACATAAACCGCATTCAAAATTATTTTAAATTTTTAAAATAATTATGCTTGGTTTTCCATCAAAGCAACCATCAAGGCTTACACATAGCATTGTCAAAATCTAAGCCAAAAGGAGACATTTAAATATTTTTTCTTGTTTTCCCATTTATAAAGTTTATCAAAAAGATAGGAATAATCTTACAGTATACTGCAACAACCAGCTCCCTCCCTCACAAAATACTTAGTGAGTAAAAATCATTTAAAGTACCAGTAATGCACCTGACATACTACTATGAGAAGAAAAGAGAAGACTGAATTTGAAAAATCTTTCAGAAAAGAATGCTTTACATAGTAAGAATTTTCAAGTAAGGAGGAAGTGCCCGCCTCCCCCCAAAAAGCCCAAATTGTTTCTAGAAAAGGTTAGGAAAAAAGAAAAACAAGCTTAACCACAAAATCACACACCATAAAAGAGGCAAAAGTTACTTCTATTAATCCTTTTTACACTTTTACTTACTTAAGTCTAGTACATGCTTGTCCTTCATCATTTGCCACCCACAGGACATCAGCAAGTGATGGAGCCCCAGGAGCTGGAGCTGCACTTTGCTCGTCATAACACAATGGACTTGGGTCTTGAACAAACTAAAAACAAACAATGCCAAAAAAAACTATGAAGGGAAACTGGATTTGGCACATACTGAAGGTTCTGCCTCAGCAAAAGAAATTTTTAAACAGTGCTATAAGGAAGTTGAAAACAGTGAGTATAAGGGATGCAACACACAATTATACAAGCTAAAAGGAAAAGAAAAGCTATCAGCAAATTAAGAAACAAGAAAATACAAACAGGCGAAGTATACATACGACAATAAATTCCTTACTTGAAAATAAGGTCTGGGGTAGGGCTCCAAGGAAAGAATTGTCCCAAGTCTACGGACAACACTTCGAGTAGATCCATATTCCTTTTTTTGGCAAACAGATGTGACCTAAAAATTGGAAAACCTTTGAATCTGAGAAGCAAAATCAAAGTCCTCAGTTCTTACAATCAAAGTTATTTAATAATTTCATGTTACAGGTAATTAAATATAATGCAGTTTGGTTAATCTAACTTTTCAATGCTCTTCTCAAACTGGAAGTCCAAAGAGGTCTACATTAGTATGACAGACAGTGTCTAAAACACTGCCAAAATACAAAATATTTTAAAGGGGCACAAAGGCCAATATCTTGAGATACTGGCAGAAGTGCCCATTTAATTAACTACATGCATCTGTATTAAGTCTTGGGAAAGAACAATTAGCAAGGAAGTGAAATAAATTTAACATACCTTAGCCTGATACTTCCTTATGACAGCATATAACTGCTGGAAATGCCTTCCTGATGAGACTGCTGAAGGAAGGCATGTTCCGAGTGTACGTCTGATACTGCTGCCAAACATGCAAGTTTCAAAAAACACGGCCTGCCAAAAAAAGCAACAGCTTCCAACAACGGAACCAGAAAGTAAACAGGACAGCTCAGCCAAATCAGCACTCCTGGAGACACTCTGGTAGTTTCCCATAAATAACGCTAGGATTGTCTCGGAACCACAAGCTGCAGCAGTGCCTCACGACTGACAGCCCCCCCGAGGAGCTGCCCACGACCTCACGCTCCAGCATCAGCCCCGGCACTGCATCAGTGCGCTCTTTCAGCTTCCCACGCCGCGCCTTTCCCACGTCTCTGAACACACAGGATTAACTACTGCTTGGGAAGGGGCACGTAGCCTTTTACTTAAAACAGCAAAGCACGAGCAGCCAACGCTACTGACTTTCCTACGCTCAGTTCAGGGCAAAAAGAGGCACTCTGACCGGCCGTGTCAGGGCAGTGACCCCACGCGTCCCCACGTGTGGGCAGCGTATTTCGACAAAGCCGGCTATGGGCAAGGAGGGTGCTGAAGCCACCCCACCGCCACCGGCGCCGACCCTCCCTCCGCAGAGCCACAGCGGCTGCAGGCGAGACCCCCAGCTCTCCGGGCAGAGGCAGCCCCCCGCGCCCCCCGGGGCTCACCTGGTGGTGCGGCCAGCCGAGACAGCGCAGCAGCCGCCGGAGGAGCTCCAGCAGCAGCGCCATGGCGGGAGGAGAGGCCGCGCCCGCTCACAGCACGCGGGGCCCGCGGCAGCCGCCCGGCGGAGAAGCCGCCTGCGCCCGCAGCGCCACCCGCGGCGGGGGGCGGGGCCCCAAGGCAGCCCCGCCAATAGGAACGCGGCAGTGCCTGCGAAAGAGCCAATGAGCGGCGGGGGCGGGCCCGTCGCGGGGGGTGTCGGGAGGGAGCGGTTTGAACGCCGGCGCTGCCCGGGCCTGCCCCTCTTGGCAGGGAGCGCTGCCGGCAATGCGGGCGGTACGGCGGCCACAGCGCACCGCGGCCAGCGCGTAGGCCTGACTGACAAGGTGGTGTACTCACGAGAAAACGCAGCTTCTGCGCCTGCGAAGGCAGAACACAGTACGCGCCAACAGAAGAAATGCACCAGGGCCTGTTAACTTGCTGAATTAATGGCAAGGAGCTAAACTGAGATGGTTTAGGTCTTCGATGTAGCAAACTAGTAACTACTTCAGAGACCTAAAACAAATGCACTAAGTATCCTCAACACAACAGCTGCCCAACAACGCTTGACTACACGGACTTCACTTCAAAAGCTGGCTTTAGATTCTGCACTTGCTCTTTTATCTTGCACTTCTTCTTTCATCTTTATGAAAGATTTCTGCTGTTTTCCTTAGAAACGCTGAAAACTTCAAGGAAGTTAGCAGTGCTCACAGCACTCACACTAGGAGAAGAAATACAGATATCCTTTTCCTCCAGCTATGCAGTCAGTCAGTGTTTGGAGATCCCTTCCCTCATCTGTCAGTCAGTGTTACTACTGTCAGTACTGTAGTTACTACGGCAGTATTGCTGGTTACCCTTGTCCAGGACTTGTCAGTTGGATCGATTCTCTAAGACCAAACACAAAGAAGGAGCAGTACTGGTAACACACTGTAGTAACAGCATAGAGCTGGTTCAGGAGACGAGGAAGGCTTAAGCTTCAGGAGAGGAAGGGCAGAACATTTTAATGGACATTTTGAAAAACTGTATTACAGTTTAAGGCACTTGTCTTAAAAAAGAAAAAACCCCATACTTCTCACCTACTCCTCCAACACCTTCTCACTAAAGAAGGGGAAGTGTCAACAGAATGGGATGGGAACAACACTGCTGCAAAGCGAGGGAGAGGCAGGGTCTCTCGTAAGCAACAGCAAAACTGAGGCAATTTAGTTTCACTGCACCAGCACCAGTAACCAGCTGCACTGAATAAGAGGTGCAGCTGGGAACTCGTGCAGAAATGCTTCAAGTCACCAAGTACAGCTCTGAACACTACAGAAGGGACCTGCAGGATCTTCTGAACAAAAGCATCTTGTGATAGGCCGGCTTTAAGAAACCAGAAGTGACACAGGGCTCAAGGCTTAATGCTGCAGCCATTACCTCTGGAGCTGAGCCAAAGCTCAGGAACAGCTCTCCTTTTAAAGCACTAGCAAAACAAATGCAGGAAAGCTTTACTCTTATGTAGCTGCCCGCTGTTACAGTAATGCTAACTGTTCCTGGGAAAAAAGACTACGTGAGATTTAATTCCAAACCAAGAAACTAAATGTACACTGTACTAACAGTACAGCCACTGGATTCCAGGTTGGTTGGCGATCTTTTTTTTTTTTTTTTGCCCAGCGAAATGTATCCCTGATTTTATCTGAACTGCAGGGATAACTTCAAACTCTGTGAATCCACTTCATCTCTGTGTGGTGTCCTTAAAAAGTGCTTCGTTGCTGAAGAGCAGTGAGTCAGAATGAATAACTGAATTCAAAAGGTAGTTAAACATTTTATACCAGCATGTCTACACTTTTTTTCCCCTTTACCATCAATGATGGTCTTTCAAGACCTTTCAAAAGAGAAATGCAAAATCCACTGAAATTCCATTCACAGGTCATGCAACTACCTTAGCAGAACCAAGCAAAAACCTCGAAAAAAGTTTTTTCCTATCACAGTGAAAATTCACTATTCATGTTGAAAGACTAGTGAGTGCTGAAGCACCAGATCTGGATTTATTAAAAAAGTAATCTCCACTCCCACGTTGTTTCTTACAGATCCCTCATAGAGAGCAACTTCCATCTTTGACTACATTCTCTCTTAATTTGAATTAATTTATTTCAAGAAATGGTAATGGCGGTCATCATGGGTTCTGTAACCAAATTACATTTCTGATAAACTACAATGAAATTGGGGATTGCAAAAAATGGATTTCTATGACCTAACCTACAGACAGGTTTGTAGGACCAAATGCCATTACCAAAGCAATCTCTACCAGATCTCCTTGGACATTCAGCTGAAGTAGAATATTTAAATCTGCCTTATCTTGCAGGAATTATATTGCTTTATGACACACAACCCCTTCAACTTGACCTAAATGAAAAAAATTACCTATTCTAAGGTCATGACAGCTCAAGTATATCTTAGTCCTGTTAGTTTCAGACTGATGTTTAATTTTACTTCATTAGGACAGACTGAGACCCTGATGCCTAGTTTGCTTTGTTCCCTTTTTTGCTTATTTTAATTTAGTATACACAAAGTCTGTGTGAGTTTTGCTGAGAAGTCCAAAGAATACTCAGTTTATCATTTCAAACAGCTATTAAAAGATGCACTGTACATGTAAAACCAAATCTTGCAACAACAGTATAGTTGGCCTAAACTTTCTAAAACATAAAGCAGGAATGACCCTTTACTAACTAACTACTACTGGGAGGCAAGTATTATTCCTACTTCCCTTTGTACACAGCTGCTAGCAAACTAGTACAACCTAAAACATAGTTTCTTCAGCTACAGTTAGGATTACTGACAGTACTATGTTTTCCTGCCTTCTAGTGTTTAATTTGGATAGGGCAGATATTAACTGCTCCCTCCTAACAGTAAAGCAACTAAGAGGGCATACATTATATAGGAATTTAATACAAACACTCTATCAAAGCTTTTCCTTTTCTTTTTTTTCTACTTTTAAAGATATTATGCCATTCCAAGGGGTGACTAAGAACAACTACACTTTTAACTCCATATAACACTAAGATTTAGTTTATCTACAGCATTTCGAGAAAGAAAAAGAAAGTGATCTTGTATTAGAATGTCCTTGTTCTGGTAATTCAAGTACATTACTGTCATGCTTAACATTCTAGAGGTTAAGTGTGTACCTACTACTAAAACTAAGCTTGTGGGTTTGTTATTTTTGTTTAAAAAAAGAACAGAGAAAAAAAAAGACTAACATCTGCACTTTGGCTACAAAAATTCTTGCAGCACAACTATTAGAAATCAGTGTAGAAGAAAATAAGATTAAGCTTCATTTCTCACACTTCTGGTATGTATGAACTACCTTTACCAATTCAGGTTTTAACATACCTTGCTTTATTTTTCCAGGGATTTTTGTGGTGTTTTGTTTAATTTCTCTCCTCCCACCTTCCACTGCCCTGCCCTCTCATTTTAACTTAAATGCTGTACATGTGTTTGACTCACTCTTGCCAGATTATATACCCAGATAGGCAAGCCCACATAGAGAAAACTAAAGAGAATTCTAACTAACTGTAAAAGAAATTGCTAAAAAAGAAGCTAGATTGATACTGCCACCAATTTAACTTAAGTGTTCTGCTGATGACTAAGCTATCAAAGAATATACTTGAAATTCACTGTAGTCTTCATACGCATACGTATTTCTTAGGCTACTAATGAAGAGTGACGATTTCACTGCTTAAATAACATTCTTGCTGCACTCTTGCGGAGTGGAATAAGAATCCAGGTTTATCACTATGTAAACCTGATTCTTGTGAACTAACATACAATCAGCATTTTGCACAACTGGTTATACTGTGACTGGATAACTACCCTTAATTACAATTCTTATATAAAGGCAACAGAGAAGTAGTGATCAGTAAAAAATGCTGCTCCAAGATTTCAGGTGCGCAGAGCTGTAAGTTTACTTCAGAATAAAACACAGACATAGGGGAGAATCAAAACTTTTAGAGTTGTACTTGACCATATATTTGGACAAAGCAGAATTACACTGCATATAACAAACAGTAAAATTTCTTAAAAGTTGTTACAAATATTTTACTTTCTACCTGTACGATCATTAACATAGTTTACTATATCATGATTTTTTCTAAAGGCTTAAAACAAAAACAATCTCTCTAAACTACTTTCCAACAGTAAAATTTAAGTAAAATGCTTACATTCATTTGACAACAAAAAAACATATTAAAAATGTTGTGTGGGTGGTGCAAGAGCTGCTCTTTCAGCTACAACTTTCTTCCAGGTTATTCCTGTGGAAAGAAAGAAAACAGTCTTGTTGTAAACTGTTAATAACCCAACTCCGGAATCTGCTAAAGTGATCCCGACATGCATCCAATTACTTGGCATACTGCAAGATGAACTGTCTAATCCGCAATTCACTGAATGATTTACCTTTTCCTCTTTGCGTCTGTCCTTTTCTTCATTATTCTCAATTGTTTCTTCTTCATCTTCCACAATCCCATCCCCTTGGTATTTGTCATGTGTCCACTTCGGACTGCTACCTGACTTTTTGAAGTTAAAACGCCCTCTGCCACGCTGGAAAGTACCACGGCCTCTTCCTCTTTTGGCCCAATAATCCACACCATCATCTCTGTCATCATGCTACAATAACACCAGACAAAGAGTAAGGTTAGACACCTCTTAAATGTACTCCTTAATGTTAGTACTCTATAGCAAATGTATAAAATAATGTAACTGTTTAAAAGTTCTCTTCAGATCGTAATTATGAGGTATATTCTTAAAAGGCATGATGCTGTAACTAAAACCACAACAATAAAGTTGTTTTAAGAGCCCTTATTTGCTGTGGATCTACTCAAATGTTAGTAACAAGTCACTTGTCTGTAACTTACACTCTGTCAGAATTAAAAATTACTAGTTTTGAGGGGAAAAATCGTTACTTTAAAAGAAGAAGCTCTAGGGAGTTCTTTATACTTCATAAGAAGAGGTAACTGCAGGCAGTTTTCAGAAAACCTGCCTCACTTGCACAACGTAGGGCAAATTAAGTTTAAACTGTTTAAATCTAACATTAACAAACAATAGTTCAGTTTCTCTGGTTAATAAGCCTAAAGTTTGCTGTCTTGCTACCAAATAGAGCCTTACATAGTTCAGTAAGTTCTGACAATCATTTCACACACTGCATGAAATCTACAGACCATTTTTTAATATAAAAAAAGTTTATATTTAGAATGGTGAGGTACTTTTGCTTCAACATACTTTTTTTTTCACTTGTGATTTGGAAAGAAGTCTGAACTATTAAACACATATCACACCCATATAATGCAGTTTAATTACACAGAAGTAGTTGAAGGGTGACTTATTTAAAATATTTTTAGAAATTCAAGTTTAATAGCTACAGTTGATTGTTCTAGTATAATGAATAGATTATCACATCTGTTTACAGATCAGAAAGTTTAGATATGTGTAGAAAGACAGAGAACTCCTTAGACAAATGGCCGAATTGGGACTGCATCATTTCTTAGTTACCTGTTAACATATCTGTAACAAGCTATAATGATATAGGAGAAGGTCCCATCTTCACTACTTATCATTTTCCAATGATGAAACAACATCCTTCAAAGTTTGCATTGTTACGGAAATAACTGGAGCAGAGGCCACACATTCATTGTGCTACACTACTTAGAATGGTTACATCAACGGTCCTCCTTTCATAATCCAGATGGGAAAAAGGCATCAAAACTGTGGTGATTTTCTTATGACTATCACGCTGCTCAGCTAAGAGCAGAAAACTGCTCATAACAGAGTCTGCCCATGTACATCCCCACAAGTACTGTCAGCTTTTTCTGATCTTCCACTTTTGCAGACTTCCAGACCAAACTAAGACAAGATCTCAAATGTCATACAGACGTAAATCCAGGAAAACACAGCACAAGTCTTTTTGGTTTCAAGTTTGGTTTTAACAAATTTTGTCTGAGCCTGCCTTATTCCCCACTCCCTGATGAAAGTTTTGGAGATAAATTCCATGTTAGGCCTCAGTTACTGCCAGCCTGCTGCAGAAAGATGAAAGATAAGTAGAACCAACCACTACAGCCACCCTGATACTCTCACAGTTACTGCAGTCCCTTATCCATACATGCATGCTACTTCTACGCTTGTAGAAAGTTTGAAAAAACAAAAGCATGCATAAAACATCGAGTTCTCCACACCCACCAAGAAGTATTTCTTGCTTTTTGGGGTATATTCAGGATCCCATTCCTCTTCCTTCGGTCTCTTCTGAAAAGTAGTATTTGAGTTGCTGGGACCAGTATTTGTTCCAGCAAAGACTCCTCTGGCTCTTCCTCTGCCCCTAATTCGAAACTGATTAACCAAGATGTCATTTAATCCATTTATATAACACCACAAAGTAGAGTTCAAGTTCTCTATTACTGAAAATACTCTTTCTGTGCTTAATTACAGTATCTGCAAGTGGAAAACCATTTTTAAATTCACACTCTACCTTAAGTAATATATTCAAGCATTCATTTTGAAATAATGATCCTATTAAACTTAATTGAAACACATTTGAGTTCTTGGCATAAGTTCACCCACAACCAGTGAAAAGAAATTTGACTGCTAGTAAACCAATGTGTTGGAGCAAAAGGTCACAAGAAGCTTCTGAAGCTGTTCACAGACAAAAAAACAAGGGGAAAACTAGACTGAAACAGGGACAAAACTGTCAGGAGGAAAAGAAAGGTCATTTATGGAGTCAAGTGTATCAGTTATGAAAAGGTGATTCTAGAATACATACTAACAGTGCAATTTTCAAGGGAGTATATCCACTGTGTGTTACTCAAACATTTTTATCTAAGATTCAAAAAGTGTATCCTTAGGCCAAATTACATTTCAAATTAGTAAATTCTTTATTCAGAAAAAAATCATTGGTATGTACTGTGCAGAGTAGCAATGCCTGAAGTGAAAAAGAGTGTCTTAAAAATTCTTTATAATGAATTACTGGGGTTTTAAAATGTTAGGCTAGAAAGTCACACAGCAAAAAACCACCCTTAACTCAGAATACACTAAGTAGTAATGCATACAGTTATCTCAGCATGTGAATACTTAGCTTGTAGAAAACATTAAATGAGTTTATTCTTCATCCAAGGGGAGAAGAAAGGTTAGTTTGGGAAGATAAGACTGCTAAAAACTGCAGTTACTACAGAGCACAATTTCCACAAATAACCTACTTAAAAACACAGAACTGCATCTTCGGAGTAATAGTACAAAAACATGACTGGAAACTAATTTGTTAAAAATACGCATGTTTCATAAACATAGACCAAAAAATGTATGTAATTAACTAACTCAAAAGATAAGTATTATGCATACTTAGTTCCACAAAGCTCCGAAACTTCTGATGCAGAATTTATGCTGAACAGATTTAAAATTACTCTGAAATCAAACAGACTGAAAAACAATCTGTAGAAGACTCCTAAGACCGATCCAATACTCTTGGAGAGTCATTTGGAAAGCAATAGACTAACTGTATAAGGGAGGAAATACGACACACTTTTTTTATTTCCAACAGCTTTACAAAATTAGGGAACAACAAACAGTAACCTGGGGGAGGGGGCAGACAGAATTATGACAGGATTTAAAAAGAGGAAAAAAAAAGGTATCAGTGTTTCCTGGTATTCGGTCCTGTGATCAGATTCCCTGTAAGAAAAACATCTACACTTTTCCTCACCATTTTATTAATGTTTCTCCCTACCAAATCATCTTTCAGGTAAAGAACTACAGGACATAAAATCTACTATGGTGTTATCTTCATGGGCTTGCTCATTACAAAGACTACCACAAAAAAAACCCCAAGAGTATATTTTCTCTATAAAACTCACTTTAAATAGAGCTGCTACACAGAATTCTTTCAGATATGGATACTAATGACATTGCCATTGAAAACTTCTACTTATTTCTGTGTTCATATTTCAAAACTACTCATGATGCTTATGTATGAGAAGCCTAGAATCCAACAGAATTGCGTATCAGCTGGAGTTAGTGAAAAAAACATTGCTGATTTAACATTAGCTTGCTGGATAGGGGAGATGCTACATTCTCCAAGGCTTCCTGTTAGGAGAAGGATTCACAACCAAAGCATTTTATTTACTCCAAAAGCAAAGCAGTATTCACTGGAATGCAGCCACTACTAGCCTGTATTTACAAACACATTCCTACGCTACCTGGTCTGTAGTTTTGATACCATCCAAGATGTATCACTAAGTGGAGATCTGAGTCAGCAGGGCTGGCCTATTTAGATTGACCTGCTCAGACACTTTGTCCCAAAAGCCTGTGTGTGACCATGAACGTTGTTAGGGAACATTAACCTGCTATCACTGCGTAGACAGAACTGGCAGTCACTAGCAATTAAATGAGTAGAAGTCTTTTAACTTTCCAGTTCTCATCTACCTCAAGTGCATGTGAAGTAGCATCTCTTTCACAATAGATACAATCCGGTTTTATAAAGCAGGAAGGCTTCAACCAATTAGGACTTTTCTCCCACTAAATCTCTTTGAGCAGATGGAGTTTTGAGCTCCCTTTTGTTTAACTTCTGTTTTGTTTGTGCCATTATTTTATACGGCTAGAAATTGTGCTGATAGTCATATTTGATGCCTACACCATCCAGGGATTTATATACTTATGCCACATAGTTCCATAGCATAACTATATAAAAAAATAAGAAGAAAGGAGGAAATGATGCACGTTTAGTATTAGAAATTTACAACTTTGAATTTTCCTCTAGGTAGCTACGGTTTTTTACATGGAAGATTCAAGCCTCAGGTGTTGGCACATGCCACATGCATTTCAGACACCCTTTTATGTAGTTCAAAATGTATTTTATGCATGACTAAACGTTTGTACCAAACAACGCATTTTACCATTATTTGATCTGAATTACAGGCTACATTAAGGAATTAATACTGAAGTATGAAATTACTCCTACTTATCATGTAAAACTGTTTTTCCCAGCCTACACAGAACTTGCACTATTTTGTGTGTTTAGCTGTAGTTTGGAGGTCTGTTTTGCTGTGGTCTTAGGGTGTGGGTGTGTGGTGTCTATTTGTGGGTTGTTTTTTTTCTTTTGGTTTGGGTTGTATGGTGTTTTTAAGGGCTCCTTATCTTTTTCAAGGCCTTCTTGATTGATTCCTAGTTTTTCTTAATGCTTCTACATTTCCCAATTATATATCAGTAACTACATTAACATGGAATCTGAAAGTTTAAGATCTTTCTGAAGACTATAGTGGTCAATATGCCACTTTCCAAATCACAATGCTTAAATACATTCCAGAGGTGAATCAATGAGCTTTCATGCCCAGTGGCTAGTCCAAAGCAAAGAAACAGAAAAATAACAAGTATACCATCTCCTCAATACAGCTGTTTCAAGTTTGACACTGATTTTTAATTATGTGCCATTCTCTATTTAACAAGTTGCAGGCATTACACAAAAAGGAGGGCAAAACCAAACCCAAAGTGAGAAGGAAAAACAAGCTGCTGGGAGCTAAGAGGTAACAGGACCCAAGATTTAAAATTTATAGAACACTAAATTTTCAGATCCTGTTAGGAAACAGCATTATTAGAGAAGAGCAAGGAATAATCAAGAAATGCTTTTCTCCAGCCTTATGCTAGGATCTCTAATGTCAGGCTAATGCATATTTACACATCATTTAACTGCTACTGGGGAGGGGTCAGGAAAAAAAAAAAAAGACTCAATATTTCAGGTTTGGTACCTCACATAAAGAACTCAAGAATAAGTCTAGCCTAACATGAAACACTGCAACACTCCCTCGTTTTCTCTGTTACACTACTGCCATTGGTGATATGTTCATAATTTGGGGGAAGAACAGGAGAAAAACTTACAAAGGTGCCTCTTGGCCTGTTGACTCCTGCAAAACCAGAGTATTCCTTCTGTTCATGGTGGGTTTTGAACTCTTCATCTCTTTCTTTCTTGCAATCCTTTTCTTCTCGAGAACTGGATGAGGAAGAAGATGGGGAGGAAGATGGGGAGGACCGAGCACGGTCTTGGTCTCTTTTTTGTTTACTGAAAAATAAAAAAAACCACTATGTGCTATTTTAAACATACTAGATAGTCTGTAACATGCTATACTAAACCGAGTCTCTAGATTTTATGAAAAACTAACCCCCTTCTGGTTATAAAGTCACACATTACATATTTGAGATATTAAGGCGAAGTATATTTCCACTTTCCAGCCTCCTCTGACACATTTAAGTGCACTTAATGCTTATTATTGCTGGCAGTTGGAAAGCAGCAGTCTGCAAACTGTAAAATACAGCTTTTCTAGATTTTGATGTCATGAAGAGATTCTGTTACTTTTAAGATCTGCCTTTCTTCTGAGGCAGAAAAACAGAATTTAAAGGGAAAAAACCCTCAAGGTAAACTTTTACAGTAACTTGACACAGTTCAGTTTGCACACTGTTGAGAGGTATGGTATGGGCTTCCCTACACAGCCGGCTGTAGGGAAATTAGCCAGTGGAAGAAAATGTGGATACCAGAGTCAAAGTAAATGGGAAACAGGAAGCATAAGTAAAAATTCACTTTATATACAATACAAAGCAGGGAAAAAACTCCTACAGCGAAACTTTTAGTAACCCCATAGTGGTATTAACTTGACCCAATTTACAAGATTTTAACATTCTATTCAAAGAAAGGTCATACCTGAAGTAATTCTTACCACTTCTACACAGTATCCACTGAGATATGCTAACTTTTTTTTTCTTAAAACAGCCCACTGGCTTTAGAGAAAAATTTAAAAATTCCCCTTCTCACCCATGTTAAAACCTAAGTATCAGTAAAATTCTCATACTCTGGGTGTTATGAGTTGAAAAAGTGCGGAATCAAGCATAACGAACCAAAGTTCTTACACAAACTGTTTATAGAAATGTACTGCATTGAAGTCCAACCTCCTGATGTAGCCTGGATAATAGGACAGATTAATTTGTCATTTTTTTTTTCAGTGTTAGCTTGCTATTCCAAAGTTTTTGTCCTCATCCACCATAAGCCGTGTAAAAGACAGATAATACATATTTGCTGTAAAACAAATAATTTTAATTGTTTAAAATTAAATGTTCCATTATACATTGAAAATTGAAAGCAATTAAGCTTACAATTACAAAAGACTAATTAGAAGCTAAAATCCTCTATAGGGACTTCAAATATTTACCTGTCGTCTTTGTAAGATTTGTAATCCTTGTAATCTTTTGGAGTTTTCTCCTGCTTTCTTGACCCACTGGATTCCCTGGAACCCTTTGAGTCTCCTCGCTCTTTACTTCGTTCTTTTCTACGTCGGTCAATGTCATGCCGAAGATCAGCAGAATCACACCTTAATTTTTTATCTCCCTGTAAACAAATATATATTTTGGAACGAAATATTGAAATAAAACATCAAGACAATCTCAGTGAAAAGGCAAGTTGTGCATCAATTGAAATAAAAAGATAGAATTTACCTATTTTTCAACAAACTTCAGCACACAAATTGACATTACCCTTTACATGCAATGGCTACATCTAAAAAAAAGAACAGCTGAGAATTTCATTTCAAACAAGCATTCCCACCAAGCCAATTGGTGTCTAGTTTTTGACAATACAGACCACAATACATGGTTTGGGGAGATAATTAAGTATTCATTTCTTCTGGTGAATTGTTTTCAAACAGAGCACAAGCACCTTTGCAGTTCAACCACACCACTCACTGACCATCTTGGTACTTCCCTCTGCCCCAAACCTACTCTTTGTCCTTGGGCAGCTTAGTGGTCAAGAAACATGCAAGAAGAAAGGAAGCATGGGAGAAGACTTGACTTTACATACCATGTTGTTAATATGACAAAATCATGCTACATAAATCAGCTTCTTAGTAACAAGTTTTACTCAAAGGAAAAAAAATTCTAAATGCAAGTACTCCAGGTGTAATAAACACAAATTATTTTTATATTTTATATAGAAAACACAAAGATGAAGTTGAGATTTAAAGGGGGACTAAGTTTAATAAGTTTAGAAGCACAGACAGGACATTTACTTAGAACCTACTTTTTGACTTTCTTCTTTAAAGACTCTCTCTTCACCTGCTAAACGGGTATGCTTCCTCAGGGTACTTGGAGAGATGTCAATCCTCCTAAATGTAAAATAAAAGCAGTGTCTTGCCATACATGTACATGACTTTTAACAGCCTCAGACATTTCATTTCAACAGAAAACTGACAAACAAGGCATTTTTACAGCAGAATAAACTTTTTGCATTACTAAACCTCACCACCAGAATATAGAAGCAGACTAAAAATTAAAAATCATTGTTCTGTTCTGTGTGAACTATGCTAAAAACACAAATACAGAAAATAGGCAGACTGATGTTTCACATTTTAAGTAAAGCTTGAAAGACAGAAAAAATGTTTAATGCTTCCTTTCAAAAGGATCAGTTATATGTAGCCAGCTGAAAGCCCACCCCCTCCAAGAAACCATCAGCACCTAAGATAGTTTGCTGTAAAGTCAAAAGTTCTTAACAAGAAAACTTGTAAAGTTGGATACTGTAGCCTCACATGCAACACAAATATAGTCCACTGCATCATAAAACTAGAGCACATGATCAAACACTACATCTGCATGCCTACCTTCTTACCTTTTAGATTCTCAGATTTTTCAAAAAACTGCTGTAAATTAACACACACAAAAACTAAAGTAGTATGAGATGGAACATTTCACACTGAAGAAGAAAGATGCATGTACAGGGCTTCTTTTCATCTTCAAGACATATGCCCCTCAATATTTGAGCACTGCATGTGAGAAAAGTAAATATATCCCAAATGAGATACAGAGGTAGAGAAGACATCTGTCACAAAACCACAGATGAAGCCAGACCTGACTCAGATGAGTACTCTTTTACAGAAGGGTTTTTTTTGTATTTTGTAATTATACAAATTACCTCATACAGATTAGAAAAGGTATTTTGGGTTCTCAAAAGAAATATCAGAAGACATTATCTGAAACACAAAGCATCTGCATATGCAGTTAGCATATACCTATGTATTTCTGGGCTCTTTTGTCGGGTGCAGTGTTCTTCAGTTGCTTTTTGATACGCAGTGAACCTCTCATTTAGGGTCATTCCAGCTGACTTGAAGTATTGCTCTGTTGGTTACAATAGGAAAAACACTGTTTCATTAGTTTAATTCAACTGACACATATTTTACTCCTGACAGAAAGGCAAGTAGCAGGCAAAACCCACAGTATTTTCAGTAAATTTATCAGGACAAGCAAATGTGGCGTTTTCCCTATTTTTACACACTCTGTAACCCAAACAAAATAGCAGCGCACAGCATCACTGCAAGTCTACTATGCCATGACTGTATCACATCTAATTCAAGCATCATTTACTGATTGGACTTGCTCATTTTCAATGACATTTTCCTCTAATAATAGAGAAAGAGCAATTTCTTAAACAGTTATTTTATACTTTGCCCACAAGAGAAAGTGAAATTACTTTTGAGTCATGAATACTTGCAGCAAGTACATTTTACCATTCATCTCATCTATAACTTAAAATAAGAATTAGTGAAAACATTTAAGTAATGTACACTGCAATAACTACATGAATGACCTAGCAAGTCTGTTCTTAAAGGAATACAATTTCTTAATTGGAAGTTGTGATGATAAACAATACAATTAACACACCTATGCATAAATAAATTCATTTAAGCATCTGGCATCTTGGCAAACTTGACAACTTCTCTGACAAATTTTCTCCTTCCTTCAGAGACAGTTAAATCAGCCACAGCAAAACTCAGTTTTTAAACCAGCTCAACAAATGTGTTTAAATGTAATATAGAAATACATAAAGTCATGAGCTATGAAATGTTACATATGAAGCAAGCTATCTGCTTAACAGGTCAACATACATCTGTATCAACTTACCGCCCGGCATCCAGCATTTGTCTCATAACCAACCATTAAAACTTGAAACGGCCACTACAAGGGTAGTGCCTCAATCATAATTCCATCAAACACAGGAATTTGAGCTAGCAATTCTGTTTTTATGCCATTTTTGCCAGGAAGACAGAAGGTTCAACTTTGCCTGTTTGGCATCTGTATCTTTCAACAGCTATTTTACTTTTGTAACATGGATTTTGCCATTTCAAAACACATTCCAGGACCTAGTTACAATGAAAAAGAAAACATCACTGGGCATTTTCAGCTCTACATTAATAAAGAGCTGTTCAGACTGGTCGCATCACACCAATAATGAACATAACTTCAGTTTGTCAAAAAAGTTACAAAAATTCTGATCACAGACCACAGTAAATCTGAAACTTAGAGATGTTCTGCTTTCAAAAACAACCGTAACTGTACATATTCTAGTAACTTGACCAGACAGGCTGTTAAATTTATCAGATATTCAACATACAAAAATTTACAGAAAAAGTCTATTCTGTGATCAACATGTGAGAGTTCCAGAAGTATTATCTTCACCTACAGCTACGTACGTACCATATAAGCAAAAATTTACAGAAGCTCTCACTGGATTGAGTCTTACATTTCTTTATATATCAATAAATAGATACATTCACAACAAATCATTATACACTAAACAGGTATCCCAATAATTCTTTTTATCTAATACATCATCATAGTCCATTATTGCTATTACTTTATAAGTAATTCAGTAAGAAGGAAATAATTTCCCTTAGTAATCTGAATTATGTCAACAAAACGAGATTTTTAACTGAATGTCAGCACATATTTCTAGCACGCAAATCTCAGCATTTTTAGAAGTTAACACATTGTAAAAACAATGCTTACAGACAGATTCATTGAATCTGGTACCTAATTAAGTATTTCCATATTTCTCCTTTACTAAGATGATACGGCAAAATTACTGTCACCAGCTTTATATTATCTCAGTTACATTTAACACAACAGCAAGAAAACAGTCCACTGAAATAAAGCAAATGCTATAGAAAAAAAGGCATTTAAAGAACACTCCAGACATCCCCAGGGGGTTTTAGGAACTATCTATTTTCCCATCAAAAAACTTTGAGAGGATTTATGACTTAAGTGAAATACATCTACTTTGATGGTCTAGGTTTGGATTTCAGTGGTTTTGGGGGAGGACTTTTGTTGTGCTTGGTTTGTTAAGGGTATTTCTTGGTGTTTATATAAAACAGCTACTGTTGTTATACCAGAGAATAATTAGTATGTAACTCATTTAATGGAGGTTTATTTAGCCACTGCCAAATTTCTGTAAGTGAAATTCCTGAAAATATTGTCATATAGGAATAAAACATATTATCACCATGAACTTTACTACCATTTAATATACAATTTTTCTTAAATTTTACTGAGGAAAAAAAACCCCTTCTATTAAGAATCTGGAAATGACCTCTAGGGTGCTCCAAAAGGAATGCCATTGTATTTACAGTCAAAAGAGATCTGTCAACCCACACTGCAACATTTAATATAAAATTTTATGTTAGAGTCATTAAAAAAAATAAGAAAAATTGACTGGTGTAGTATGTTTAAACTACACTGCAGAAATTCAAACTTTCTATGCTACCTAGGCTCAAAATTTTATCCAGAAACATAGAATACCTGCTATTATACTCTATACCGCTCATGGGTTTTTTGTCCTAGTTCCTGTGCCTATTATTTTTCTAATTATTTTCATGCATACCTCAACAGGAAGAAAGTCTGGGTAAATCAACATTCAAAGAGGCCTGAAATCTCCCTTACTAGAAACAGCAAATAGGCTTAAATAAACTTGTCAGACTTATACGTAGCCAGTACAATAAATTAAATACATACCTTTGACATGGTGAACCAAGGACACAATGTGCTGAATAAATGACTCTGATGTGCTTTTGCTGGCCTGTGGCAACTTAATGTGGTCAAAGATGGATCGGAACTCTTGCTCCTTCTTGACGGAATGGACAAGTGTGCTAGCAAGCAGCCTGTCTTTAGTCAAGGAAGCAGGTCTAAAATGCATCAACAACAAAAGAGACACACAAAAAGAAAGCACTAGTTTAAATAAATACAAGCAACACTGCAGGCAGTTGGAGAACCACACTGTAAAGCGGAATAATTTACCTATTGGAATCATCAAGAGGTACTGGTGCCATTTTGAGTTTAACTTCAGGACGATGGGAGTCACTGGCTATCATTTTGATCCTAAGTGGGCTCTCCTCTCTGAAGGTGGATTTTTCTCTCGCATCCAGATTCTTGTGTAGAGGAGGACTGTAATCAAAGAGTTCTTTGAGCTTTTCAGACTTTACCTGCTCAGGTGACTGAGTTTCTTTCTTCATCATTAGTCTCTCAGAACTCTTGTCTTCTTCCTTGTGCTTATCTTTTGTTGCACTAGGCCTTTCCACTACATAGCCAGTCTCTTTAAGCTTATAACTTTTCTCATCTCTAAATCCATCGCTCTCTCTATTGCCCTTGATTGACATTTTAGATTTGTATTTGGTTCCTTCCTCCTCAGCATTCCGGTGAGATGCAGTAGGAAAATTTTTACCCTGATCTGCCAGGACAGACTTTCTGAACTGTCTGTAATCCTCTGTCTCCTCTGTGTCCTCCCCTTCAGAGTCATTAAACTTTTCCTTCCCAGTCTCTTTATCAACGAAAAAATCTAAAGTTTCCTGTTCCTCCCATTCCCTTTCTCCCTCTGTCCTCCCTTTTTCTGATCCTCTCTCCTTCTGGGCCTCCTTCTCCCTGGTATTACCCCTATCAAGCAGGTATACTCTAGACTCTTCATCTGTGTACCTGTGGATAGCAAAGAAGAGACTGGTAACTCTGGATTGCATTCATTCCAGTTCACTTGCATTCCTCTTTCGTGTCAATCCCACACCAAGAAGAAGATGAAAATACATTCCTCCAAGCAATTAATTTCAGCATGCAATGCTTGGCACACCATTAACACTGTATCCACTGTCATTTATGCACTAATGGAGGCATGTGAAGAATATAATGCCTATCTGTAGAATGACTAGAAATTTACTTGCTTGTTTTCTTAATCAGTACCCAGTTTCACATTCTCTTACACTAGCAATTTTTTCCATCAAATTCACATAAAGTTTGAAAATTCAGACCACAATTCATTTTTGCACTTCTTTTACTGGAAGAGTTGAAGTAGTACCATAAAAAAAGTGAATTATTTTCAAGATCCTGCACATTACTAAGGTAATTCCACAATCTGGCACAGGCTTAGTGCATTCACTATATTGTGTACAAGCAGGGAACCCTTAGAAGGCAGCTCTCCTAAACACAGAAACACACCAATTATTATTTCAGCCACTGCCTGATCTGTATGCTATGTTCACACAGGTTCTAATACATTCACCAACACATCTAATCCAAGAGAACTTGTATTTTTGATCTCCTAAGCAGTAATTCTTTTACATAATAAATCACTGACTAGACAAATTGATTTAAAAGCCTACAGTCAAGCGTATATAGCATAGTCACAACTCTTCTCACTAATCTGTTTTTAAAGAAATACACTGGAGCACCAGTCACATTAGAAAGGAACAGCCTAATGCCAGTAAGATTTTTACAACTTTCAAAAATTACTATGTCAAACTTTTTAAAGAACAAATTGAAGAATTTTACATTCCCTGGAAAACATACACTGAACTTCCTTCTCACCAACAGCATTATATTCCAAGAATACCAAGACCTACCCTCTTTGATAAGTAATGCAATTCAAGACATCAGTTGTCATACTGCACCACACAATTAGCAACTGATGCTGTTTATGTCAACATAAAGAAATTATTGCACAAGATCGGCATTTTTAGACTTCCAGAATATCAGCATTTGAAACTACATGAAGCATTAAAATTTTGAAATACCTGAACAGAGTTCACTATCAAGCCAGCAAGTCTATATGCACTATTTCAATTAAGATTTTTCTTAACAGTAAAAAATTGAGTACAAGAAAATAAACCATAAAGGAAAAGCAGAAACCAATTCTTCCTCAAGGATACATGTCCCTATCTCTAACAGCCAACAGTCAAGACCTTGAAGCACCTTAGCAGGAAAAGGTATATGTATTTTTCAAGTTCAATTCCAACCAGACTAGTATTACTACAGTTCCATAATGCATTTTCCAAGGTACAGTGATGATCTTGACAAAACTCTTGAACAGATTAGAATTTTTAAGAGGCAACAGTAGGCTTATAAGTTGGTCCTTACCTTTTCATAAACTTTCCACCTTTTGCAGTTTCCTGTTCACTGCCCTCAGGATAAAACGACCGCACTCGAGCCTCCTCACGGGGGGCACTCTGTGATGGGATTGTCTTTGCAGGGCTTCTCCTCGAAGGGATATGATGCAATGGGCTATTCTGAGAAGGACTATAGCGGCTAGAACCATTTCCAAGAGAACCAGAGCCAGATCTCTCAGGACTATGCTGAATGGAATGGGAATGCTGAGGTGTATCCTTTGCTGAGTGGGCTGTGCTAAGCAGAGGGGCATCAGAGCAAGATGAACTCTGACTAGGTGGGGTGGCAATAGAAGGACTATGGGGTGACCTTGGACTGTTATCATACGCTGAAAGGCCAGGCCAAATGTCGCCAGAAGCTGCTGATGATTTGTTAAAATCGTCAAGAGACTCTGATGGGTCATGTTCAAATGTATCTTTCTGTTCATCTTGTGATTTATTTTTCAAGGGACTGTCTTGCAAAGGAGCCCCTTCAGTTTTCTTTGCCTGCTTTTCCAGAGACGCACGTCTTTTGGAAGAGACAGGTGATTTGCTGTATGGGGATGAAGAACGTGATGAAGAGGACCTCGGGGACCTGGAAGATCTGTAAGATCGACGAGACCTGCTCCGGGACCTCTGGGAAGACACAGACCTTCGTTTTGGACTTCTGGAACGTGAGCGGCCACGCCTAGGGCTTCTGGAGTGTCTTCGGTTCCAGACAGGCCTATAACCTCCACGATGGTATCTACCACCTCCTCCTTGATAATACCCTCTACCTCTTCCTCTGTAACCATAAGGACGTCTCATTCCTCTATTATTTCTGTAATCTCTGCGATAATCTCTAGAATAAACACGATCTCTGCTCCGAGATCGGGAATACGTCCTTGACCGAGACCTAGAACTAAAATTAAAAAGCAAGCATTAACATTTGACAACTGAAAAATTTGGAGAAAAAGAAAAAGAAAAAGAAAAAGAAAAAGAAAAAGAAAAAGAAAAAGAAAAAAAGAAAAAGAAAAAAGAAAAAGAAAAAAAAAAAGAAAAAGAAAAAGAAAAAGAAAGAAAAAGAAAAAGAAAAAAAGAAAAAGAAAAAGAAAAAGAAAAAGAAAAAGAAAAAGAAAAAGAAAAAGAAGTTCCATAACATGAAATGCTACATTTCTCAGATGCAGTCAGAATGGTAAAGCATGCAGACTCCTGGTCTTAAAGTAACTTCTACAATCTCTATTTATTATTTCTGTAACATATTAGTTATAACAAACACGTCTATACTGCTAAGGACTATGAAACTTAGCATCCGGTGATTAAGACACTATTAGTCTCAGTGGCCTCCCCTGCCATTTTAGTAAAGATTATCACCACTCTGGAGCATGGCGTTCAGTTTCTCACCACCACCACAGTTCACAGCCTGGAACAAGGACTGACATGACCCCCAGTTTAATATGCCAGCCTGTGGACAGCAGCAGCTGAGGCAGTAAACATTCAACTGACCCACTTATTTTATTGGAGATGGTGATGTCCACTAGTAAGATGAGGAAAATGCTGGAGGCAACTGAGAAGGCAAGATACAGCAAAGCTTATCTACTGAAGCCTTAAGTTACTTCAGATATGAAAAGGTTAATGAGAACTACAGAACAAATTACAGGGAAAGACACTGGATGAAAAAAACATAATGAAAAGGGGAAGGGAAGAAACAAAAGGGCCAGAAATCATGAAGAACCATTAGCATTCTGACGTTTTCTTGAGATATAGGAAAAGGGAAAAAAAATTTAAATAAAGTGACAGAAATTACACTCAAAGTGGTTTACCTACTACCTAAAATGAAATAAGATCCCAGGCTCACTTCTGCCATAGCATCATGCAAGTGAAAAACATTTTCCAGACAAAAACTAACATACCAAATCACTTTTTCATGCAGTAAGACGTCAACTTACCTGTATCTCTTTTTTCTTGAATGTGATCTGGATCTTGACCTAGAGCTGGACTGAGATCTGGACTTTGATCTTGAAGAATGTGATCTAGAATTAGATCGACCCATTTTTGCCAGTAGATCTATTCCTTCCCAAAAGGAAAAGCAATGAGAGGAGGGGGAAAAAATGGAAGCAACTATTTAGAGTCCATGTAAATGAATTAATGAACAAAATTTGCATATACTAAAATGACACTATTAGAAAGTAGAATAGCATTTGCTAAACAAAAAGAGCTTTGGAGACAATATAAGTACATTTATTAGTAAATTAAAAGCTCAACCACATTTTAAAGAATTTAACATTGCTGCAGTGTACACAATTTCTCTGAAAAGATGAAGTGTAAAAGGTTTTTTCCAGATTCAAATGCACATGGATCCTGTAGGAGAGGAAGCAGCAGAAAATGAACCATTTCTGCAAATCAAGGGAAGAATAATGTAACTCTGGACATCTTAATATAGTGTAACAAAATTCTAGCTATTGTGTAGTTTGTAGTTCCCTTGCATTTCCAATGCACTGTTCCTTCTCCGGGAGGACTTTACAGTCCTCTATAATGCACCTTTTACATGAGCAAAGAAAAGCCCTGAAGTATTTGGCCCAGCAGTTGTTAGTTTGACCCACAGGTACTACTTCTCTTAACCACATGTACTAAAGCTACTCACTCTGATCCGAATTTTCATTGCTCAAGATGCCCATCCTGCATCTTTTTAGATTAACTTTGCTTTTGCGTCTACATGTAAAATGCATGGCCAACTTAAAGATTTTAACAATTAGTTAAACAATATGGCTTGCAACAAGATTCAACATGCTTCAGCACAAATTAAACTAAAAAAACTACAACTGATTATAAATCAATGAGAACTAAAAGAAAGTAATTAATAATAAACTATCATTTCTTCTTATGTACAGTTATAATAGATATTTAGCATTAGTGCTAACCATAAAAAAATACACACCTTTTCCTTTTCTTTTCGGATCAGTGGCTAAAAATCCCCAATTTAATTAATAAAAACTTTGACCCATTACCATTTTCTTTTGAAATTGCCCAGCTTTAAAAAAAAAAAAAAAAAAAAAAAGTGTCACATTAGACAACCTGAATACAAACTATGAACAAGCAACTACACATTTTCAGGCCTTCGAATGCTCAATAATCATTGTTTAATAATAATTAAAACAGAAATGGAAAAAAACAAACATTTACCTTTTGTATTGCAAACAGGCTTTAAGGCCTAAAATTACTATATCAAAAATATAAGCTCAACACAACAAGCACTTCCTGTCACAAGGTACCTTATATAATATTTCTCGTTACCTGGGTGGTATTTCAATTATGTAAAGACAAAAACAACATTAGAGTTTAATTTAAAGCTAACAAAATTACAGAGAATTTAGACACATCTAAGAGAACCTGAAAGAGAAAAGCAGACCAACTTTTCCCCATCAACTGGTTCCTCCTGCCCCATATGACTTTCTCCACAAGAGTTTGCATGGCCTCAGAGATGTAACCTCATCTGAAGCTAACCCAGAAAAAAATGAACCTAAACTAGCCTTCCATGTAACCCAGAAAAAACTATTTACCTTGGCAAAGAAGAATTATGTTGAACGCTCTTTTTTACTGGCTCTTTCCACTAAAAAGCAAATTTGCAGAACCTATACTTAAAAGGTATTTTCTAATTCATTGAGTTCAATTAAACTAACAGAAAATGGTTTGTAATCTCTTAGGATCAATACTTATAGGCAACATAAATTTAGACCTGTAAAACTGTTTAAGACATACCCATTTTCCAAGAGTGACAGAAAACAAAACCCGGTGGGGCTTTTTTCTGTTACAAGTAATTATCAAACCAAACATCAGATGTACAATGTCTATAATAGAATACAATCTCAGTTTTAAATTATTTGCATTCTACGTATGACAAGTACAGTTGATCTTTACAAGACAGTTTTATATACTGCAGCTTCTTATTGCAAGCATGAATTTTAGGAAAGCAAAAGAAGATTGAATTTTCAATAGCTGAGTTCAATCAGAACATTCAAAGAAGAATTAAGCTAAACTTACCTCCAACTGTTAGTTGGTGTCAATGAAGCAGTTATTTCAAAACTCTCTATTTGTGCTTTCAGCAATACTGATCCCTATAGAACAAAAAGTGAGACTGTCAAAGACATGAACATTTGCTAAAAGGCAGCACCCTTTTGCTTAAATGGGTTCGAACATTAATCTGTTTATCATGAAAAGACAACACGTAAGAAATAGCAAATTTACTCTTGGACTCCATGATGGTGCACACTAAGACTGGAGCAGCTCAAGAGCCAGCCACTGCCAAGTGGCAAATCCTACTCCCCTTCCACACATGACCACTCCTCATCAGCCCTGGTAACAGGGCTGTGTAACACATTATCCTCACCTTCACAACAGCCCTGACAGCCTTCAGGTCCTCCAGTGACCAGCTCTTGATACCTAGAAACCACTTTCATATAACGAGGTTATCAAAGTGGTTTAATGAAGGGCCAAACTGAGCTGGATTATGGAACAAATAACAGCATGCAGCCAGAAAGAGAGAGGCAAAAAGGACAGTGGCAAACTGTTAGACCAGTCTGAGCTCTAGCACACAGCTTTGCACTTCACTAGAGCCATCTTATTGGGAAAAAAAAATTGGGATGAGAACTTAGGCCAACAGTGAAAGCTTTATCTTAAGGTTTCTCTTGCAATAGTTACAGAAGCCTTACTCTATTATAACTTCTTGTTTAAAATGCATACATATATGATTTCACCTAAAGAGCCAACATCTTCAAAAACCAGCTCTTTTACAGTTATGCAGAAAGGAAGCATAACTGTAATAAAAAAAACCAGTCTCAAATGTTTGAATTTTTCACTGGCCCCAGTTTTTAATTACCTCCAAGCCTTAAGACAATGTACATTTGTAGTCTAACTCAACACTAAGCACCTTTTTCAATTCCACTCAAGCAACAAAACAGGAATTTTATCCCAGTTCACTACAGACATGCTGGATCTCCAGAAATTCTGCAGCTCAACAATTCAATTAATTAAATCCAAAGGCGTAAGACACTGACTGCTCCTAAAGGACACTTTCACACTTGTCCATAGGTGTTCTCTTCATCTAAAAGAGGAAATGTAGCATTTGTGTTCATAAACACTGCTTTCAAAAGTCCACTTACCATTCACTAGTAGTGACCAAGATATTTCCAATTTCTACAAAATATATGCTTTATTAAGATTAAGTTTTTACTTCTCATCATCAGCAAGCATGAGTCTCCGAAGGAGCACAGTAGTGTATCGGACCATTTCAGATTTTGTCTAGACAAAAGGCGAGATGGTATTAGCCAGTAAAGGGTAACGAAGGCATTCAAAAGTCTAGTACAGAAAAAGCAATACAAACTTCAAGTTCAGGCCAAGATTTTAAATGAATACTTAATAATCTATATTTCTGACTTAAACTTGTGTTAGCTGAAATCAAAAATCCTAATTTAGACAAGTCTTTAGACCCTGGGGATATAGAACAAGATAGTTACTTCACTTTTAAAAACTCTAAGCAGAAGACAAGATCTTAAATTACCATAACTCAAACACTGGTAGTCAGTTCTGCAGTCTCAGAAATCCTTTCTAGCAATCAGCAAAGGTGAAAAATAGGCACACTTCTTTGTTTTTAAACGAGACACTGGCTGTACCACATCCAACCCTGGCAGCTAAAACACATCTGCTACCCTTTTCCCATTTAATTCTTTTTAAGAAGAGTATGGATATAATGATTTTTTTAAAAAAAGTACTTTGAATAGAAAGCCGTAACTACCGAATAAAAACCATTTAACTATTTGCAGCTTTTGCCTCCATTTAATTGTAACAGGTAAAACAAACCCTGACACACAAGACCCACTTATCCAAACAACACTCAAGTACTTAGGAACAAGTGAAAAGATCACATAGCTAGGATTTTTTTGGTCTGTGTAAATATTCTTACAACATACAAGAATTTACAATTTTATTAACCTTCATCAAATCTCACTTAGGAAAGAACTGTGGTAGTAACAGGAATACGTAGGAAAACAGCCGTCTGTAACAGTAACCTCCTGCATGCTGCACACTTCCACAGAAAAAGTACACGTTCCTCAGAGCATCACACCTACAACATCCTGGTTCACAGCAGCAAATGAAATCACTCACAGCCTCTTCCTGCTCATGGCCAGTCTGGAGTGGCTACACCAGGTCAAGTAAGGGCACAAGGAGTAAAGAGCAATGAAAAAGAGCTCTACGCACCGTTTGTCGCTGTCTCAGAGGACGACCACACTGGGCCAAGGGTGGGCATCAACAATGTGACACAAGGTGTCATCAACAGCACCCAGCATTTTTAAGAAAGGACCACGACTGCTAGGAGCATGGTCTGTGCCTGAAATGCCAAGGCTCTAATCCACACACTTCTTTTCCACTCAAGCTTCTTTTTCCCTTGCTTTCCACCCTAAATACTTGAAAGGAAATGCCTGGCTCTCAACTATTTCACTGCCATGTTAAAAAATCTGGATTTCACAAATGAAGCTGCTGCAGCTCCACAGAATAAGGTGGCTCTGCTAGTTTAAAGAAACAGTCCCATCTCTCCTATCCTGTGTTTCCTCACATTCCTGATGATCTCCCTTATGCCAGTCTATGTATTTCTGCACCCACATACTGGATCGCTTTCAATAAATTTTTTTTATATGGTTCATTACACAGCCCACAAACACTTGGGACAACACAGGGAAACTGAAATAGCAGCCAGGCAGGACTGCTTCTTTTGGCAGCACCACAAACTCAAAGCTTCCCTGAAACCAGCTTGGCATAGCCTTCAGAAGCAACAAACTTGGTGGTATTTAAGCTTTTTAACAGTACTTGCAATCAGCTTTAAAAAAAAAAAAAAACAAACAAAACACCAAACAACCAGAAACCAAACAAAAAAACCCAAACAAAACCCCACCAAAATAAACACACAAAGTCAAAATAACTAAAACCAAACACACCCAAACAACCAAGACTTAATACAGAAACCACGACTGTTTCTGGAAATTGGCTAGTCCACCACCTGTCAATTACTGAATCACATTCAGAAAAGTTTCTTAACCAAAAATACAACAGGATCTTTGTCTTCAATCAATCTTGGCCAGCAAGTGTGACCATCAAGCAAAAACAAGATACACAACAGAATCAGGCTTATCCCACCACATGCAACACAGTAAGGAGGAAGTGACACAGTTAGCATTTGCTAGGTTTAATAAAAAAAATGAAAAGGACAAGGAAAATGGTATCTAGCTCCTTTTATATATTACTTTTAGGAGTCTTCACTACACTGCTGATGTTGGAGTTTTATCAAGAGTACACAGACTGTACATACAACACATCTCTTAAGCCATTTTACACGTTATATATCACATGTAAGTTTAAGACATTTTAGGACATTTATACCCACTTACACTAGCAAAATACTGCTTCCTCTTAGCTCCATTATTTTAGCTACCCTTCATTTACAGCTATTTAGTAGTTTGTATTTCTCTTGCTTAAACATTACTTGAGAGCTGTCAGGTAGATTTAAATCAAAATCTTGTTTAAGTAATTCACAAGCTGTTGCCAAAATGTGTTCTCATTCAGAGATTCAAGCTTCAAAAGATGCGACGATTATACAACCATGACAACACAAAAGGGGATAGGACAGTCTGCAAAGAATTCCACAGAATTTGTAATAGTTTCTCATAATACACCCACTGAAATAAAGAAAGTCAGTCTTAATGAGACAGAACTGTAAGCCATCTATTCAATGCTTGCACATCTGCTGTGCTTTCTTACCCACTCTCTACCTCCCCCCTCCTCTTTTTTTTTTTAATGTCCACAACTGTAGCAGTGGCACATCACACCTAAGAATAGAATGCATTTCTTAGTCACTTAAATCCATCCTAATTGGATCACCAATGATTTGGATTCCTACAAATACTAAGATTCCACGGCAAATTTGCCCAAACTATCTTGTTATGTACCAGTAAGAGGTGGGAAGCATTATTTCCCCCATTTCGTATGCTGGAAATATAATGGAAACAGTAAAACATACAAAGGCACTTTCCCCCCCAATTCATTAATTTCTATATAGAAAATAACACAAAATATCTGTAAATTAAGTCAAAAACCAGCATCCTAGTAACAGCAAAATCACCTCTGCAAAACCATCATATGATTGTTAGCTGTCTTTTATGTAATACTATTGGCAAACAAAACCATGTTTCTCCCCTAACTGAAAAACAAAGAAACCGAAGTGTCTAAGAAATGTGTGCATACGCAAAAAGGAATTAGCTGCTTTTGGACACATACTGTTTTGGACCGCCTTTGTTATTTCTGTGCGTGTGTTTTACACGCTGTGTTTTCATACGCCCTTACACCGTGGTTTCCACAATCTCTGCGATGAACTACACGAATTGCTGCTGCAGAAAAGGCAATCTTCCCGCCCTCATTTGTTCCAAGACTGACACTCTCAGAGGTGCTTGGTGGGCTGCAGCAGTGATCCATAAGAAAACTGCTCCGGACAAAAGCTGCCTTTTCAGGCACATCACCTCCCAGATCCCATTTACCACAAAGCTGCACAATGCCAGTGCCAGCACAACGAACAAGCCAGCAACGCACTTTTTCAGAATACCTTTGGGAGAAACTCTCACACAAACAGAGCACTTTCTTCAGTAGCTTCCTTCACCTACCTCCACCACCTATAAACAAACCCCAAATGTTCTCTGGCATTCCACAAACCCTACAGCATTATCTCTCCTTGACAACCAGCCTGAATATAAACCATCCAAATATCTGCACCCTAGCTCCAAACAGCTCCCTGCTGATTTTTTCTAGATTCCTGCGATTGCATCAAGTTTTCTGCCTCCTCAATGCAAACAGGCCCCTCTCCATGGTACGTGCTCCTACCTCCTGCCCCCAGGATTCTGTCAGCCACAGCCTTCACCTGAGAAGTTGCTCCCCACGGTTGAGCCTACTAAAGCCTTGCTCAAGAGAGAGGCACTCGCGCTCCAAGCACCGATGTATCTAACGCACCAAACCTCGTCTGGCCATTCAGCACGGCCTGCCACTCAGCATCCAAAGCGACCAGTGGGAGGACGAAATTCCTACTCTCCCTGCCACAGGCTGCATGCTTGGAGCACACCTCAGTGCCAGAGCCTCTACCCCGTTCTCATTTGCCCCACTTTTGTCCAAAACAACGTGATTATCAAAGAGGAGGGCGAGGAGGAGGGAGGAGAAAGACAACAGCTAGACAGCATTTTCCTGCAACTCCACGCTGTTTAACCAATCCCTCCCACACCAAGAACAACTATTCTAAGTGGTATTTTTATACATTTGCATTGCTTAAGCAGTGACTACTTGCAGCGTCAGGTGCACCTTTGTTCTGCATGCCCTCACGTCTTTCTGTAGTAAAATTTAACTGCTCCTTTGAGGACAAAACTTTGATCTCCGAGATAAAAAAGTGATAAGCTGTACTGACTTCGTAAAGGATCAACGTGACACACAAAACAAGAATCTGATTTTCATAGAATTAAAGACGAAAAGTAGGGGGTTTACAAAGCAAAGGAGAAATAACGGGAACGATCCTGCAATGGTTGCATAGTACAGTATGATCAACACTGGGAACACAATAGACCCTTTCAGCAAAGGGCATAAAACCCACTGCGGCCCCTCACGGGGTTTTGTGGGCATCTGCAATCCGGGCAGGAAAGGCGCAGGGAGGCGTGGGGTACTTCAGGCACAAGCGCCTGAACCACAGCCATACTCGAAGGGAAGTTCCTCCAACGACCGTAAAGGCTGATCCAATACCGGGAAGCATCCTTTCTCTCCGGCACCGTCTCCCTCTTCAGTGTCACACCCACAGGGATAACGGGGAAATTTAACATTCCCGTAACCAGCGTCGTACAGCCACATCCCCTGGGGCCTTCCTGCCTCCCTCAGGCCGCACACCCGGGGCGGAGGCCCAACAGGGCCGGCGGGCCGCCCATTCCCCACACCCCCCCACACCCTTATCCCGCCAGGTTTCCGGGAGCCGCAGAACAGCTACAAGGCAACTCCGCTGCCGCCTCCCACTGCCCCTTCCCCTTCTACCTTCGCTTCCCGGGGCGCCGACCAGGCGCAGGGAGGAACGACACCGGCTCGGTCCGGCTCCCACGGGAAGCGGTGCCCACCTCAGGGCGGTGACGGCGACCGCCCGTTCCCGTCCCGTTCCCGTCGGCTGGCGCGGGATAATCGGGATAATGGCTGCGGACCGCCGAGGTCACGCGGCGGGGGAAGGCGGGACGGCACGGCGCGCGAGCACCGCGCGGTCGGGGGGCGGGGCGGGGCCGGACTGCTCCCCCCTCAGACTCCCCCCGCCATCTTCCCCCCAACCCGGGGCCACCGCCCCGCCAAACCTCCACGCAGCCCCTTCACCTCCGCCCTTCCCTCACCTGGCAGGCGGAACTCCCGGCGGCCCCGCTCTCTTAGGGCAACCGGGCGGCCATTTTCCGTCTCACCGAAGGAAGAGACGAGAAGCCCGCGGGGAAAAGCAAAAACCACCGGGGGGAGGGGGGGCGGGAGAGGCGGGGGGCTGCTGCCTCCGAAGCGTCACTTCCGTTGTGGGCGGGGAAGCGCCAGCCCCGCGCTCAACGCCTGAGCGCCATCTTGGTTTCGGGTAGCCGTCCGCAAGCAAGATGGCGTGTGCCGGCCGCCCGCCCCCGCTGAGCTGTGTGAGCCCCACGCCCGGGAGCTTCACGTCTCGCCCGCCGTGGCCCCGGCTCCCCCCCGCACCACCGCGGCTAAAAGCTGCCGCCTTGTATCCTCTCGTTCCCCGAAGAGATGCGAGGCGCAGGGCCCCTCCGGCCGTTGCCTGGTTACCTGTGGGGCGGGGTGCGCATCCATGCACAGGAGTCGCTTGGAAGGAGCTGTGTGCGTAGCGCGGCGCAGCCCAGGCAGCGGCTCGGCATCCAGCGGCATTGGCAGCCGGTGCTCCGCGCACCGGCAGGGAGATGGCGGTGCCGCGGCGCTTTACTGCAGCACCTTTTGCAGCAGGCGGGCGGCCGTCGCTTGGTTGCGGTACAGCAGCGCCACGTTCGGGGAAAGCGCGCCCGAGAGGTCTCTGTACCACCAAAAAGGTGCAGCCGAGGGCTGCGAGTGAGCAGCCACTGACTGATGCACGAAGCGGTGTGTCTAGGCTAGCCAAGTCCTAAAATTCACAAAATCACAGAGTATTCTGAGTTGGAAGGGAGCCATATCGAGTCCAACTCTTAGCCGTGCACAGGACAGCCCCAAGAGTCACACCATTTACTTGAGAGCATCGATGAGCAGTTCACTCTTCTTGAATCTTACACAGCTGATTTATTTTTTAAAAGGCTATTGCCTGTTATTTTTTGAGGCAGGAAACAAAAAACAACCCACTACAAAAAAATTAGGAAGGGATACATATGCCATTTTGACATGGGTTTTTTGAATTCTGGGGACAATGACTGGGAGGCAGCCCAAAGCAACTGATGGAAGGAAAAAGGCATGGAAGATGAGAAGCAGACATAATCCCCAAATGCTAGTTTACTGTTTCATGTGTAAGGAAAGTGATGTACTGGTTAGATCTATTTATTTTGGCTATTAAGTTTTTTGAAGTGTAGCATTCTATGGAGGCAGCAACCAACGAGTAGTTGGTGCTGAAATAAAAACAGTGTGGTTAACTGATGAACAGTCTGGCCTAGAGAGAAACAAATCCCTCTCTCCTTTTAAGGTTTTCATTTCTGTAGGGATAGGGGTAACAGATGTGTATCTCAAGTGCAGCACGCATGCTACAGCTTTTGCTGTAACCAACAATAAGGCACTATTAATGAAGAGGCTCCTTGATCTCTGATAATGAACCTGTGAGAGAAGACAATTTACCATGGCCTATAAGGTTTTCAGAACTGTCATGGGATTTGGCTGCATTCAGTACACCTCCTTCTATTTCTTAATGGTTCTGAGAATTGCTCATGCAGGGACACCTTCCACTAGGCTAGGTTGCTCAAAACCCCATCCAGTCTGGCCTTGAACACTTCCAGAGATGGTGCATCCACAGCTTCTCTGGGCAACCTGTGCCAGTGCCTCACCACTCTCACAGTAAGAATTTCTTCACAATACCTGAACTAAACCTACCCTCTTTCACTTTAAAGCCATTGCCCCTTGTCCAGTCACTACATGCCCTTGTAAAAAGTCACTTTCTGGCCCTCTTGTAGCCCCCCCACCCACAGGCACTGGAAGGCTGCTGTACGATATCCTCCTCAGAGCTCTCTCATCTCCCATGTGAACTACCCCAGCTCTCTCAGCCTGTCTTCATAGGAGAGGTGTTCCAGCCCCCTGGTCCTCTTTGTGACATGCCTCTGGACTTGCTCGAACAGGTCTGTGTCCTTGTTGTGTTGGGGCCTCAGTGCTGGCTGCAGCACTGGAGGTGGGGTCTCACCAGAGCAGAGCAGAGGGGCAGAATCCCCTCCCTCACCCTGCTGGCCACGCTGCTTTGGATGCAGCCCAGGATACAATTGGCGTTCTGCACCCTGTACTCACTGAGCTCACTTTGCTGGATCATGTCCAGCCTCTCATCCATCAGCACCCCCAAGTTCTTCTCTTCAGGGCTGCTCTCAATCCATTCTCTGCCAGCCTGTGCTTGTGCTTGGGATTGTCCTGATCCAGGTATAGAACCTTGTACTTGGCCCTGTTGAATTTCATGAAGCTCATATAGGCCCACGTCAAGCCTATCCTCGTCCCTCTGTGTGGCATCCCTTCCCTCCAGTGTGTTGACCACACCATTCAACTTGGTGTTGTTGGCAAATATGTTGAGGGTGCACTCAATCCTATTGGCACCAACAAAGATTTGTCGGGCATAAGCCAAAATAAGATACATGGGGATGTATATTACAGAAAGACTTCTACTCTCAGTTATCTGTTGTATTTAAGACAACATACCGTGTGCCCAGCGGTAAAAAAAAACAAACTACAATGTGAAACTTTTTGAAAATGTATCGTAAGATTTTGGCAAATATATTTGCCTAATGACAATTAATGCAAGTTCTTTCAAACTTTTGTTCACTCCTTGTCTTGCCAAACATGATGTTTGAGCTATGGGCTGTGTGATTCTTCAGTGGAACGCCTTGGTAGCAAAAGCATCAGGACATGCACCTGTGCTTTGAAACACATCAAAACAGTGGTTTTCTAAGGGTATTCACATGAAACACAACCTGACAGGTCTCCCTCTCCTCTGATTCCATGACTTTGTGTGATAATTTACCTTGTAAAATTTAACTTTCTTTTTATACAATTTGTTCAAACCTCTAAGGTATGTGGATACCTCTGAGCTGTGAGAGACACTTTCTTTTGCTACAAAGCAATAAAAAAATACCAAAAAATAAATAAATTTATGTGCTTATTATTATCATAGGAGACAGTATCTCTGAGCATGACACAAACTGCTGCTTTGAGTACAGCAACAGTCCAGAAAATTTACAGCAAAGTATGAAGCTCAAGACAATGGGAAAATACATAAAGACAAAGCAGCACAATAATATTGTGTCATCACTGGTCCAAGCCAGACTCCTGGTGACTGTTACCAGGTGTTCTCACTATTCAGAGTCGGCTGAGTAGTTGTGCATCTTGTGAGAACTAACACAAAAGGAGGAATCAATAGGAAAGTCCATGGTTGATAGTCAGCAGTGAAATTGGATTGTGCCTTCAGGGAATGCCACTCCTAAGAGTTACAAAGTGGTAATGTAATCTCAGTTCCAAGGATTTATTAGGAATGAAGAAACCGAGAGTGAGGTTGTCTTTAATCTCTTCAAAAGCAGGAGAACAGGCTTGTACAAGCCAGTGGTTGTATTTACCATCTTTGGCCTGGTTCTTTACAAGCAGCTGGTGCTTTACAGCAGAGATTCACATCTATAGCAGCTGCTTTTCCTTGTAAAACCTTGTTCAGTTTTACAACCCCTTTGAATGGATTTTGTCAATCTGTGAGTGGGACAAGGCTCAAGGGAGCTGTGCAAAGGAATGCTTCAGTAGATGGCACTCTCCCTCTGAAGGAGGATGGGCAAATACCTCAGCCAAGGAATTAGATGCAGTGAGAACAACTTCCTTTCCACTCTACGGAAATTGCAGTGAATGCCCACAGAGCTCTGCAATGAAGTAACCCCTGGCAGATTTTCACAAATCTGGATCTATCAAGTCCTCACATCTGGCTTCCTCCCTGCTTGAATGACTGTAGTCTGTTTATGTTCAGCTGAATTTCTCCTGAATTCATAACAGTGAATATTTACACACCCACACATACACACACACACGTGTGGGTTTTTATATATATTATGTGTATTTTGTGTATGTATGTGTGTGTGTATATATATACATATATAGATATAAAAGAGCTCAGTAGTAATGTAAGTTGCACACATTAGACTCAGAGTTTACAATTGTTCTGCTTTCTCAATCATTTTTTTCAAATTCTATATTTTATTCTACTATTCTGTTAATAGTGGGTCCATTTTGAGAACATAAGTCCTTCGATTTGTTGATAGTTTTCTGTTGGTATTTTATAGTCACAAGATTTCATAGATTCAGTTTAAAGAGCACTGAATTAGTACAAGTGAGGAGGCCTCAAATGCAGGTATGGGGACAATAAAGACCTGCTAGGCATTAGGGAAGCTACAACCTGTTGAATCACATCTGTTGTTAAACAAGCACTAATGCACAGCCATCGTACATATTTCTAAACTGTACGGTGCTTTCCTCACCCTTGAATCGGAAGGTGAGAGAGGAGAATGAAAGAAATGTGTATAAGACAAAGTTGCAATAAAAAAATTACATGGGACAGATTTATAGAATGCAAATTTAATTAGTTCAATTTCTTAGAGTTTTGGATTCTTGAGTAACCAGTGTTGTGTATATTCTTTCCATTTACTGCTTTTTAAGCATTTAAGTATCTGTTTTCTTATTTGACTGGCACACAAGTCAAATAAGACAATGTAAGTTCTCAATCACTGCCTCTCCCCTACACTTTGCAAAAATCCTTTTTCCATTTATTAAAACCACAGGGATAACAGTGTTTTGAAAATCCAGAACCTGGGGCTAAATTTTTGCTACCATAGCTCAAATACCTTTTTTCCCCCCAATATTTATGTCAGAGCCTGAGGGTGCTTGGGGGCCTGTGAGCACGAAGAGGCCCTAGGTCATGTATGAAAGAGGAGTAGAAAGCATATTTGTGTATGTGTCTCCGGTGCCAGTCAACTTTTGAGCAACCGAAAGTTATGCACCATTTTAAACTGGATAAAGGAATTTCTGTTACAAGAAGCAGTTTAAGCAGTGGAATGCTGCATGAGCAAAATGGTAGATGAACAATTATATTTTTTACATTTTCTGGTTTTGATTCAAAACAAAATAAACCTACTGTGTTAGTTGCTTAAGGGACTGTGCCCAAAAGCAGTATTTTCTGTCATTTGCAGAGAAGCTACACAGCAGATTAAATGCTGGACCAGTAGAAGCTTTCTGTTGGAAGTACTATTTAGCTACAGCATTCATCTTTTTTTTGGCAAATAGGTTTAAACTTCCAAATGCATTTTATACAGAATTCCAAACAGCCTTCACACAGTAAGGTTGCTGCTTGGAAGTCTCTTTTGCACACAAACAGAATGGAAATGTTTTGGAGAGGCTTTTTTTAACACTGTACAAAGGAACAGATTTTTTTTTCCTTTGGAGACAAAAATCAAGATGTGGACTGTGGGACGTTGACTATTTGAAACATGTTCTGTACAAGAATAAAAAAACAAAAAATAGTCTAGCATTATTATGGTACTAGTATTTTTTTCCCTCTTCTGCAGAGTTAAGCTGACATTTTATTCAGTGAGATAAGGAAACTTATCAAGGTCATGAAACCAATCAAAAACATTGGATTTATAGTTTCAACCTTTACCTTTACAGCAGCTGTTGTGATTTCAGAGTCTGTTTGAAGATCCACAAACCAGCCTTCTACACTGACTTTCAAGTAGTTGTTTCAAATCAAAGAATGATTTCCTGACTGAGTCATCAAACTAGGTATCAGGACACCTGAGTTTTATGCCTTCAGGCAAATTATAGCCTAATGTTTAGGTGTCGTGCACTTTTTAAACTCCCACTTATCTAAAACAGAGTTGCAAGAGCTCAGCACCTCTGAAACTTGTTTTTAAACCATTTTGGCAATATCTTCTTTACAGATGTGTTGGAAAGCTGTTTTAGTGTTCACAATACATTTTGAAATGTTTAGTAAGAACATTACAGAAATGCAGTCATTACTAGCAAATGTTTCATTGAAACAGTCTTGTTGTTTTCTCATCTCAGTGCGGTACAGTTCAAGTACTTTTACTTTTTCAAGTACCTTTAAAGAATCTCACAATTAAACATTACAGTTCATTAGACAGAATAGAGCAAGAGACAGAAGGAGCATGTGATGGATAACAGGCTTTTAGGATGAAAGCTGAAGGGTGGAAGATGATGAGCAAAAGGTGAAGAGCAGGTGGTGGCAGAAGTAGGACCTGGCAATCACGTAGGTTCCCTATGCTTTAGAACACCCCTACTGAAAGGATCCAGAAAACATGGTGAGAAAACAGAAATACTAACCCCGCCTTTGGTAACATTAAGAAGCTAGACAGAGATCAGAACTCAATGGGTTTGCAGAGCTGGTCAAGGAAGTAGCCAGAAAAATGTAAGTCCCAATTCTTTGTAATGAATTGCATTATATATTAGAGGTCTCATATCTTTTGATTTACCAGTGTAGGTAGGCTTATTTGTGACAAGTAGTATTTGTGTTTAGGAAAATTACATCAAGAGAAAAAAGAACAGTTGTTGAACAGATCAGAGAGATTTGGGTCAGCCTGTTCATGCGTGTGGGGAGATGGGTGCAGAATAAAGGGTTGATTTTCAAACATGATTTATTTAGAAAATAAAGATTTATTAAAGGAGAGAGGCTGAAACTTACCAATAAATGTATCAAATGCAATAGTTAGAATAAATCCACCAAATCTATGAATAAGAAGTTAATTAAAGTGATCAACATTCAGCAGACCTGTACCTGCAGGATCCCTAATTAAGGTAACCATGAATCAAGACAGTTTTTACTGGAACCCTCAATATTACAAATATCACTTCATGCTACAAGAGTTAAACCAGGGTCATTTGTAAAACTGTTCGGCCAAGGGTGGGCACATGCACCAGGCTGGTGAATTAAGCAAAAGGAGAAGTGATTGTTTTCCTTTTACTACCTTTTTCTGCATGAAAACCACAGATAATTTTTGCATCTTCCCATTGCTAGCTTATCCAGCCCACTCTGCAGGACTTGCTTGACAGGAGGAAAAGAGTGCTAAATTCATTTGGCCAATGCCTTTTTTTTTTTTTTTTTTTTTTTTTTTTTTGTTTCCCCCTGTTTTCTATTCTTGCTGATTTGCAAAGTCTCAGGTGACTGAGTTATGAGTTGTTTGTCCAACAGCTCCTTTGTTCTGATCTGCGCTTCAGCAAAAACTGGAAAAACCTGTTCACTTGCTCTTTTTATTTTTTTTAATCTTCCTCTCTCCAATTGGTAGCTGCAGATTGTACTCATGCAGACAAGGTGGTGCCTACCTTTCACGTGGAAAGCTGCCTTACAAAAACTGAGGTTGCATTTTCCATTATCCCAGTTTTTCTAGCCTCATACAGGCTTTGGTGGATGCTCCATGACCTAAACCCCATCCGTTCTCCACGAAATGTGTTTAGGTCATTATTTTATTTTTCTTCAGGCAAGGGGAAGGTGTTTGAGTGTGTCTCCAGTGCACTCCTTTTAAATAATAATTTATGAACTCTAGGAGATCTGCAGAAAACAGCCTTGTGAAATGTAGCTTTTTGGACACAGAAGCTTGTCTGCCTTACAGCAGCTGCACATGGTGTGGTGTTAGCATCTGTAAGACAGAAAAAACAGTGAGGAAGCAAGCTAGTGCAAAAACCAGACAAACTGAGAAGAAACTTTTCTTCCATCTCCTTCCTTTTCTTCTTGATTTGTGCTGCTGTTGGAACAAGAATGGGTCAGCTATGTGGACGATGCATGCAGCTCCTGCGGGACTTCATAGGCTTTGTTCAGAGGATGTCCTCTGACTTGGTGCAAGGCATCAAGGAATGCTTAACTCTGATAAGCAAGTGCTCATGCTTAAAACAAAACAGCTCTAAAACCAGACAGCTGTACAAGCCCATCCTACAGCCTCATGAGAGGGTGACAGCAGAGGAGTTTCTGCAGCATATTGAAACAGGTAAGAGGACTTGTCTCTTTCTAAAGCATTGTGAAAAAGCAAGGAGATTGATTTTGTGGGTTGAAAGTAGATTGCTGGCTGATCTGCTCTGGCATGGTATTGAGCAGCTTGGTGATGATGAGGAAAGGCCAGAACTACAGAGCATTTTCTTTGTGTACAGGACTCCAAGGGCTCAAGTGGTGCAGCAGTTGGATCTAGGTAGAAATGGTCAGTCACTCTCTTGCTCTGCCACCGTTAATACATAACCCATGTAAACGTGTTTCATAAAAGTGAGTCCTTCTAGAAATTAAAGTTACTTCTTTGAAGTCAGTCAAAAGGAACTGACCAAGCTGGACACAGGCTTTGCTAAGACTGGATGCTGAGCTGTGAGTGGGCAGATCGCAATGTGATGTGCACAGCTGTGCACCTCTCTGTTGGCTGAACAATTGGACTTATGCTAGGGATGTCTGGGCTATACATGGGGAAGATCAAAGTCACCCTGGGACAAGCATTACTGCGCTCTCAGTATTCCAAGCAACTGTGCTTTTGTGCAATCGTTTTAGACATCAAGCTTAATCACAGTCATGGGATTCTGCTTGAATCAAAGTAGATTCATAACTCTTCATCTGTCTCCTTTCCTTTACAGGTTATCTGCCCAATTCCCCTGTTTTTCTATTTGTGATGTCCTGTTTGTCCTGTCCTAGGGTACATTATCAATAGGAAAACTTTTTTTTTTTTATTTCACTCCTACAGTCATCTTGGATGAATGTATTTTGTTGGTTGTCCAATCTAAAACCAGTCCTCATCTCAAGATAAAGGGTCGTTGCTTGCTTGGTTTTGCTTTGTCACAACTAATTGGGTATATTGCTTTATGTTTAGCAGCTTTGGGCTAAAACTACTACACAAAATTGCACAGGCTCCTCCTTTCATTTGTGTGAAGGGTGTGGAACTACCATTTCTTTACTTGCCTCTTTGGGAACATGAAACAATCTTGTGAGGGGAGCCAGAAGAGACATTTTTCCTTGGTGTGACATGGTTAATGGTGTTTGAAATTCTGTCATGGAACAACCTTTGGACTAATTGCTGTGACGCTGGTTGTTGGGAACATGTGTGAATTAACCTCAGCTGGTGTTAGCTGGTGTCATTATCCAGTGAATGTGGTGTGTCCTGTGCTGCTGATAAGGTTCACTGATTGTTGCACCTGTAGCACTGGTTAAATCCTGACATTCATATCCAGAATAGGGACAGATCTTTCAGCTTGTTATACAGTGGGATCTTCCAGAGCCGAACTTCTTCTTCCAAAGGCTAGCATGCTCCTGACTCTATAGGAAACTGTCTTGGCACTATCCCAGCTCAGTTGGTGGATGAGGTGTAATGAAGGGGAGGCCAGAATGGCCCCTTGTAGCAGTCACTGGTGCTCCCTGAAAAGACTAAGTGGATATTTTCTTGAGAGATCCTTTCCTCTCTGAGATCAGTCTTCAAAAGTCTGGTCTGTCATGGATCCTTGGGAGCTGGGGTACAGCAGCAGGAAGTCTAGAGCTTCTCTGACAGCAGTACACAGATGACAATGTGGGCTTTCAGGGAGGTCCCACTCTCCACGACAGGACACATACAGCCCCCAGGAAGCAGAACCAAGGTTAAATCTCTGAGTGGCCGAATCTTATTGCCTAGGCAAATGGAGGCAGGGAAGCCTCGCAAAGAGAACCAAGACACATCCCTCTTTAACACTATTGTATTTTATTCCAAGGGGGAGCAAGCCTATCCTCAGTTTTGAACAAAATATAATAACAAGAAGACAGTGTTTGGACAATTTGAGTGCAAGGAGAGACTTCATGGTTCATCATGACACTCATCTGTTAGCCAGGGCAGAAAATTTTGATATTTTAAGCAAGTGGAGATTTTGAGTGGTTTCGGCTCTATCACTCTCCCAAACAAAACCACAGATATGTGGAAGAATCAGATAGTCAGATTAAAGTTCAGATAGTGACAGGAACAGAATTAAACCACATGAAGAGATTTTTGTTTGTTTTCTCTAAAACCTTGCATACACAGGTAACTCCTTCTCTTTGTATTACTAATTATTAAATAAAATTGATCTTTATATGAAGCAGTTCTGTGACGCTCACTTTCCTAATCCTGAAGGTAGGAGTTTGCTAGTCTTGACATGTCAGCAGCTTCTAATGGCTTGAGATATTGGCTGTGTTTCGCACTGAGGCATGAAAGCTCATGCCCCTCACATCCCTCACATTTCTTTGTCCCATGGAAGGTAAAGTAGCTAGATATTTTTCATAGAGATATTTCAATCATTAATGCACAGCTGTTATCTATTGCCTGAAAATATATCTTATAATTGTGTGCTCCACCAGTCAATCATACATTACCTTTTTAACTCTGTTCATTGGTTCAATGTCCCGTTCATTTTCCTCTCTACTGCTCCATTCCACATATTGTATTGTACAGTGACTTACAGAAGTCATGCATGACTGCTATTGCTTGATGACTGTTTTTGAACATCTAGTTTATTCATAGGGGAGCTATCATACTCGAGAACAGGTAAGACTCATGCTAGAAATTTGAGGCTGAGGCAAGCCTGTTTGCCGTCCATGTTGCTGTTCCCTTAAATCCTTTATTTCAATGCCCAAGACAGGAAACACAGCGAACTTCAGATGTGGTAAATTAGAAATACATACTCTTTCTATGGTTCTTAACTAAGAACACTGTGTTCAGTAGATATATTTTAACAAAGATTCAGAAAAAGATAAATATTTTTATGGAGAACAAGAACACCTGCATTTATATCAGATAGCATAAACGTGTCTAAAGGTTGTAATTTATCTTGTTTCCAATCACTGGCTTTGTGAGCTTTACAAGAGGCATTGCCATGGACAGGTTTTTCCCAGTTCATCTATTGCTTCTGCCCATGGAAACATGAATAAAGATAGATGGGCTTGATAGAGTTGTAGTACAAAAACCCTTATGTGTTTGATTGGCTGTAAATTTTAATTTCTTTTTGTAAACTAACCCTTTTCAGATGTAATTGAGCCTGTGCTGTCGTTTTATATCTTTAGATTTTGAAATGTCTCCACTTGGAAAGGACCCTCTGGAAGCCTTGAGGACCTTATCCTTTTCAGAAAACCCAGGTTTACAGCAGTCAGCTGCCCTCTATTACTTGCATATGAGTCAGCACAGTAAGTTATCTCCATGCATTAGAAAATTTTCATGTAATTATAAATAAAAGTATTGTTTCAAACTGTGAAACTCCTTTTGATTTATTAAGCAAATTTTTATTTTGCTTTCATGCTATGTTGTTTGCCAAGGAAAATGGAAAACTGTCATTGCCATGTAGGCAGAGTCAGTTCTGGGTTCTGCTATAAGGAGATATCTCTCATGATTATAAAAGACTGTTATTTATGAAATTGTTATACTTCTGTAGAACTCAGCAGAACCCAAAGTATTTAGAGTCAGTGTGTACTGAATCTCCTGAAAGCAACACAGTCAAATATGGTGAAAGGAAATGGACATAGTGACAAGTTAATATTTTATATTATATACTTTTTGAAAGAGGACAAAGCTCTAGAGGCCAGATTGTAGTGAAGATTTATGAAGGAAACGTTCTTCTTTGTTCCAGCTATTCTGTGGGAGCACTTGGCTCTTGAGGTAATTTGTTAATGGTTAGGAGTCTGCCTAGATATTCCAAATAAAATACCAGCTAGCATTTGGATTCTACAGAAAGGTAGAAATACTAGCAACAAGTGGGTTTCAATTTATTTATCTACTTGTTTACTTTAATTTTATTTCAAAGAGAGTATTCTGTCACTTGGTATGATAGCTTTATCCCATGTATTTTTTGCTGCATAAAAAGTGCAGGTAGCCACAACACAAGGACCTGCTGTGAGGCAGAATGAGTTGTTTGGTAGCAAGGCACACTGCTTCCCTTCCCATGATGTTTTTGAAGTACTTGATTATTCAAAGCCTCTTCAGGAAACTTGCCCTGTTTGCTAGTAAAATTGGAATTTTAATGAAGATGAATACCACTCAGCCTGTCTGTGGGAGCACCTGAGACTTAAGTCCATCAAGAGAAAAATGTGACTGTGGTGAACAATGGGACTCATGAATATTTCCTCTCATTCTTGCAGTGAACATCCCCCTGCCTGTGGAACATCTGGAACCCTTCTATGCCTTACTACGTTCTGCTGACCTGGAGGTGCAGCAGATGTCTTCCTTGTCCCTCGTCAACTTCTTGCTGGAAGGAAATAGTGAGTAATTAACAACACATCTCTCTTGAGGTAAAGAAGTATTTCTTCAGCCAGACTCAGGCAGAAGGAGGGCACATCTACACAAATCCAGATTCGTTTTTTTTGTTCCTGATAGGACAAGTGTGAGTCTCTTTCTGACTGCAAGCTACATAGCTTCTGGTGGCGCCAAGATATATCAGATCTCTCCAGCTAGATTATACCATGTGGCAAGAGTTCTTGGATCTGTGTGCAAAGGCTGATAAATTATTCCCAGACCAGTGTGGGAATTCTATTCTCATTTGTGGATCTACAGCCAACAGTTTCCCTTTCGAACAACAGATATAGCTCTTAGAAATAAACTCTTTGTATGAGACAGTGCTCATTTTCTGGTTATTTATGAACTGGACCTTAGTCTTAAATTGCTTGCAGAGAATAAAAAAAGAAATTTAAATTCTTAGTAGATTCACTTGCTTCTGTAACTAAAGGGGAAAATAGATTTGAGATAGAATCTGGGAGATGTGGAAGAAAAACTCCCCAATAAAGTTTATGTTGATAGACAGGGCATGAACTCACCACACCTCATCAACAGAGTCCTTGTTGCATCTACTACTGCACTCCTTGGCACCTGGGCCACAACAAGTATTCCATCCCGCAGTCCGTAACAGCAGAAGACAGGGTCAATCTTCAGCAAAGCTGGCCTTTTTCATTACATTTTTTTTAAGGATTTTGCTGCAAATAAGATCATGTCACTATTTACAAAGAAAAAATAATATTTAAAGGGTAGACCTCAGAAGAAAAAGAAAAGTCAGGGGGAGTCCTGACTAAATTGTGAACCTATTGGAAAGCTGCAGTTGCTCTTTCCGAAATTAACCTTATTTGGGACCTTCTGGCCTAAAACCTCCAAACATCTCTTACACTCTTTCATGCATCTGAAGAGGAATGAAGCAAACCAAGCTAGGGACTGAGAGTGGCTTTCAGGCTGTTTCCATCTTAGGTCTATTTTGTATTATCATAATGTGGATCTCCAAAGCAGTCAACGGATGATGTATTCTTTCCACAAAATCACTAACTGTTTACTTTTCTATTTGCCCTTTTTTTTTCTTGAATTTATGAATAGTTGACAAAGAATTAGTTGTCCAAATGGGTTTACTTGAGCCAATTCTGGATCTGCTTGAGTCAGAGGATCCCACTGTCCAGTGTAATTCCTGTGCCTGCGTGATGACTTTGGCTGTTTCAGGTAAGTGTTCTCTTTTCCTTTAATCTCTGCAGTGAATTCATTCAACTCTTCCATCATATTTTAAGATGAAACAACCTATTTGCAATGGTTTAAGAGTCCTAAGATGCAGCAGCAAGTTCTGGTATTCCTACATCATGAATTCAAGCTCTTGACATTCCAGTTATTTTTCTCAGTGTTTCTGACCTTCTTGCTCTTATGATTACAGACCTTTTTCCGATTTACATCCTAAATGTATTCATGGCCGGCTTATCTTAATTAATGTCTACATTGGCTTTTGTTTCAGTAGTTCTGTCTCTCTGATGTTTACGCTGATGAAGTTCCTTCATTTTAACTAGACTGAGAAAACCAAGCTCTTTTAAGACTCCTCTTGTAAGTGAGGCTCTCCATTCATCTTCAGAGTCCTTCTGGGTGTAAATGATATGTTCCAGGAATGGAACATAGCACTTGCGTGTACTGTATCATGATACCACAGGCCTCAGGCATTGTTACAGTCCCAAGATATAGATAAATGGTGCAGGAATTCTGTTTTGGATTCATCTCTTCTGAAAGAGAAGTCACCAGAAATGTGCAGTATTACAGCTGGGGTCTCACCTGTGCCTTTTATTGTGGCACATAGGGAAATACGTTTTTTGGTACATCTTATGGTAACACTTGCAGATTTGGTGATTGTGCCATGGTGATGTTGTCATCCTGCAGCTGACTTAATCACTTAGTCCTGCTCCTCCTCTGCTGCTATTTCCAGCAGACACCAAGTAATCAAGGCTCTACCACAAATGTTTCCAAGTGCATATCCCTGCATTTTGTACAGGTTTCATTCTGTTTCTGTTGCTTCAGTCTTCTAACTTGTCTGTTATTTGTAAAATATTCCAGTCCTCCACTGCACTGACAGTTCTACATTCACATCTTTGTATTCACTTTCTGGTTCAAAACAAGTACAGACCAGCCCTCATGGAATTCCATTTGTACTTTCTTCCCGGGTGGTCGTTCCCATTCAGCCAAACTTGCTGCCAGCTTGCAGTCAGTTTGTAACCCATCATGTACTACTTTCGTTTGTCATCAACTTCTGCTTAACCATGCATATTTCATATAATGATATTAATATTTTTCTGGTATCCAGACAGGTTAGTTCAGCCACAGTTACCAAAAGAAAGGTTATCATGTTAGTCTGTCTTATTCTACCTTGTGCAAACTCGTAGTTCTACAGTACAAATTGTGTACAAATCTGTAGAAAAGCCATGAATAACATTTATTTCCCTCCCTGTTGCATTTATTCTGCCAGCTTCCCTCTCCAGCATGGGAAGTTGCAGTCTGGTGTCCCAGAAGGCTGAGGGAAGCATGATGAAAGCGTTAATTTCTCATTTAGGTATTTATGTTGCAAAGGGGAAGTGGATAAGCAGGATCCAACCACATGAAAATGCTGATTTGCATTTTATCCCACCTTTTTGTTTTATTTTCAGGTTTTTAAACACTTTTCCCTTAGGACCTTGTTTATAAGCATTGTATATTATTACAGTCGGGTTAAGAATTCTACATACTACATAACTTTGTGTGGAATGCAAATTGCCTCTTTTAAATGTCTTAATTAGGCATGGCATCACTAAAATTTTAGGTACCTGGCATTAGAAGGACTTTCTTTGTGTACGGTCAGTGAAGTTAAGCCCCTGAAGATTTATAGAGATGTCCATTCACCTGTTTTAAACAGTCCATGGAGAAAGCGACTTGTTTGAGCACCTAAAGATGTTACTTAGTCCTGAAGACACTCTTACCCTTCTAGATGTCTTTAACCTGGAATATAGGGAACCCTCAGCTACTCCAGATCCAGTCCACCTTCATTCCCTGTGGTCTTCTAATGCCTTTGCACACTCCCTTAAGTGCAAATGTCCTTCTGAGCACAAGTACTCCAAATTAAGCACTCAAGGAGCTTTCAAAGCTGAACATAGGGTAGGCATTCCTGCACAGGCTGGATTGCTGCCTGGAAATCAGTGTTGAGGATCTCTGTCCCAGTTTAACCAAGATTTAAATGGGCTGGATCCATTTATTTGTTTTTCGGACTATATTTAGCTACCACAGCAATGAGACTAAAGCAAGAGGCAATTCTCCAAGGTTTATTTTAATTTTAACTCATGGACTCGGATATTTTTAAGTTCAGTCATATCCTTCAAGATAGCCATTTATGCAGAAAAGATAGGTATGGAAGCACAACCAAATTAGGAATATCCTTAGATAGCTTTAAGGTGACTAAAATTCTGCATCTAGGAATGGTCTCAATTCTGCTGCAACGAGCATGCAAGACTATGTGCAGAGTGAAGTTGTTTAGCGATGTTACTGCGGGTCGTGTGAAAACTGGGTTGTCTTCCTGCTGCAATAGGGAGCTGAAAATAAGAAGAGCAAACCAACCCATTCAGATGAAAATTATTTGAAGGTTAGTTTATTCCAACACCAGCATTTGTCCATGCAGCAAAAGGACACATGCATATTTGCAATTATCTGCAGCTTTTCAATCAGTGAGTGAAAGCAATCAGTTCTGGGATAAGAACTCAGAGTACTTCAGAACAGAACTAAATGTTCATAGCTTCAGGGTTTAGTGGGGCCTGAACATCTGCTTTAAGCTAAAAAAGGAGGATGCACTTACTGTAAAGCACATTCAAAGTTGTTTTGACTGGGAAATCTTTAAGCACACAAATGTCAGAGAGTGGAAAGAAAGAATTTATAAATTAGTGAGTTATTCAAACACAGCTTGAGTAGATGTTGTTGATTATCCCACTTTAGAGTAGCATCTGAACACATGGTTTCCTTCTAAAAGCATTTGAAGGGGCATCAGTGGTCGCAGTGGCATCAGTGGAAGGACTGCATTATTTAAGATAAACAGGTGGTCTGGGAGAGAAACATGATCTACCGTGCCACATCTCTTACAGAGATGGTAATACAGTTACACATCTTGGTGAGATAGATTTGCCCATCCGGTCTGTCATCATAAACTGGCAAAACAAGTGTTCAGCCTCAATATCTGATAGAAGAAAGAATTTGCCCAAGTTTTATCCAAATGTTCGTTATCCCTTTTCTCAAATGTAAGATTCTTTTCCACATTCACAAACATTCATGGAGTGTATTGTGTACAAGAATAAAGGAAGCAGCGATATCTGAATTCTTAATCTTTTTACCTCTGTTTTTTACTCAGCAGAGTAGTTTGCATCACACCAGACTGGTTTCCATCAGTTGGAGCCATACAAAAGACTTTCTCCTTCTACTGAGGAAAACAAAAGAATGATATATAGGCAAATTAGATTAGAGAAAGGCTTGTCTACGAAAGGGACCTGAATATTTCACCAGAATAATAGCTTTCCACATGGAAAAGCTATTTTCAAATACATTACTCTTCCCAGAACATTTATTTTTCTCTTCTTTTTTTCCAGAATAAAAGTTACTTACTTGAGTATATACTCATAGGAAGACAGAAAATTACTTACCCCGGAATATTAAACTGATACTATCTGAACTATACTTGAATAAATATCCTGGATAAACTGTTTATGTCAATTTCCACTAGATAGGCTCCAGGTGTAAAACTAACAGCTTTGTTCTCACAACTCTCAAAGTTAGTTAGCACCTAAAGACTTGATGTCATCCAAATACCTTTAACTTTTTTGCTCTGTCTGCTTCATGTTTCTCTCAGCAAGCTTCCACAGACTGGCCATTGTTTAAACTGTCGATAAATATTGTTAATTTTACAGCATTAAGTGTTACAGTTTTTCTTTTTTTCCACCAGCTTTTCATCCAAGAGTCTTAAGGGATTCTGCAGATCTTTTTTGAGTTCTCCTTGTACACCAGGATATTGATTACAACTGTACAACTTAATACATTCCTTAATACAAGGAGTCACCACCAAATCAGAGAAGCATCATCTTTTCAAATTCCAATATTTAAATCAAATTCTGTCTTTAGAAACCTCTGCATTATTTATAGCTGTCAAGTGAATGACACAGGGACATTCCAAAAGAGAAACTGGCCCTGAATATACCCTACTAAATTAATTAAACCTTACCTGCAGTTAATGATATAGCTTTTGGTTATCACACTGTGAGTAGCTTGATCAGACACACCAAAGGTATGAAGCAAGTACAACACTTTGTTAACCTGTTTAAAGGGACTTAAGGATATTTTGATTATCCTAGTCACAAACCAAAAGCATTGAAGCAGCTGTGATTTATGGCTAATCCGGAGGTCATGAGTTGGTTTCTTTCCTGTTAAACTCTCTGAATTTTTAATAGTTTCCTTTGAGTATGCAGAGAAATCAGGGAAGGGAACACCAAAGAACTACTCCTGCTAGTTGTCCTGCTTGTGGCTCACAGTAAGATGGCAGTAAGTATTTCTTTCTCTGATTCTTTTCTCCAGAGTCCAACCGAGAGGCTATTGGTGCTGCTAGAGGAGTTACACCGCTCCTGTCTCTTGCCAACTCCTATGATCCCAGAGTCCAACAAAATGCAGTTGGTGCTATTCTAAACCTCACACAATCAGGTACTTTCAGACTAATGGTTTACCTAAATTGCCAAAAGAAAACTCACTGATAGAAAAATAATCCAAAAGGGTTAAGGCAAGAATAAAAGCATATCTGTGCAACAAGTTATTTCCTCTGCATATGGCATTCATGTTGGTACTACAGGCTGATGATTTAAGTTTAGCTGATACGGGCCCTGTTTTGCTTAGTAGCAAAACAGAAAGACTTGATTTTCAACTCCAAGGGGCTAGTGTATGAATATTTAAATAATCAGTCAAAGAAATAGAAAAAAAAAAAACATTTGTTAAAGAAATAACTTGGCCTAAAAAAGTTAGCAGCACATTTGGTGTACTTTAAAGCAATCTCAGAAGCTTATCCAACAAAGTCGAGATTTAGGAACTTTTTGCTTGTTCTAACTCAATGCTGGAATATGCTAAGTATAACTATCATGGGTCAGACATTAAAGGCTACTGTAATACCTGCCAACAGCTTTGTCAAAAGCAGTACTTGGTCCTCTGCAGTTATATGTAGACTACCATAACTAACTCTGAAACAAACCAGCATTAAATCTCACCTACCAAGATGATACCATTGTTCCACAGAGCTAAATGATACAGTCATGAGTAACATCTCTGGACTCTGTATTGTGGAAGGAAACAGTTGGCAAGAACTTATACAGTTAGCTATTACATTTCTGGTATTACTCAGAATATTTTAAATAATTTCTTTTTGAAACACAGAAATCATAGTGAAGATCATACCTGAGGCTTTTCAGCTTCTCCAGCAATTTAGATTCTCAGAGCAGTTTTTAGCATAAAACCATCAAAAGCTTAATCAGACAACCTGCTAATCTTTTTGCGAAAATATCTGAATACTGCTGCATTACACAAGTTCTAAATTATATACTCTCCAGTCACACTGACTGGTATATATTTGGACAACATCAGCACTCTTTAGAACCCAAGGACTGTGCACATCCCTTTTGAATAGTGCTTCCAGATGAGACTGAGGGAAGAAGGAAGACACTTTCACTTTTTCTTTTTAATGGCAGACAAAATACAAGAAGTCCTATGCAAGGAAGGAGCCCTACCAGTTCTTGCCTTGCTGCTGGAATCTCCTGACTCAGAAGTCCAGGTATGACTAAAATAGGTCAGATTTTAAAACGGTAGCATTGTGACTGTAAGGAGAGCACAAACCACAGTATGCAGTAATGAAAATGGGGAGAGGAGGAAAGGTCTCTCTAATGAAGAGGAGAAACGTGTGAGAGCATCTTGGTGAAACTCAGCTCATTCAGATAATGTATATTAAAAGACTCAATTTGTCTAACTCCACAGGAGAAAGTTTATGACACAAACTTTTGTCTGCCAGCACACATTAATGCAGGGACAGGGTTGTTATGTGTCTACCTCCTTGTGTCTTTCGGATCATCAGACAAGTTGCAGCTATGTCTCTTCCTCTGGGTTGTGGTTTTTTATTTTGTTTTGTTGGTTTTTTTTGGCATATGAACTTTGATCTTCCACTCTGAGCAATGTTACTAAGTATTCTGAGAAGACATAACTTGAAAAGATCTTTTTCTTGTTGTTGTAAATATCTGTAAATCTTCCTATTTTATGCCTATCACAGACACCTCTTTGTGATTCTGCACACTCAGCAGAGAGCTCATCTTGATGCAAAAGTATGCTGATAAATAAACTATGAATTAACTTGTACGCCTTACACCCTGCTAGATTAGATTGTTCATTCAGTCCTTTGAGTAGCACCGAATTGTTTTCTCCATCAGTTTAATTATCTCTATTCAGATTTTTTTAAAATATCTGAAGGGATGGACCCTCTGGAATTGCTTTCTGCAAACTCTTTCAGCATTTTTAGATTTCTCTGAGATTCACCTTAAAATTTCCATCTCTGTAGCTCAACCTGTTTCTTCTAATTATACCTCCCTAGTAATAGATACTCTTGTATGTGTAATCCTCCCTAGCGTTAATGTTTAGATCCTTTGGAAATTATCTTTTGGAATGCTAGGGCAATAGCTACATCCAGCTTCAGTAAATAAATCTAAACATATAATACAGTAGAAGCAGATGACCTAACTTAGGTACCAGCAGCAATGTCATTGCAGCAGCACAGCACATTCCCAAACAGCCAGGGTCCTAATGAGTTTGTACAACATGCCCCAGCAGGATGGCTATAGTAGCTACAGCATGTTGTGTCTACCCCATAAATACCCTTAAGGTGAAAAAGCACTTTATTTTCATCAGTTTTAAATCTGAGCATTTCTCCAATTTAGTTATATTCTATTCAACGTATCATTACTCTGACCTCTCTCTCTACATTTTTTCTTGGTTCTTTGCAGTATTACAGCTGTGCTGCCCTAAGCAACGTGGCAGCCAATGTTCAGCACCACAAAGCCTTGCTGAGACCCAGTGACAGATTCCTGCTGCAGACACTGATCTCTCTACTATCCTCTCCTGTGGACAAGGTAAGGCTATAGCTTTCCCTTTGTGAAAAGACTTAGCATCCGAGCAGAGCTAAAAACTTAGACTTCCAGTTTCAGCGTCACATCATTCTGTTCATCTACTGTACAGGTACCTATGCACCATCTTTCCCATGAGAAAAGACACCTATAATAGAAAATGTATGGGTTCTACAAGGTCAATGTATGAAGAAAGCAAAGGGAAATTATTAAAGTTGTTCTACAGCCCTGGACACTTCCTTTAGACTGTGTGCTATTAACTTGAAACATCATGTGAGAAGTGCCCTGTCCAGGCTTTGTCTTTGATCATCATGTCTGTGACAGAAGGTGTCTGACACATCTGTTATGCTACTTTTTTTTTTCTTTTTGGTATCTGGAACTTTTACTGTATGGCTTTGAGGAATAGCATCTTGAAAATTTTGCTTTGTTGGAAGCCACATCAAAGAAACTTCAAGAAACCACAGTTCAGGGTGGAGCCTGAAACTCTGTGTAGAAGAGAGGTGAAGAAAAGGCAAAGCAAATGGGACAATTTCTTTCCCTTCCTTTTCCTGTAGCTTATCAGATGTTCTGAAATAATGCCAACATTTGAACCCTATTCTTCATCAACAATAGGATGACTGGTGCTAGGAGTTTGAAAAAAAATTCATCAAAACTTTGAAAAAAATCATGTGCCAAAATTTATTCTTGAAGATAATATAATAACTTGCTAGTGTTGTCATGTTTATTTTGTGTGCAATAGGCAAGAACATGCATTACTGAAACTGCTCTTTTTCCTCCTCTCTCTCATTCTTTTTTTTTTTTTTTCCCCTCTTTGGCACAAGCAGGTTTCAAGCCAGGCATGTGTTTGCCTAAGAAATTTGGCTACCAGTGGTAAGCGATGTCTTGGAGATTGAAGAAACCACACTATTTCTTTCGCTCTCTGCCTTTCAGAGTGAGCACAGTGGGCTGGGAACCTTTCCTATTAAAAGCAAAGAGACGCCCTCTTTTCTACCTTTTAACTGGATGTTAAGGGAAGAGGAAGGTGCAGTGCATATCCTTACTAAATCTGTCTTAGAGCTCCCAGGTAGCAAGGGGAGTATCTGGAGAAGGTGAGAGAGGCAGCAGAGGTGTTCTTAGGCTCAGAGCCTTAGTGAGTTGCTAAGTTTTCCTCCTTTCCATGTTTCCTGAGCATTAAACCCAATTAGGACAGACTGTCTCCTGAAATTGCTTATTGAGTGGGGACCTGTCTTCTCCAAGGCATGATTCTGTCTATCATTAAATGTAATTTTCTCCCATGCATTTGTCATCCTCTTAAAAAACCCTATCCTATTAAATGCCCAAGATTCATTTCTATGACATATTCAGGAGATGGTGGCAGAGGACTAATGCTAAAGCCCCAGACTCCAGGGGAGAGTTATTCGTCTAGAAAATGTAGAGGTGCTTTATTTTCAAGCAATCACAATTCTAGAGCAGCTGAGAGTGAAGGATGTGCTGTGCTGCTGCTTGGCGTGTTTGAAACCCCCTGGGGTGCTTGACCATTTAGATCTGCCTCCATCTGCTGGCTGCTCTGGCACTGCCTTGTAGCGCACTCACTGAGGTTGCAGGGCCAAGTGGGGTATAACAGCTCAGTGGGATGGCTGGTCTCTCTCCTGGCTAACCCAGGCTAACTGGGTTAACCCTGGCTAACTCTGTGAAATAGGTGGTGCTTGGGAGGTCTTTCTGTTTGTGCAACAGAAGCTGCCACCTTCTTACCTGTCTTACGCCAGTGAGGGACTCAGAAAATTCCCCTCATTCTTTTTTTTGAGGTTCAGACGTGGACTGAGGGTGCCCAAATCTACATTCTGCCATCAAGCTTGTATTAATCCCTCACCAAAAGGAACCACAACAAATGAGGGTTTATTCTTATAACCAAACATCTGGCATTGCCCCATCCCACGGAGATGGGGAGGTCCCCTTTAATTTGATTACTGAGGCAACAGTCAACTGTTTGAGTCAGAGCCTGAATGCCTCCCTGCAGTGCTCTGAACCTCACTGACCTCAGTTGTTTTCCCACACCAGCGGACATCCAGGCCGAGATGGTTGCTGAGAGCGTCCTGCCCAAGCTGTGCTCTCTCCTGGCCTCTGGCAGCGAGGATGTGCGTCGTGCCTCCATTGCTCTGCTCTGGATACTGTCCCAGCACCCTCCCAACCAGGTAGGGGAGGTCATTTCCCAAAAACAGAGGGGAAAGAGTAGTTCTGGCCACCACCTGGGGTAACACTCTGTTATGGCAAAACTGTCTATGAAATGCATTGTGAGAATGACCAATAGACTCTGGGAGAATTCTCAACCCTTCTCTGTCCCACCCAAAATAACAAGGCTTTGTTTACTGCATCTGCACTGTTACTAACTACCTGAGGAGCCGTCTGTTGTGCTGAGTGGGATCCGAAGGAGAGACCAGTGAGAGAGTAGAGGGGGAGATGGGTGTCAGATTCATTGGATATGCAGATACTGCCTTGCACTCCCTGCAGCTCCCTCTAGTTCTTTCAGTTCCCAGACCACAGGTGTCTAGATAGGTGTATGAGGGGGAGGACATACACAGTACCATGAGAGACTGCCACCGTGGGGGCAGCCGAGGAGGTTATTTCTTGGCTACAGAGCTTCTCCCCACACTGAAAAGCAGAGAAACTAATTTAGAGCACACACTTAAAAATGCGTAAGTGCAGAATAAAGGGCAAATATACATTACTTACCTATATGGACAGCTTTATTCAAAAGTGCATTTGAAAAATACTAACGTATTTTGAATTAGCATCAAAACAAAAAGGGGGACTAACAGATTTTGAAATCCTGTCTATCTTTAGTTAATGCATTAGGACTTTCACTAGGACTGTGTATCCTCATGTCCTAAGTTATGGAATGATTCTTTTGCCCACGTTCAGGGTAAACACCACCATTAATAGTGCAACACTAGCAAATACATGAAGAAGTCATGTATTTAGAAATAAATTTAGAAATAAATTACAGCAAGTACTGACAAATTACTCTTGTTTTTAAATAAACCTTTTCTTTATGGTAATTAAAGACATCCTTAAGAACACAAATGTGAAAGGTTTTTGGTAAGTGTTTTAAACTAACAACAGCAATGGAAGGTAGTCAGGGGTTGGGTACATAGGGCAAAAATATGTGAGAACGTTTCCACATTGCTTCAAGCAGTAGTGACAGGATCTGAGTAGCCTCAGGTGGCCTTAGGTGCTTCTTGTGCCTGAAATACACTCAGCCTGATTGGAAATTTACTCTGGGTATGGAAAGCTTGGTGCATTACAGTTCAGTTGCCTGTACACAAACCAAAATTGCACCTCCAGTACCTCTGGGATGTGGATTGAGAAAATGGGTGAGCTCAATGCCTGCAAAGAAGCAACTAGCGCACAGAGCTATTTAAGGCACAATAGCTGCATGAGCACTAAACATCCTCATTGCTTGTCAAACTGCCTCATACAATCAAAACACAATTTGCTCTCAGCAATCTTACAATTGAGATGCATTAGGTTAGTTGAAGGCCATTTGCACAGTAAATATGTTATTCAGTATGAGACATTATGCTGAAACACGGTCCTCACTCACTTTTGCTTTTCTTGTCTCCAAACAACATTTACATTTTTTGTTCTCCCAGCAAAGATTATCCACAACTCCTTTTCTCCCTGGTCCTGAAACTTGTCTTTACCAGAGTTTCAAACCCCTGGCCACAAAGAGACATGGTTAGTGTCAGTGGGAACAAAGGCACTGGGAACTCAGCCTTGGTACCCCAGTGGTAAAACAGCCCATCCTTCATGAGGGAAAAAGGTTCAGCAGCAGGAGGCTGGAAAGCAAAGCATCACCCTCGAGGCTTTATTCTCCAGTGAGAAGTATCTACATCTCTAAATTTGTTTTAGTGAGCAAACACGGCTGTCTCTGACTACTGAATGTTGCTGCTTTGTGCGAGCAAGCCCTGGGCACTCTGAGAAGAGGCTGACCTCTCTGTATTCATATCCTGCCTCTCCATCTCCATGCCTTTTCTGGCCTGTTTTTCAAGTCTTTTCAAGGTTTCTTTCTCCAACTCAGGCTGAATTCTCTGTGAGTGAAAGAGGGACTTCTCCATGGGAACAACTGTTGGAAAACAAACCACTGAACAAAGCTAACCTTTACAACCAAGTCAAGTGATGCTTGAATTATTACAAATGCTACCCAGGATACAATGGGGCAGAATCCATCTGCCCTTTTGTTACCATGAAGCAACCCCCCAGGAATGCTTCGCAGGAGCTCCTCGCCCTGCTTCAGCCCCCTTTTTGCAATCTCCTGATCAGGCTGTTGACGGGGATTCCCAGCAAGAGCTGGAAAACTTCCCTCTTGCGGGGGGAATTTTATTCAGATTTCCCAAGGACAGCCCAACCCTGAAAGAAAACAGTCTTTTAAATCAAATTCCTTTGAGCAAAAGACCTGGAAGTCAGGGTCTGTCTATTCCAGGTGGTGCCACTGACTCTCCACTCCAGGTACAAAATAACTTTGCCTTCCCTTCTTGCTAACTGGTCAATGGGATAATATTTACCTTGTCAAGAAATCCCTGTGTAAGGAGTGTGAGTGCAGCATTGCAACTGTAAGCACACTTGCTGCTGGAATGCTTTTGTTTTTTGGTTTGTTTTTTTTTAATATTCTAGTCTTGGGAGAAGTTAGATCAATATCCATCTGAACCACTCAATCTATTTTTACTCACAGTTTTCTTGTGATTCTCTTGCACTGTGCAAGAGATTGAGCCAGGAAACAAAATCTGGATCTCATCCGTATTCCAGCCAAAAAAAGAAGTTCAGCAAAATTTGAGTACTGACACTTACTAATGTGGGTCCTAAATAAACAAAAGATCTTGGCAGGGAAGTCATTATATATTACAAAGTTCCTTTATAATGCATAGAAAATTTCATCCTCCCAGGCTTTAGCAAGTCAAATACAAGTATTGTAGTTGATGGGATTACATAGAAAAGAGGACATTTGGCCCAAAAGCATAGAAAACAGTCATCAATTGTAATTTAATTGGATTATCTAAAACTATATTATTTCTTCCTTTAAAGAGAAGGAAAAATAAGACTAAGGAAAATTTACTGTCATGTCTGCATGTAGGATTCTTTAAACGCCCTGTGCTTAGGCATAGCACTGCCCTTTCCACTTATTTTCACATTATATTTTAGGATTGCTGGTTGTGACAGTGCTTAGAATGAACTAAGTGAAGATGTCAGCTGATATTAGAAAATAAGATACACTTTTGCAATTTAACCTAAGTAAAAGAAAGATTCAAGTTTAACTAACTTTTAAAGACGTCTGCCTTTCAACACTGCTTTAGTGATTCTGATATTTCACAGGTTTCAGAATAATGTGATTTTTTGCAACTGTGTATAGGACCAATGATTTTTTTTATTCTGAACTCTCTTGCTAATGCGTCTTAGTTTCCAAGTAGCACAAATAATATAGTTCATTGTGAACAAACAGAAGAACTGCATAAAAAACTCCTAAATTCTTACAGGAAGGAGACCGAAAGAAAAAACACACCCAAGAGGAAATCTTTTGCTTTTAGCTGTAGGCCTAACCCAAAGTCTGTTGAAGTCAGGTTTCTCTTACACACAGCAGTGCCCCCTTAATCCATATTGTTATTGAGGTGACCACCTGTACAGTAATCCAGACTCAGATCTGATACTACAGGACAAGAGGTAATGGCTTCAAACTGAAAGAAAGTAGGTTTAGATTTGATATTAGAAAAAAAATTCCTTACTGTGAGGGTGGTGAGGCACTGGAACAGGTTTCCCAGAGAAGCTGGGGATGCCCCATCCCTGGAAGTGTTTAAGGCCAAGTGGGGTGGGGCTCTGAGCAACCTGGCCTAGTGGAAGGTGCTCCTGCCCACAGCAGGGGGTTTGGAACTAGATGATGTTTAAGGTCCCTTCCAACCTAGGCCGTTCTGTGATTCAATTAATATTAATGGTAATTGGAGGAAGACTACATTCAGAGAGACATACCCAGTAAAGTACCTCTAAAATATCATCAGACAGCAGAGACATGTGTGTAAAGAAGATGTTGCTCAGAACATGTTTACTAAAGAGGTGCCTGATCTAAACATACAACCCATTATTGTAGCCGGGTAAATTGCTGCGGTACTCTAGGACGCACTGCTGCTGCTACTTCGCTGTGTACTTCTGCCTTTCACACCTACCTTGAGCACCTCTCCTTCCAGTTGGGATCACACATCCTTCCCCTGACTAGCAATGACCCCAGTGAGGCATTTGATGGAAACAAAAATAAACTACAGGACCTTAAAGACTTCAGCCTTCCATAGCAAGCGCTCTATAGTCAGTGCCAGTCAGACCCCACTTTAGAGAAGCAGCACTGGACCCAGCCACATCCTTGGTTTAAATAAACAAACTAGTGCTCTTCTTGCAGAGCTAAATTCGATCTCTCCATAGCTCACTGCAAAGTCATGTTGTTTTGTCCATATTGGATGTAATTGGTTACGTAATTGATGATACTGGTTGCTCTTAGGACACTCTGGCATGTGCTGAGCTACTGCAGAGCCTGGGGACATTACTGGCAGCACATAAAACAGACCCTGTGATTGTCGGACATACTGCTTGCATCATCAAAAACCTGAGCCTTTCCAAAAACCATCAGGTAGGTACCCAATGTTCGTCATTGAACTATATGCCCTGTGAGGTTGCCATTGTGTTTATGTCAAATCAGCATTAAAAAAAAAAAAAAAAATCTGTGGGTAATTAATGTTAATGTAAAGGATATAGCAAATATGCCAATTTGCTGTATACTTTACACAAAATTGAATGTATGAACAAAAAGACCATAATGAAAGGCAGTTTTATTCATATTTTCCCAATACGAATAAGCTAATTAAAATAAGAAATACCTAATTTTTACTATGAGTGATGTGGTTACCTAATTTGACTGCATCATAGGTATAAAAAGTTCTTCTAGTAAGGACATTTCTTATGAATTAAAGGAATCCTTCAGGAAAATCTGAGGTCTGTTGTGAATCTTTATTTCCTGGCCCTCATGTTTCAGCTGCCCGTCATTGTGAAATAGAATCCTAGCTACTGATGTATATTTTGCCTCTTTGGCGAGATATTAGTTGTGCCAAAATTCTGTAAAGATCTATCTTGCTGACTTTGCTTCGAAATCCATATGCATACATGCACTTCCTTTCCCCTTGCCTTTTAAAAGTACCTTGATCAAACAGTACCACCAGTAGCAATCAATACTGAGAGAAAAACCCCACCTAAATCCTCGTTTCTGCTTCATCCCACTTCCTAGTACACACTTTTCAAGACTTAGTTCTTTTTTTGTTCTCTTTGTTCATGATCCAATTACTACTAGTTCCAGAGATTTAAACCAGCCAGAAGGAAAAGTATGGGTTTTTTCACTAAAATAAGAATTATATAAATTTTTAATAGCTGTGAAATCAAGTTTTGCAGGGAACTAGATTCCCTCAAACTCAAGGCCCACAGTAGGAGTAAAAATGGACCACTCGTTCAAAGTTTGACAAATATGCTTGTTTTTTTGAAGTATTTAAAGTCTGTGACATTATCCTGTTATCAGCTGAGAGCTGCTTCACCTTCATAAAGCTTTATAATATAGAGAGTATCTAGCTCTCACTGCATAAGTGAATACACAGACATGAGTGGGAGTGCCAGGTTTCCAGGGTCTGTTCTAAGGAACGCTCCCTAAAACACTTCAGAGTCTTTGGTACAATAGGAAAAAAACAGTGCTGTTTTTATGCCAGCAGGACACAGAGCGTGGGAGCTTGAAAGGTAGCAGTCTCAAATCCATCTTGGACCTCTAAGCAGTAAGTTAAAAAACTGCAGCATAAAATAAGTGAGCACAAAAAAGGATACTCCCTTTTGTTGATAGGCACCTGAGCTCACTTTGGGAGCCATGAGCAGCCTCCACTGTTATGGCCTCCCAGAGAGCTGATGACTTTGTGATTCAAGTTCACTAGCAACCAGTCACCTCCAGCCAGCTCATTCAGAACTCATTTCTTGGTCTCATGTGCTTTTAATCCAGGTCAGCACATGCTAAGTCTCCTATCTGTTTTCAACTCAGTCTATAAAATACTTACCTCAGTACAGGTGATCTCTGAACAATCCAAGGTGTTGTCACCTGGTCGTGGTAGATCTGGGAGGATCTATATTTCCATTATTGATGGTCTAGCCCTCAGTACTGTCGAGTACTTCTGAAGCCCCCAGACACCACTAAACCGTAATGGAAATGCTAAACATGAATCTCTCTCTTGTGGCAGAGAATCACGGAGAGCTGCTGTGTCGAAGGTCTCCTCCAGACCATGCTTTTGACCGACACTCAGGAAGACTCCCTTCGTTATGTGACATCCTGCCTTGCTGAGCTAGCAAAGCAAGGTAGGGCAGCAACCCTCCATGAGTAGCTGAATCAGAGAAGTGCACATCCTTTATTAACTCTAATAGGAGATGGAGCACATCTGGACACACAGCCCAAGTCTTTCCCTTTAAATTCATGGTGTTGTAAGCTTCAAGAACAAAATACAAATCACTGGCAGGACCTGTGGGCTTCATTATCTGTGCTTTTGTTCAACTGCTTAAAATTCTTTTATTCTAAATTTTTTTGTGCTGAACTTTTCTGCTGTACATGGCCTGTCTACTTCTATTTGTAACATTTCCCAGTTTCTTGGGGTGAAATAATTTTGCCATAGCAGAAACTAATATAAAAAAAAAAGACTAAAATACACAGTAACCCTTTATCTTGAAATTTTTTGCACACGAATTTATCAGAGATACCAAATTTGCACTCATGAAAGGTACAGCACTCTTCATGGCAGAAAGGACATGTGTAAATTTTCCCAATATGCCCCAATACTGGATATTTTCTGTCAAACAAGTCATCTCTTGTATCTGGTGTAATGGCTGTGCAGCTGGCAACACATCACATTTAATTTTGCAAGCAGTGCCTGGTAGCTGCTGGACAGTCTGAGCCCAAAAGGCCAAGAGTGTGTCTTGCAGATGAAGTGATTCATTCTTGCAGAACATAAAGCCAACAAAATATGAATCAAATCCACGGCCTTACCTTACTGAGAGCATAACCTCAGAACATGACCCTTTTTTACAACCTAAACGTACCTGTTAACCAAATTCAGCACTTCTTTGCTTCTCCAGTTGCATAAAGGATTCCCTATTTCAGCAGTTTCTGGCAGACCTCTCACCTTTGTTTCTTTGACACTGGAGTTCCTGTTTACCAACTACTCTCTTACCTTTCTGCCTTCCAGAAGGAGCCATGTTACACATGGTCCAGTGGATGGATGAACCTTTGACAAAGTGCTTGGTGAGACTGGCTGGCCAACTGGAACATCCTGAGCCATCCTTTCATGCTGCCTCTGTCATCCAGCACATGATCGGTCACGGTAACTCACACAGGATTAACTATGCTTTGAAAGAGGCTTATGGCTGTCTGGAGTGAAATTAGCCTTTTCCCAAAGGAGTTAACTGTCAGGCACTGAACAACCTTTAATATTCCTGGATCACCCCCCAGTCTGGTCTCTACAAATTTATAAAAGTGCCTACAGTCACCCTTGAAATAAACCAGTCCTTGAGTACATGAGAAAGTCCAGGGTTGAAAGTGGACCACAGATAAAGGTCTGATTCTTCAAGCACTGCCATTCTGCAGGGCTGGTCCATAGCCAATGCTGAGGTCCTTAAAAACCGCTTAAGTAGGAAGGTGGGAGACCATTAAGATACTACTCACCATGGGAGAGATGAGAACCTGTTACAGACAAGGGTCACTTCAGGCAAGGTTACATCTTTCTGTTCGACCACCTTTCTCAGTATGTAAAATGTGATGGCATTCCCCACAGATAGCAGAGGTTATGTTCCAGAATTTTAGATTAACTCTGCTCCCTAACCAGCAGGAGAAAAAACTCTTACTGAACCAAATCCTGCTTTTATAATTCTAGACTAAATTAGCAGGAGCAGTGAAGTAAAGTGGCTTTTAAGAACGTAGCCAAAACTTTTAAAGTTTCAATGTGAAAGAATAAAAAAAGCATTATTTTTACCGGTAGAAAACAAACAGCTTTATGCTTAATATACATGTCCCATGCAGCTGAGAGCCTTTAGGACTTGCAAGAAAAGGGTGTTCAGATGATTCTTGCCATATTCTCTAGAAAGGTATGGTTAGATTTTAGACCTTAGACATGAGAAAAACTGTAGTGAGTCCCCAATAAGGGTAAATGCAAATCTGTTTCATTCTAGCATTGAGGATTTGCAACAGAGTAGACTGTCTCTCAGGTAGGGAGCAGAGTCCAACAGCACAATCACCTCATGGAAAGGTTCATGTAACAGGTCAGCTTGTCTGTGAATCAGCAGGGCCCTTGCACAGGGATCAGGTTCCCAGCACAGCAGCCCACACAGCTTTTTATTTACCTAAAGTATCAGCAGTATTGTCAGAAGCTGTAGCACATGGAATTACCTTGCCAGTCTTTGCAGTAATGTTGGTTTTATCTGAAGATGGATGAGTCATTATTGATCTTACAAATGTCGTTACAAAAATCAGTTTTCAAAGTGTTTTAAAGGCTTGTACTGATTTCCAGTGGTTCTCCCATTTATCCAGAAAAAATGATGCTTTTGTGGAAGCATCACATTGGAGAGATTCAAGCCTACCTCAAGAATTTTCTTACCCACCAAGAGGTCCGCTTTCAGCAGCTGGGCATCTCCACATTCTGCAGACTACGAGCAGGTACATCCTTCCTGCTGGCTGGGCCCCCGGGGTGCAGCCAAAGCTGCCTGCACCCATCAGCAGCAAACAGGCACTGCTTTGTAACAGAGATCGCAGAATCATTGGGGTTGGAAAAGACCTCTAATATCATCAAGTCCAGCCACTGACAGTGGAAACTCCTCCTTGCTAGGGGACTAGCTCTGCTCACTTAAGCAAACAGAATAATCTCAAGGGTGGCTGTTACCTCACCTGTTTTAAAGCAGCTGTTTAAGAGTATCTCCCAATAAAGGCAGGAGGATTTTGTTTGTTTGCTTTAAAATGAAAGGCTTTCTGAACAGCAGGGAAACAGGACTTCAGGTACAGATGCTTTCATCCAATATAAGAATTTTTGGCACTAGATGCAACCTAAAAGTTTTTCAAATGGGATTTTAGTTTATTTTGGTAAAGCAAGCAAATAAGGAAATCGCATGATTAGCTGATATTAAAGCTGGGAATTCTCACATTTTCATACTTAAATGTCCATTCCTTAATATTTTTCTGGGTTTGGTTAGTCTTCTTGTCCTTGGATAAAAGTTGAGTACTTATGAGAGTTATAATGTGGTAATAACTGTATACAGCACATATCTTTACATATGTAGAGCCAGAGCCAAAACCCTGCTATGACGTGATAGGCAGCTGCTGCATAAGGCTGAATTTGGCAACTGAGATTTATGCATCTGGATCATGAGAATTTAGCAGCAGTCTTGAATGGTTGTAGGGATGAAAACTGAATTTGTATCTGCTTTTTGTGGTAGAAGATTATTGTTCTGCCTTCCCTGTAGTAAGAACCACCAACCAACTGTATCTGACCTGAAAAATAGGCTTTCTATGCATCTGCATTAGAACACAGGGAAAGACAGCGGGTTGCCTAACATCTGTTATTCCTCTTCAGATCCAGAATTTTCATTAGCATTCGGAAAAAGCCAAATGGCCAAACTCCTTGAGCAAGTCCGTCAACAAACAGAAGAAACTCAAGAGCTCCTTAGGGCAGCTATGTGCCATGAAGACAGTTAATATTTGAGCCAAATGGCTTATGAAAATTTACCATATCCAAGGGCCTGAACTTTCAGAGGAAAGTTTTTATTGGTTCCTGTAATTTTCCTGCTACTTGCAGTTGCATCATACAAGAGAGATGTCCTGATAACAAGAATTGGAGCAGGTCAAAACACAATTCCTTGGACCATTTGGCTGGCTGCTTAAGTGTACTTGAGGACATGGCTACACTGAAAAGCAGCCTCTCTGCTTGGTTAACCTTCCATGGTTTGTTTTTGGTTTCCTCAACCCCCCTTCAGAAAAACTAGCACTGTATTAATGAGGTTTTATTCATGCAACTGGCTGATTCCACTGAAGAGGCATCTCTCAGATATGCAGGTGATTGTATTCATCTTCATTCTGTTTCTGTTCCATGTCCTGTATTTCAGAGCACACTCCAGGGACTTTAGAAAAGAATTGAATCAACCCATACTATAAAGGTAGAAAACTACGAACAGGTTACTACAGAAAGTAACTGCTGAAGGACAATTCAGAAAGTGCAAGAAATTTGTAAGAAACAAGAATGGGTGAAGCCTTACAGCTGATCCTTTTCCACACTATAGGCACTATCCTCCAGCAGAAGAGCAAAGGCACATTAAGGCAAGGAAATGTTGCACAGAGCAAGTGCAAAACACAGCAGGAAGCATGAATTATTTGTGTTTAAGTACAGAACTCTGTGTTCTGCAAATGTTAAATTATTTCCAAAGCTACTTGCAACAGGGGAAGAGTGAAAATATTTGGCAAAATTAGGAATTTTTTTGTTATATTTTGATATTGATACTTCATTTTAAAAGGAGTTAAAGAACAATAAAGGTAGTCATGTGTTTAAATTAAACTCATTTTCTTACATATATACTTCCCATGGGCAGGCAGATGTTCAGCCGTCTCCGGAAAAGCTGGGTTCCATCATGTGTAATGGTTACTTGGGAAGACACACACTGTAACTTCAAACATCCCCCCTTTCCTCCTCCTTCCCCCAGCTTTATATGCTTAGCATGACAATGTAAGGTATGGAATGTCTCTTTGGTCAGCTGGGGTCACCTGTCCCAGCTGTATCCTCTCCCAGCTGCTTGTGCCAACCCCAGGCTGGTGGGGTGGTGTGAGAGGCAGACTTTGTGCAAGCGCTGCTGAGCAGTAAAACATCCCCGTGTTACCAACCCTGTGTTCAGCAGAAACCCAAAACACAGCCCCCTTCAAGCTACTGTGAAGAAAATTAACTCTACCCCAGTCAAAAGCAGCACACTGTCTTTTGAGGTGCTTCTGACCGTCATGTAACTCTTATGCGCATGTAGAGCTTTAGAGCTGATACTGGTCACAAACATGGAATAAAAGTGAGATTTAAAAAATAGTTTAAAAAAGTTGTTCTGTCAGTTAAGAGCTCAGTGTTCCATTTTATTGTGGCTCAAATCTGTGAGCTTAATTTTGGTACTTGGAGGAGGCATTTTTGATAATGATTTATTTTAATATCTGCAAGTTCTTTACAATGGTACTGTTTGGGAAAAAACAAAACAAAACACCACCCCCCCCCCCCCAAACAAACAAACAAACAAAAACCATGTAAAAGCAACCAAAACCACACTCAGTGCAGTAAAAAGGCCTATTAAAGTACAGGGTAGACAGAAACTTTGGATAAAGCGATAAAGCGATATGGCATTTTCAATATTCATGCATGACAGGAACTTTGTTTTGAAATTTCATGGGACAAACCATGTGCTCAGCTTTGTGCAGGTGGACTTACTAAAACAGAGGACTGACTGAAGGACAAACCCAGGAACAAAAAAAATCTCAAATTTCAAGCCACCTCTGTGGGTGTTTTTAGATCAGTTTCCAAAAAGAAACAGTGCAATATTACGTAATGATATTAGAATGTGTCCTGTATCTGTATTCTTAGGTATTTAATCGCAAACATTATTTCAAGGTCTTAGCAAGAAAGAAAATAACAAAGCATTCTTCATCAGGAATGAGGAGATAAAAGGCATGAAGCAAGCAGAGCTAATGGTGAGCAATGCAGCAGTTGTGATGTACTGAAATAACTTACCGAGCCTCATCCCTGTGAGCGTAGATGCTCTGCTGTGGAGGCGTGAGCATGGAGCTGAGCCTTCCCAGAGCACACAGCTCTGGGGGAAGGTCACTGCTCTGAACCCTCAGAACAGCTGTCTGCACCTGCTACACTTCTACCTCATGGAGTAGTTCCCCTTGCCCCTCATAGTAAAAACAACACAACCAGTTTCAATAGCAGGCAGAGGAGCTGGCCTTCCTCCCAGACCGTATTTATTGTCAAGAACAACACTCAACAAAAGGGAAACTATTTTCCCTGCATTAAAAGATGCTTAACCAAAAGATTTAAAAATTCAATATTAAATCTTTTTCTTAAAAATTCACACACCTACTTCCACTCTCAATTCCCTTGGTTTTATTTTGTATGTCAGGCCCCTGAAACAGGAAATTCTCTCTCTCATTTGAAGCAAACCTAGATTGACCGTAATGATAAAATGGTTTTAATCCAGCCCTGTTAAAAAATTCAAAGCAAAAAACAAAGTACATATGAGAAATAAAGCAGGCCCATTTTTGCTGCAAACAGTGAAGGAACTGTGTTGAAATCTCCCAGAAAACAGATCAGCATAATTTATAACCAATCCTAAATAGCTCAAAATCAACACAATTTACACTTGATCCTAAATGAATCCTAAGACTGACGCTAAATGTTACTGTTCCTTTGCTCTGTTTCTAATTGCAAGTGACTCTGTACTGATTTTCCAGTAAAGAAATTAGAGAATACCTGAAGCAAAGTTTTAAGCAGACCAGCAGTAGACAGAATAGTCTTCCATCAGAGACTGACTCTTGCTTCAACTATGCAAGAAAATGAAAATATAAGTAGAAATAAATATTTCAAACAAGTTTTATTTGGTACTTACATGCTATATATAGTTTTAAAGAAAAACTACATATTTTGGACACTTCAAAATATTGTGGCTATGTACACGGAAAACTAAAGAAAGCAAGAAAGGAACCCAACTCATTTTACTGTGTCACAAGTTACTAGTGAAAGCACTCTGACTGAATGGCTGTTTTTTCCCTTCCATAAATATTCTGGCAGATGAAGTCTCTTTCATTTTATTTCCATTGCTTTTATCGCATCTCCTCTATAAGATGAACACTTGGCAGCAGCAGAAATTTCTTCAAAAATTCTTCGGCTTTTGTCTCAGAGGATTTCTTCTGCTAGCACAGACTTTCTGCACAGCTTCCTAGAGGGCTCGCTCAGTGCTCACTAAAGGCAAGTGCAGGAATCTTAATGGTAGATTCTGTTAGCAGGAGCTGAGAGCCCATGAACCTCCATTTCCCCTACCCAAGGATCTTCTCACTGATTCAGACAGCAGTGCCTCAAGCCTTCAGTGATGCTTGAAACTCAAATACCCAGAGCAAGCTTTGCCTCCAACAGCATTGTTTAGCAAAGCACAAAAATGTGCAAGATTTTACAGTTCTGCACAACAGCAACCAAAAGTGTGGGATGAAGCAATGAATGACAGTAGAAATCAGCATCAAACTAAAGAGAAAGCAACCTGCATCGTTCCTCTTACCACTCAAACCGCACTGCTTTATAAAAACCACACACTACATAAAAAGCACAAACAATGACCATTTTCCATTTGCTCTGAAACGAGCAAATCCCAAAAGTCCCAAAACCTGCATCATCATCCGAAACTCAAATATCCCAGGTTTCACACAGTCTTCAATAGTCTGATAAGGCAAAGGAAAAGTCTTCCATCATTGGGAACAGCAGCAATTTACAGGACTCAGAACAAGGTATTTCCTTGTATGTGTGTGCACACGTGTGCACATATGCATACACATCTTTTATAGTATTGTGAACATGGATGTAACTAAAAAAAAAATCAAGTTTGCTGTATCTTTTTACCACATATGTCTAATTTATTCAATTAAATTTCTGTACTGAGCAAAATTCATAAATACATCATCTAGGAGAACAATAGGTTTTCCTCTTGTCCATGAAAAAATAATGCTTTCAAATTTTCACATTTTAAAACCTGTCTTGTTTTGTGTTTTTAGAGAAAATGTGAGAAGATCATAGTGACGTCTCAATTTACAGAATGTCCCTGTAGGAATTACATTTACAAGAACCTGATACAGAAGCCTATAGTGTGCCCCCATAATTAGAGTTCTCTGCAATAACATTTAAACCAACAGGTTTAAATAAAACACCCCATTAACTCTACTTGTAGAGCAATGAGGCATTTATTTTTCAAGTATTAGAACCACAAAGTGTAAAAGATTCTTTGCCAATTTTAAAATTATGCCTTTTAAACCAATACCCACCTTTTTAAAAAAACAAAAAAAATCAGTCCCACCACCCAAATCAGCCCATTACTTTCAGATTCCAGTGTCTTGTGTCTTAAGGAATGCAGAAATATTCATTTACTAACAAAAGAAGCTTGTTGGAAATAGCCATATTAAGTAACGCACGTGAAGCATGATTTTTTCTAGTGATGAAAGCTATTAGAATGGTGATCCAAGTCTATTCCTCTCATTTCTTCTGCTGGTTTTACTAAAGTCCTTCCAAAAAAGATACTCAAGAAATCTTTAAAAAACTGGAGAGAAAAAATAAAACACTCCTTCATTGCATGGAAGAAACTCCACTGACTGCAGAGATGCTCATATCACCTTTGGTTCTTCAGAAGAAACAATCAGATCACTTCTAAAAGAGAAGGTAAAAATGACAGGTCAGAGTGGCAATTCTTACTTCAAAATGTTATGTGCTTATGCAATTATTTTACTGTAAGATGATTTTCATTGCATTTTTAGGCCAGAGAAAAATAAAGTGCTATCCAATTTAATTTGCTAGATTAGTATTTGTTTACCAAACATTCTTGAAAAGTTATGATATACTTCAGAAAAATCCAGTGTCCTGCAAACCATCCCTCCATGCCTGCAAGAACTTAATGAGGAAAGCACATCCAGAATTTCAAAAAGTAGTTTGTAAAAAGTAGTAGCTCCCCTTCTGCATGTGCGTGTCAAGCACTGCACTTGCAAAACTGGAACCCAGTGGCTGATCATAAGGCCAGAACAACAGCTGTCACCTATCACTTCTGTGTGAAAGTACATGCCAAACCTTTCCAAGCAACCTCAAATGGCAGAAAGTAAAATATATGTGAGAAGCCCTCCTCCAGGAAAAGAGAAGGCCTCAGCACCTTTTGCACTGCATCTATATGTGTTTGGCATACATAGCTTTACAAAGAGGACATGTGTCCCCAAATAATGTGGAGTTTAAAAATGCTTAAATGAATCAACTTATATTAATTGAGAGCTCTGGGACCTCTGTCAATTACAACACATTACAAGTGTTAGTGAACCACAGCAAACCTACCTGCTGTTTGATGTGTTTGAACACTATCTACCTGAGGCAAGAGAGTCCCCTTATCTTCAAAGGCTAGAATAGGATTCAAAGGAATTTCGGGACTATTGTTTCCATCATTGTTCATAGCATCCAGCCGGGATGGTTTAGAACCAAGAGGCAGGTTCATGATCTCTTCAAAGTTATCATTCTGCATAGACATTCCATTTTCATTTGCGTTTTTCTCTGGATTGAGATTGCTGAAAGAGAAACATAGAAATTTTTCCTTAATACTTTATCTAGAACAGAAATTTAGTCATCCTCAAAGCTATAGTACAAATGTAAGAGAAGTCTGCATCAATCCCAAGCATTCTTTTAGCCAGAGAAAACAAAACTATGCTTCTACAAGAGTAGGAAGTACTCTTTTCACAGCCAAGTACTTGGTATTCCTTCCCTCAAACCCACGGGATAGTAGTTACTTTTGGCTACATGAGAGCCAGAACTACAGGGTGCTCTGTGGCCACCTCAGTCTGAGAAGTGACTGCAGCACCACCACTACCTGGAACCCTGCACATAATGCAATTTACAGCCTCTAACATCTTTTTCAGATCTCATAGTCTTTGTTGTACCCTTCCTCTTATTGCAAATCAATGTGATTGCCCTTAGATAAGATCACTGTAATTTTTATTATTTCTTGGATCACCTCCTGCCACCAGTTCTGGAGCAGCCTCTTCTATATGCCACTTACCCAGAGAAAAAACTCCCTTGTCAATGCAGTGCTCCTTTCAGTCCCTCCTCCCAGACAAGCTCTGAGGGTTTATTTCCAAGACACTACGCAGCTCCACATTTCTCCTGTTGATCATGTCCAAGCCAAAAGCGCCTCCCTCCCTCCTCCTGTCAATCTGCACTTTCATTTCCCATCTCCCACATGACAGAGATGCCTTATGAGCGAGCTCTTGTACATCTCCCCCAGTCAAGAGCAGCACAAGCACAGACACTCTGCTGTTGCACGTACTCTCTCCTGATGATACTTGCTCATGTCTTGCATGACTCTCCCAACCCCTTTATTAGGTGCTGCAATTGCCAAATCCCTCTCACTCTGCAGATGGCATGTCCTATCCTGCCAGAGGGGAGAAATTAAGATGCTACTTCAGTGAATAGGATGAAAGTAATGGGACCTTAAGCTCCTCAAGCAAGAGCTTGTACTCAACAAATACTCAAAAATCTTATGATCTTTCACAGGTGCTTCTTAAGGTCCTGAACAGTTAGATCCTGACAACCTTGAGTACCTATTCCCTATTTGGACCACATCGTAAGTGTTCAGGTTGTTTGGAAATGTTTCAGTCACAAAGGCTCAGATGCAATTTTCCTAGATTGAAACTTGGCTATCAATTTCCTTAGGCCATTTCTCAGTAGGTGGCTTGGTTTCACAGGCTAATTTTCTCCTGACAGCACATTTACTAGTCTTAAAAAGAAACCTGCTTATAATTGGCATACAGTATATTTTCATTTGCTGGCTTCTTTGTGTTTACAACTCTGCACCAACAATTAAAGAATTGTTTTACAGTATTCCCCAAGAGACAGAAAACAATCATTGCTCTTTTGAAAGTGGCAATGCTTTATCCAAAGCCCAGATTTCCTGTGGGAATCACATGCTGCTGTTCATATCAAGCCTTCCCAGGTTTTTCAAACCATCGCCAGTTCTTTCTCAGAAAGGCACTCCTTTTTTTTCAACTGTGGATATGCTGGGCAAATTTCAAAGTGAAAAATATGTTTCACTGCATTGAATTTGGGAGCAGACACAGAAACCCTGCTGGCTGCCTGGAGAGCTCCTAAACCACATCACCCTTTTGTGCCAGAGATCCACATCTGCAAGACAAAGAGCAGAATCTGTGAAATGCTTTAGGTCTATTAAAACCTGCTCTGTAATGTACAGTCATTAGGTTATTATTCACTATAAAGTATCCTATTACTTATTTTATCCCGATCTACTGCCAATAACCGTACTAGAGCTAGGATAACATGCCAAGTTTGATGAATGGGGTAAGCAAGAGGTACGAAGAGAGCAACTGCTCATTCAGATAAATTAAACAGCACGGTAGTTCAACAAGTATTAGAGCAATGAAGAAGCTTCTTGCTTCTGCAAACAGAATATTTCTACCCAATTTATCAGTTGACAATGAAAAAATAATTCTTCATATTTAGTATTTGTCATTGCACTGCCAGTATTACACACAGAGTTAGATCAGGATTCATTCAGACTTGAATGATGCCTTTTGAGACAGAGGAGTCTCTGCAATCACGAACAAGGTACAGAAAAGGAAATCAGGACTATAAATACTCTAAATTTTGTGGTATAAAATCGTTTAGATTCTATGCTGCTTGATCCACCTAATTGCTAGAGGAGCAAATTTAGACAAAACAAAGGAGAAAATAGAACAGTGGAATTAATTTCCACTGGACATCTTAGAGGCCACAAGCTCAAAAGAAGATTAGATAAATTCCTAGGAGATTGGTATGCCCTCCAGCTTCTGGTAATTAGCAGCTTAGGGACTCCTTGAGCCTATGGTTGCATTTGGACCACAATGCTTAGCAACCCTTCATTGGCCAGAGGATCTCCTGGTAATTACGTTTTTTTCCCCCTTTACATTGTACTACAGGCCATTAAAGCAAAGAACACAAAAAAATAAAAAAGGGCTTTTGACCTGCTACAGCTGTTCTTTCTGTCTTATGTTACATTCTTAATGTTGTCTAAGTGTCTAATGCAACACCAGAGATGTCCTTTTCAGGCATACAATTCTGCAGAAAGAACTGGATAATTTTGGCATTCTAATATATTCCATAAGTATGCTTGTAGCAAGACACTTATGTAATAGAGGGGGAAAAAAAAGTTGCCTGAGTTGTTCAGAGTGCATTTCCAAACATAACAATCTTGCAAGCATCTGAAGGACATCTCCATGGCAGCTGAAAAGCATCTCTGCAGCTTCAGACCAGGACACATCAATATTAACAAGATAGACTGGAAGATGTTGAGAAAAAAGAAGCCAGTTTACTTAAAGGAACTGGAACATCCAAAAAATTTACAATTACTGAAAATTATATCTGTTGTAGATAATTTTAGCCAAAACTCTATGTAGCCACAGATTGAAATTAGAATTACAAGAGACTAAAAATAAAGAAAGAAGGCCAGAATTCAGTATATCTGTTTCTCACCATTCATCGGAAAGCATCACTGAACAGGAAAAAATAAAATACAGACTTGCAGGCCTTTGAAAAATGCCAAAATATCTTCACAGCTGGTATTTCTGATCTGAAGGACAATGTCAGTCACCTCATTTATCGAGAGGATTTTTGCAGAGGAGACATAGATAGACATTAACAGCAAAACGGACGCCAGACTTTTGGATGATAAATGGTGCTTATTTTTAATCCACTGAGACAACAGCACTGAAACCAGCCAGCAATAAGGAGTTTTCTTTTCCAGGACAAGATATGAAGGCAATCACCCAGACCAACTGTATATTTCTAAAAACTGGTTATCTAACCTACCCAGAGACCCAACTCCGTGCACACAGGATGGAGACATGAGGTGACCTGTGCTCACCGAGGCATTTTGCACTGCATTGCAAGTGTTTGTAGGAAACAGCACAGAAAAGAGGAATTACAGAGTAAGTACCATAAGGAAAGTACTGTCAACATAAACCACAGTACTGAAATAACTTTTTCTAAGAAGTAGCAGACACGATCTATCATGGGCAAAGAATTAGACAATGGAGTACAAGCAAAAATCTGCAAGTGGGCTATGGATTAGGCAGCTGTAGGATTCTGCATCACACTGTCCGCTCACCCACACAAGCACACGACACAAGTTCCCCAGGTAACAGCTTTTTAACTTCTGGTCAGAAATCTCAGCACTCTTGCCCTTAAAAAATGATGAAGTCTTTTTCAGACAAAAGCCAGATCTTGCTGAGGGCTGATTATGAGTGAGGTGCTCACTCAGGAGACAACTTGCACCCACTGCCCCTGTGTGTGCTACCTGGTATCTGGCTGCCAGACAACCACAGCACACAAGATGCAGTAGCAGTGGTGTTGGCACCTGTGGCTTTTACCATGTGACAAAATCTATGGGACACTACCAAGTGCTTCAGGCTTCACCTTCCCGGTCACTGTGGATGTACCTCTGAAGCAGACACATTCCAACCTGGCATGCCAGTTCTCCCTTCTACAACCTTACATGCTCTTCCTACTTTTGTCAGTGTTCTTTGATCTCATTTATTCGTTCTTCACTGTGGGCATTCTGAGGTTCCTTCCACACAGATTATAATGGTAGAGGACAGCACTCATTAGCGTGGCACATTTTGTATTTCAAACATCAAGGTGCTTGTAAGGCTGGGAGTGATTAACATTTTAATAGCTGCCCAAGACAATTATGAGGCAGCTCATCCAATGTAGCTCAGTGTCACTGACAGAACTTCCCTCAGCAGGAGCATCCTTGTCAGCATGACAGCAGGCTGAGATCCCCCAGGCATATGGAGGGATCGAGAAAGGGCAAATTCCTCCTTCAATTAGTGCCAATCACACCCTGAAGCTGTGTCCATTACAGACTGCACAATGGCTTCCCACATTCAAGTTTTTCCATGCATATTCTGGCACTACCTGCATAAAACATGAAAGGACTGTGAGATTATTTGGCTTTCTGCATCACTAAAATTAAAATAACTGACAGCTCATGCTTATGTAACAGATGTCACTCGGTTCAATACTGAGGTTTCAAGTGTTTCAACAATTTCTCAAAGTCTGAGTGACTTGCTTCATGGCTACAGAGAGCTCCCAACATACAATATCTGCCTCCCCAAATACTCCTTATGAGGAACAAAGCTGTTTTCTCAAAAAGCATAACCAAAGCGACTAGTCCTGTATCTCACACAAAGGACATATCTACAGCAACACTTGCTAATACTTCAAGCAGTTCAGAAATCAAAACAACTAGGCTGAAAGCACAGTAGTCATTATTCCAATTAAGAAAATCACCAGTACAAGCCCAGAGTGGGTTTTACAAAGCTTAATTCAGGGAAAGGAACGGAAAAAATTTCCCTTTCCATTAAGTTTCAATAAATGTAATAATTGCTGGCGAACACACTTTGTTCCAAACACTGCAAAGAACATGCTCTATTTTTTTTTTAGATTTTTCCCTATCAGTTAGCAAAAATCAGTTACTGCTATTTGAAATATGATAAAGCTCTTTTCTGAACACAGGACAAGATAAAAACCAGGAAACAAGGCAGATTGAACAGCTGCCTCTTATTTAGTTAATGAACACATGGATCTGAATATAATTTATTACTCTAGTAGCCCTCATCCTCCAAACACTTCCCCTGACACTCGGCAATGTTTTACCTGTCCACATTTATGGGGGGCTGGTTTGGAGCCACCACGCGCGTGCAGGCGGCCGGAGTCCCATTGTGCGGAGGTGGCACTGCGTGCTGGAGCTGAGGCCCTGCTGCAGGCTCCAAGGGAGAGGCAGGACCAGCTGCGACTGGACAGAGAAAACAGGCTTTCATAAAACCAAGCAGCAGCATCTACCCTGTAGGTCAGGGTAAAATATTTTCTACAAAAGCCAGCAAAGCCAAGGCGAGTTACAGTTTTAAAAAATACACGGTTCCCACACCCCTCCCCTCTCTCTCTACCCAACCCTATCTCCTTTGTCGAGTTTTTGGGCACATAAACCCTTTTTCAGGTCCAAACTAAATGTCACAGATTTCAAAGCCATAGCTTTGTGAAGAAAAATAAACGTTTTACAGTCATATGCACAATTCCAACACATAAGGCAGTGGGCAAAAGAGGCTGGTATCTGATAGAATGTTATGCTGGCACTTTTCAAGCAGCAATAGAGAATGGAATAGAACAACACTGGGACATTACTAATTCCATACATTGGTATTTCTTGATTCCAGTAACTCAAAAAGAAATCAAGAAATAAAATCTCCATTGGGAAGGATACTTCTTTAAATAAGTACCAAATTACTACTCTAAAACATTGCAGAGAGCTACATAAAATTAGGTTATCTGTGTCCCTCATGCTGAGACCACGTGATACGTGTTTCTAGCCTGCCTCCTGGTTTCCTTTTAAAGTACAACTACAGCCTTCTGCATTGTGTCTAGAGTCCCTCTAATTCATACACAGGTCAGTAAAAGGAAACAACTGCACCCCACCCATTCTAACATCTGCTACAGTAATTGCAAGGACTGTTCAGTATTCATAGGCTTGGACACATTTATACCATTACCCAAAACCTCATCTGAGAAGCCCCTCCTTCAGCTGCTCTGTTTTGCTGTACTCTAAATGTTTGGGCTGAAGATTTCTATACCGAATGTATTAGTCTGATCTTTGGCAAGTTTTTATATGGAAGATACTGGAAATAGAGGTTTCTGTGCTTCTACAAAGGGAATAATAGGAAAATATATTTGCTTTATGATTTAAAGGGAAAAAGCAGAAGCAAAAGTTGCTCTGCTTTAGAAATGCGAAAGAACCTCCTATTTTGAAGCAGAGGCCAAACAAATGACCAAAAGGTGATGGATTTTTTCATTGTATGATTTGGCCATTCCCACAAAGGTCTCCTCAGGTTTCGGCAAAGAGTAAGACTTAAGAAAAAAATTTTAAAACAATCTGTTTGTGGATAGTCAGAGGTCTGTTAAAGTGCAATATGAAAACTCATGTGGCCAGAATGTGCCCATTAATCCATACCTTTAACTCAGTGGCATATATAGATAATGAAAAGCCAAACAGTAGAGCAGCCCTGAGGCTGAGAGCAGTTTTCTCTTTATTCAGTCACTCAAGGACTCCAGCCTTCCCTTGGGCCTAGGGAAATGGAGATCCAAAGTCTCCTCTGCCTTAGGAAACTGATAGAAAACTACTTCTATTTCTAGAGGGAAAACACTAGCCAAAGGTTATGGAGCCCTTTATAGTTTCAGGAATTATTTAAATGGTTTATAACACCTTCAACAATACCCACAGACAAAGATGGCATCCCAGATGAATCCTGTATTAGTAGCTTGCAAACTTTTTGACCCAAGATACTATGTAAACAAATAACAAACACATGTAATGAAATCTGCATTAAAAGGTTTCCTGACAGTGCTAATTATAGTGTTCACTTTAAACATCAAGAAAAAAATCATCCATCAGCCAGTGCTGCTATCTTCCCTGTTACTCAACCCAAATACAAAGGAGAAAAAGATTAATGTCATTTAATTTGTTATGCTACAATAGGATAAGCCATTTGATAGCGTGACTTCAGTAGCTTTAAACAGTGCTAATTCACACCTGGCGATTGTTGAATATAAGCTATATTTTCTTTTTCTTCCTTTATTATAAGTATTAAAGTCTTATATAGAAGATTGCCTAAAAAGAAATAAAGATAGACAGAATGGAGTAGAAGGAAAGCATAAGAGTGTGGGTGTGACAAGAAGACTAAGCTTTTGTAGTAGCTCAATTTTGTCAAAAAAAGAAATAAAGACCAAGTGAATAAGGCAGCAGGTGTGGAAGAAAGAAGTCACAGGGAGATGTTTAGAACAATGAACACTTTGTTTTGATGACTAAGAAGAAATAATCTTTTAAGCAAGTGAAGTAAATCTGCAACAACCACATCTGAAATAATATAAGAAAGAAACTGTAGAATTGGTTTCTTTTGTGATCTGAAGCACAAAATAGTTTCCTTTCACTTTATAAATAATTAAACTTGTTAAGAAAATACCTTTTGCTAAACACCAATGTGACAAAGTTGCTAAAACATTGGACTCATTTAGTAATGGCTAACTACCTATACAGAAAGGCTGAATAATTTATGTCTGCTAAGATTTCATTTATACTCCTCTCTCATAGTTTACTGCAATTAGCGTGCCAAGTTTCAGAACTGTTTCTCAACTCCCTGTGCTCAGTAGGCACTTATTCACCTATTGTGCTCAGGGCACAGTTAAACACAATACCTGCTTCTCCAGTGATATTTGCCTTTGCTATATGTCCATTTTGCTGGTCATTGGGTTTCTACAAAGGAAGCACAGTTTTGCAAATTAAAAATGGCACTAGGGAAAAAAAACTGAAATGTGTTCAATATTTACATGTGTTGAATAGCAGCACTGACCTTATCTACAGCTTCTACACGCCTAGTTCTCTTCATGATCTCCTCAAGCCTCTACAATGAAATGTAAAGGGGTAAAATAATATTTGCTGGCATTAATTTGAATATCTTTCTCCCAAACCACAACTGCTTGTCATTTATCAGCTGTATCTGTTTATTGCAAAAAAGATGAATTATTCATTACTGTTGGCAATATTCTCTTCATTGTCACATCAGGCCAATGAGGACTGCAGCTTTTATGAGAGCACATTTATGTAATTTACTTCCTACTGCCGAGGTGGAAACAGACTGCTAAGGCAAAACCAATCACAGTTTCTCTTCATGGACTGAGTTACCTTCTTCCTTTCCAAGCGCTCTTGCTCTTCTCTTTGGAAATGCTTTTCACGTTCTAATCGAATCCGCTCTGCCTCTTCCCGCAGGCGAGCTTCCTCTTCTTTCTACATTGGTGGTAAAAGAAAAAGAAGTGGGGAATAATTTACTATTTGAGGACAGTTTTATACTCTATGCTTAATTATGCATATCTACAACACCCTGAAAAGACACTTTTGAGGTTTACAAGTCACCAAAAATCTTGTCAGGTGGAATTGCACATTTCTTGATTAATCTCCGTGTTTTGCGTAGCATTAGGAGAGTGGAACTTAACAGTGGACATCATGTTTGTTTCTGTGCCTGTTCCAGAGCACACCAGATAACAAATAAGGAATAAATTTTCTAGCCTTCAGCATTAAAACAGCATCCAGAAAAATATTAGAGAGATCCACGCTTTGCGTGGTGGATGTTCTCGAGAGTAAAACAAATGCAGTAGAATGCTTTGTTTGGCCAACAGAGTAACTGTTTAATGAGATCAAGGGCAAACAGCCACAGGCCTGTTTGCACAAACTTTCCATGCCTGCTTTTTTAATTAAATGCAAAATTTGTCTGGAATATACTGTAGAGGGGCCTTGCTCCCTGACAGTGACACTGTTGTATGATGGAACTACT